>NW_028081854.1:976077-1576077 GCF_014824575.4 Sturnira hondurensis
AAAGAATTAAATATGACAAAAAACACAACTAAAAAATTAATTCAGTCACAGAGTAATCTTCTGAGACCAAAAGTACAACGAAATGCAATGAAGATTTGCTTTCATTAAAGAGAGAGGTGAGGACAAAATCTGCAGTGGAAGTTATGATATGCTAGAAAGCAACAAATGTGGATCACTGACCAAAATGATTATGTACTTGATGCAAAATGCAGATTGCATATTGTTATATATATATAGTACACTGTGTTTTTGTTTTCTCCAATTCACTTATTTTCAGTGGTGAATACATGTTGTTAGAAGATGTCTTGTATGGTCTGAATCTCTGTTTTGTGCTATTTTTATAGTCTTAAGTTATAATGAAAGAACAAAAAGTAGGAACCAAACATAAAAGGTCTAGTAAAGCCAAAAATTAATCTCGTATTGATTTCAAAGTGATCTAGCTGAGTTTTTACACTGAAAGCAAAGATTATAGCAATTGTAGTCCATGGTATTTATTTTCAATCAAACCAAAGTTACATATAATTCTGCCTCTGCTTATACGGGATATTAACACTAACAATACACTCCCTTTTAAAGACTTGCACAGGCCAAATTGTTGAAATGCTGGTTTTCTTGACAACTCCAAACCCCCAAACTATAGTGATATGTTGTAGAGTATTTGAAAATAGCATAGTCAGATGTTTGCTTAAAACCTAGAAACTTTACATGTTGCTTTTCTTGTGCTGTGCCAAGTCTTGATAATACTTTTCCCCCAACCAAGGGACCTCATAACCTGATTATGGTTATTGCTTTACAAACAGTTTTGACAGAAGGTGGCTGCTAGAGCTTAACATATGTACCAGTTCCATGCGATGGAGCTGGTTCTTGCAAACTAAGCTCATCACTTATTCTTTGCTGAAGTCAGCAAATAAAGTTAGAGAGATATCCAGTCATCTATCACACCAAATAAAAGAACATAATGGCTTTCAAAAGGGTTTTCCCACTTACCCAAAAGGCTTTCTGAAAGCTTCTACCTCTGCAAAAAAAAAGAAAAAAAGAAAAAAAGAAAAAAATTAGAACAATTATGGCAGATTGCATGAAACGTGAAAACTTCACAGTAACTGCTACTTTTCATTATGTTTGTCTTGGGGTCATGATCAACATACAGGAAGTTTACCATATGGTATCAAAAGAATGATTGGTATTGTGAATGATGATTTTCAGTCATCTAGGATCCTGTCAGGATTATCTGAAGGGAAAATTGGTCTTTCAGGTGCATGTTCAAAAGGCTTTGATGGATTAAAAGTAACTGTGAGAGCTGTACCATCTGGAGAGTGGCCTAAGATTACAATGCTAAAGTATGCATACCTCAGTTACAAAACTTTTGAAAGGAAGTCTCAGCCACAGAATGCATATACCTGTAGAGTTTTGCATGGGTTTTATATGAATACAATTTTAAAAAATAGCTGCTTGCACATTATACCAGAAAAACCTCCAAAACTGCAATTGCTTTGAAAATAGATTTTAGGTTTTTTGGAGTTTTCTGAAATGCTTGGTCTGTATTTTGATAATTGTGCATATTATGTAAAGATGTTGGTGGACCCATAAATGACCAGACTTTTCTATGAAAAATGTTGCTTTAATGCATTTCATGAATTTTTACTTATATCATTGCTTGCTAGTAATAGCAAATCTGCTTTTCTGCATCTGCTTTGCGTAGCTATTGTAAGGCTTTGAACTAATGTATGTATTTATTGCTTGAACTTCTGTGCATACCCTATAAAGCATAATGTCTGACAGTTTAAATGGCTCATGTATTCTTGCTTCTATCAAGCTGATTATGGGGACTATGATCTTTTGTATACAAGAAATTTTAACTGTAGCAGAAACATCTGTTTATGTATTGGTGGAATATACCTGTTTTATTTATCTTTTTTGAGGTAAACTAATTTTTGATACTTTTCATTACTGTGTACTATGTTCATACTTTGAATTCTCTGACATTAGAAGTCATGGTTGAGAATTGTAACAGCTGTTATTTGTTCTGTATTCATGGCTTTCACTGCTGAATAAAATAAAGGACCAAACCTAGGATTTGAAAGAAAACTGTCTACCTCTAACACCAGGGAGTTATCACATTTTATTTTACATAGATTTAGTCTACAGAGACACAATTGCTTAAACTTAGTGGGCTTAAGGCTTATTATATTCTATGTGGTTGGATCCGTAGCAGAGTCATACTATTTGATAATCAATTAAAATTTCATGTGAATGTTACAAGTATTCAGTAGAATTACCATTAACTAAGTTTTCTTTAGATTAACCTCAGCATTGTGTATCTACAGCTGCTTAACTTTATAAGAATGTATTTCTTTGTGATTAGAGATTCAAAGAATAGACAGCTAGGCATAGAGCTACAGAATCACACTTAAACCATCCTGGACTTTAATGTCTCTGGATAGATTCAGTCACAATAACCATTAGGTTATTTTGTAGTTTTCAAATTAAATATTCACATTTTAGAGAATTTGTGAGGCTTCACCCTATACGTGGCAATATTAACACGTATTTGGACAACAACTTTTTAATGTCATAACGTTATTGAAAGGAACATAGCCTACCCTTGTAATTTCACAAGTTCAGGTTGCAATGAAAGGGTTCCCCCCCTTTTTTTGTCCATGAACACTTGGTAGATCTTACCTAACAAAAAGAAGGATGTACATTTTCCTATAGAATTAATGTATGAACAGTGTGTCACTGCTGTTGAATGTAAAAATGTATATGAAAACATTTCATTCACTTGACCACATTTCTGAAGTGTAAATAAAATTATAATTCTTTTGACCCATTTATAACCCCTAGAATTTAATTTTTTCAGAGAGACCCTTTTTTTCCCTGCCAGAGTCAAGTCACAAATTTGTGTATACATGTCCCGCAAATTGTTTAAAATCATTTTCTTAGGATCAGAGGTTCACAAATCAAATCATATACAAAATAAATCAATAAAGGTAGGGGCTTCTTGTTAAATACATTCCATTAAAAACTACTTTCAGGTTCAAACTTGGCATGCTCACATAATCATCTCATGTTTTCATGCTTTTGTGATTTTTCCTTTATCTTTTGCCTCTAAATATCAGTTACATCCATGACATTGTGCTGTGGTTTAGGGATTTACCTATCCCTATCTACAGGGATAGATAAATAGATTTCCAAGAGAATACTTCTTTGCCTGTATTGACCAGTCCCAGACCTTTACTAGTGCCCAAAACAGGCAAGACATGCCATCTGCAGAAGGAAAGTTTGCCCTTTTCTTTAACTTTAATATACATTCCAGAATTTGTCATAATTGGAAGTAAAAGAAGATATGTATGTTGAGTATATTTTTATTTTATGCATATTTTAAGATTTTTGTCATCCTTGTGAGAGAGTACCTTGACTAAAAAGCTTCCAAAAGATCATACATTGTTTTAAGAGAAATGTAAACATAAAATTAATTTTATTGAACCTTAGAATTCATATTTAGCTATCAATCAGTTGAAAGTAAATGAATACCAACATACTCCTATCTGGTGTATTTATTTTTTTAATTTATTAAAGGCTATATAATAAGATGTGAATCCAATGGTCTGTATTCTCTTCTTAATATAGAGAAAATAATTCAGAGATTAAAACTAACAATGCAAGAAAAAGAAAAATTGATTTGGCAAATGTTTTGTATTTAAATTTTAGTTCAAACTCTGGTCACTCTGTTGTGTAAAATATTGTGTTGCCCAGATATATTGTCGACAGAGGATTTAACTGCTTTATAAAAACCCAGTTACTAAATTATTTTTAATTTTTAAAAATTAAAACCAAGATGACAATTTAAAATCTAAGCAGAATAAAAAATGCAGATGGCAAATTACATTGTAACCATTTCTCTAGGCAGAAGTAGTGAACACTAAGTATCCAACTCTACTCTTGCTTCCAAATATTTCACAAAATGAGATTCAGACAACTTCTAACATTTAAATGCTAATGAAGGAAAATAACATAAAATATACATTTTCATTATTAATCAGGTTTTGAATTGCATTCAAAACACTTAAACAGCAGAGTACAATATTACTGCATGAAAATGTGTAATTTGAGAGAATAAGGTGTGGCTTCACTTACAATTTGACACATTATTTCCTTTTCTACCTTTCTGTCTCTGTTCAGTCACCATCAACACATACTAAAAAAAGCCATGTGACAATTGAAAAATGAAAACACCCATAGTTATAAGTAAAGAGTTTAGAAGTTTCCGGGGAATTTGTACCTTACATCGATTCTAATGTATTACTTCACCCAATAGATACACATGAATGTGTACAAACACACATATTTAACAAAATAAATAAAATTATAGCTTTAAGCCCTAAATGTTTATTGTCAATTTCACACTCTACTGTGAAGTAAACACTTGAGTAAGCATTTGAAATAAATATTAGTCAATCTGTTTCCTAAAGTTGAAGTTGATCTTATTCCTTAATTCATGAGTCTTTAGGTTCCAATGATCCTATAGATAACGTAAACATGTACATAAAAATTATTTTTCTTCCCTTCATATTTTGAGGATCCTGGAGGTCAAATGTTTTGACAGTAAACACATGCAGAGGCAAGTGAGGATGAACAGAAAGGAGAAATTAAAATGAAGAGTTATTAAAGAAAATGTGCTGGCTATGGCCAGACATGCATGTATTTGTTCAACTCTTCATGTCATGATTATAATGCTGAAGGTATTATCAATGTGAAACTCAACTATCTACAAGATTCTCTTCTCAATCACTTTCACTGAAGTCCACCCTTGTGTTCAATAACAACTTGCTTTCGCCCTTGGGTAGACTATATAGAGTAGATTGCTTGTTCCCATAATACCATTCAGGGATGTTGATAAAGGACAAAGCCCCTAAGCCACTGTCTTCTTGGAAAGCAACACAGACCTTGAGGCACTGAAACATACTGGAGGGAACACCTGACCTGCTTCTCTGCTTAACTCTCCTTTAAATACATTTAGATGACCTTGCCTAGTGTGGTTCCCTGGGTTCAGCAAAGTCCCACAAACCAAAAGGTCACCAAGGTCAATTCCCAGTCAGGGCACGTGCCTAGGTTGTGGGCCAGGTCTCTGGTTGGAGGCATGCAAGAAGCAACTGATTGATGGTTCTCTCCCTCTCTTTCTCCCTCCCTTATTTTCTCTCTAAAAATTAATTAATTAACTAACTAATTAATTAAATACATTTATATTATGTTATAGAAAATGCAACATTTAACAATTACCAATCCTCTTTTATTAAATGTGCTAAAAAATTAACAAGGAGTCTCAGGAGAAAGCTATAAAATTCTAAAATGACATTCTCCTAATATAAAGCTATTATAATAGTGTATTTATATATCCTCTATAAGCCAAACAAACTTTTCAGAAAAAGTTTAACTTTTCCTCTTTCATCAGTGGAAGGAGCTTTAGAAAACTACTCTACAAGAAACCAAACCAACAGAACTTAAACAGAAATATTTCATCTGTAGGTAATAGACTTAGATGTTAAAAGTCTTATAAATAATAATACCAAAAGCTTCCTATCAAGGCCACACATTTATTTACAGTTTTAGCCTCTTGACTAATAAAAATTAATTCAAAGTTAATAAAACAAAATAAGATTGCAAAGAAATAAACAAGTGATTTTTAAAATTATTTGAAAGATCAAACTAGTTTCTCAATAGCCATGAAAAGCTATGTCGAATTTATAAAATAATGCAACATTTTTATTTTTCCAGTCTGTGACATTTGATTCTCACATATAGTCTCCTTCTATGGCATACTGTTATCCCTATTTGATATTATTTCACTTTTTATTTTCCCATCATCTTCGAAATAATCTTATAAGCAACCTCCAAAGCAAAACGGAAAAATGTCATTAATTTTCTCCTCTGCAAAATTTAAAGATGTCACTATTGGATAATGTGGTACATCAATAGTTGTTATTTTGCTGAAGTCTTAGGCAGAAAACCATTACTATAGTCCAATTGTTATTTCTTGCATTTAGGAAAATTATTGGGTCACTTGAAGAGCACATATGATACATAAAATCTGAAAGATAGACATTGAGCTCAAGCATCTAAAAAGAGATTTCAAACAGCTTAGCAGAAGTTAAGTGACGTACCAGGATTTATTTCCAAGGAACTTAATAAAAATCTGGAGGAAAATGTTTCTATATTTTATTCCAAAGAACTCAGAAATGATTGCTTGAACAAAAGATCATTTATTTTCTATAACTCAGGTCTTCCATGGGCTCTAACATTGAAACCCATCAGGAGAACAATAAGTAGTAACTTCCAATTTAGTGATCATTCTAACTGTACTCAAAAGGTGAATATCCAGTGAATAGTTTTACTTTTCTACAGGGTCACAAAACTATCCACTTACTTTTGGACATCTTGGGGAAACACTGGCAGTATTAAATAATCCAACATTTTCTTTACTGAACTGTAATAGAGCACTTTTTAGAGCAAGAGGCATCCTGTTCCAGTCCATTAGAAAGAAGGAGCATTGATGGGGAGCTAACCAGCTGGCAGGTATTGCTCCTTATGCTAAGGATCTGGGCCTGAAATGGAAAACCAGCTTCATGTAATTTTCCAACTCTGATTGATTCATAGTGGCCACCTGGAGTGCCAGGAACGATGTAGAGGTTTAATAAACACTCCATTATGTATAATGAGGCCATATCTTCACAAGAACATGTACCATCATCGACTAGTGACTTTTTCCATGAGAAGAGGAAGGGGAGTAGGACAAAAGGCCCACTGATTTACCAATCTGTGTTTGGTCCCTCCATGACAATGAGATCTGGGAATATTCAAACATGTGGCCCAAATGTAACAGGTCAATTCAGACCAGATGCTGGGAAGCAGAGGGGAGAACCCCAATATGACACAAGAAACTGCCCTCAGAAAAGGGAAGGGATGGGGAAGAAACCCTGAGACAGTGGTTGAAGCCACAGCCTGCAAAATAACCTTCTTTACCCCAGGGGAGGGTAAACAACTGATGTGTTTGTAACACAGCCAGAGGGAGCTGCTACAGAGATTGTATAGGCTGAGAAGTTCACAAGACACATGTGTGACAAGAGGACACCCTGCCCTGGGCAAACAGATGCTGCACTCCTCTGTGTGACTACAGACTCTGCCCCCTTCTGCAAAATGGTGGCCAGAAGAAGGTTAAAAAAACTGAGGAGCTGGCAAACATGATGGGCATTAGTGCCCATTGGTTGAAAAGTTAGACATGGTGCAGACAGATACACATGGTTGATATGGGCCAGAATTGGTGGACAAAGGGACACTCCCACAGTGCGTAGGATTTTGGGAGGGGACTTTAAAACAGAACACATGCAGAAGCACTCCCTCTTTTCCCTTACCTCACACCACTGATTGGGGTGTGGTGCGAGAGAACTCGTGGGGCCCACATATGCCAGGCCCCCTTGGAGCACTTCTTTGCCTTGCATGGGTGGGTGTGCAGAGACATAGTCCTGCACTGGGATGTGCCTTGCTGGGCTCTACCCCTTGGGACATTATGACCCTGCGCAGCATGGCATACATGTCCTGGACCACTCTCTCCCTGAGAGATACACAGGCCAGAAAATTTCCTTGGTCCGTGGGTCACAGGCAGCCTCAGGGACCAGGACCCCACAAGTGAAGCTACGTCCACATGACAAGATATAATGATCTAGCAGCACCCTGAGCCTCAGGAGAGAGAGAAGTTGCATGAGGTGATGGCAACTCTGGAACCCACAAATATGCACCCCAGAGGGAGCTTGAAAGCTGGAGAGACCAGCAGCCCATTCATGTAGAAGCCTCTGACCCCAAAAAGAACAAATAAAAAATGATGGGAAGATTCTGGGCATGAATTTGTATTTCAGTCTTTCTGGGAATTTATGTACTTTGCATAAGTACATAAATTTCAGGGAATTTATGTACTTTGCAGAAGAAGTTGGCTTGGAGCAGGAATGCTTCCAGCCCTCTCAAATTGGATACCCTGTTAATAAAGACCTTTTGCCTTCCCCACAAATCTTCAGTGTTATGCTTAAACACATCAGCAGGTGGCAGGACCCCAGGCTGCCCAGTTACACAAATTGGGAGTGTTATTAGCGGACAGGATCAATGAAATGGGAGTAATTTCAAATTTGGATGTTTGGTTTTAAAACAGGTAAGTGGAAAGTCTAACTGGTGAGACTATTGTATTTGGCGAATTCCTGTTAGACATAAAGCCCTAAATATTGATCTCTAAACTTAGTTGGGACTCAAGGACTATCCAAAAATGATTCCCATTCTTAGAGAATTGAGACATATGCTCACTATCACATATAAGAAGCTTTTGTAGTAGGTTGAAATTTGGCTTGCTTGGGCTGCAGGACAAATTTCTTATTCTCTCATTTCCAGCCAAGCCATTGGGTTGCTCTGAAATCAATGCCATTTAGAAGTAAGGTTTTTTTTTTAAATAAAGCTATATATTTATCAAAATCCATAATGTAAATAGTTCCAGTCCAAACATCTTCTTCTCTGGGAGTGTTAAATGAAGGGACCTGGGGAGACCTACAGACCTGAAGACCCCTGAAGACCTAACTTAATGAATGGTCTTAGTTGGAACTTGGACAGTTTATTTAACAGTGTTTCTCAGACTACATCTGGATGGAAAGGCAGTTGACATGATTACATGTCCTAACAGTAACCTCTAGATATAAACCTCTCTATTGTAATCCTTGCAATTCTCATTCCTGAAGCCCTAGCTTTTGTGTGAAGTCAGTAAGTCAAGTCTCCAAAGAGTCTGAATCTCTTTATGACAACCGTCCCTTTGGGTGATTGAGTCTGCTTTTTTTTCCTGCAGTTCTCCAGGTTTGTTGCACATTCTGGTTGTGCTGACATTTACAATATCCTTATCATCCTTGCCCGTGGTCTTCCCACTATGTCTCTGTTTTGGGGGAAGAGGTCATGCTTCTGCTGTTCTTAAGCATGAATTTCTTTTTTAAAAAATATTTTATTTATTTATCTTTAGAGGGGAAGGGAAGGAGAGAGGAAGAGAAACATCAATGTATGGTTGCTTCTCATGCATCCCCTGCTGGGAACTGGCCCCTGCCAGACTGGCCTGCAACCCAGGCATGTGCCCTGACTGGGAATCGAACCGAGATCATCTGCTTCGCAGGCCCGCACTCAATCCACTGAGCTACACCAGCCAGGAACATGAATTTCTTAAGATTGACATTTGGGCTCATAGTCTCTGTCTATAACTGTATCCCTAACGACTGGTAGAATCACCTGTTAGTCACTGGTGTATCCTGGGTCTTTAGCCCCAGATGTTCCCCATAAAATCCAAAATGCCTCTGCTAAAGTTCTGCTGATACATCTCACTACTCTGACTCAAAAGGAAGAAATGACATGAGGAGGCCCACCAAGAGAATTACATGTAGTGTCTGGCATTGGAAGTAAGAAATAAGTCTACATGAGGACTTACTCTTTTGATTTCTATGTGCTAGAATTTATGGTGATCCCCAGGAGACTAAGAACATTGTAAAGATTAGGAACTCGGTGTTTATTTTCATCTCTGATAATTGACTATATTGGGAAGAATTTTAGAAAAAGTAAAAACCTAAGCTCACTGGACATGTTCATTTGCAAATTGTGACAGTAGATGTTAAATGTTATATTTTTCTTTTGTTTGGCTACTCCAAATTTCAAAGTTATGCATATATAAAAAGTGTCAGGATGATCATTCAAAGTCAATAAAGGTGACATCATCAGTCTGAAATAATGTAGGTTTCAGACCACATTTATAATGCTGAACACCAGAGAAATTATGAGTACAATCATCTTCAGCACTAAACCTCCACTGTTATGAAAAGATACTTAAGCCCTGGCTGGCATAGCTCAGTGGATTGAGCTCGGGCCTGCGAACCAGACGATTGCGGTTCGATTCCCAGTCAGGGCACATGCCTGGGTTGCAGGCCAGTTCCCGGCAGCGGCCAGTTCCCAGCAGAGGATGCACAAGAAGCAACCATACACTGATGTTTCTCTTCCTCTCTCCTTTCCTTCCCCTCTAAAGATAAACAAATAAAATATTTTTTAAAAAAGATACTTAAAATCTCCTTCATGGAATTTACAAATATATTTTGAAAATCTTATAATCATTACTGATTTCAACCCTTTCAATAAAGCCTATAGTTAAAACAAACAAACAAAAAACCCCTCACAAACAGGTAGTATCTGTTGGCTGGAACGAAGCAAAGTAGAGTGGGAAGATGGTGCCCACTGGCCTTCTTCCTGGAGAACACCTAGCAGGCCTCCAGAGACAAGCCAAACAAGATGCTTGTACCTCAGGCCAGTGCTTAGAGAACAACAAATGAGCTTCATTTAGTCCGAATGACTCTCTGTACTGGTACTTCTGTGCTGGGCCGTAAGCCAGGTATGACAGAAAGCAAAGCATCAGCCCTTCAAGGGCCATCTCAGCTCACCATAGTATGTGTGATGCCAGTAGCTGTTTTGTTTTTTTTTCCCCAAAAAACTAGATGTTTGGAGGGATTATATCTCTGGTGCAGATCTTTAAAGATTCTCTGCATGCCCTGGTATTACCCAAAGCAAATTTCCACATATCATCTTATTTGATGCTAATAACCATTCTGTGACATGAGAAATTTCCCCATTTATCAGATGGGGAAACTGAGAGTTGGAAAGCGCTATGGTGACATCACTAATGTCACAGAGAAAAAAAAAAACAACCCTGAGGTTTAAATGTAAAGCATCTATTTTCCCACAACTGTTTGTATGTTAGGTGTTAGTTTGCTTTTGCACATGGGAAAATTTTTAATGATAGAATGTTAAGTAAATTCTCACTGAAATTGAAATCCTGAAGGACTAACATTACCTGAATTACAGAACCATTGTGTGTAATATCTGTAGGAAGTGATTACAAGAACAAATGGCTTTATAGACCTAAATTTCGTATTTCTATGACAGACATGGTGGCAATTTTAAAATTTATTTCTTTGTGGTCTGCTTAATTTCCCAAATAATTTGAGGTGACAATATGACTATTATTTTTGTCCCCAAATGAATCAATGCATATCACATTTAAAATTAATTGACAACAGAATATGTTAGATTGATTATGGGAATCTTATAAGGTCGTGATAGGATTGGTTCTTGGAAAGCAAAATCATCAGAGCCTATGGTTTGTAGTTATTTTGGAAATAAAGTGTCTCATCTCAGGAAACTTCAGGCAACTCAGACACAGCCCATATCTGCCACAGGCCTATTTGAAGAAATATTTCTTGAAGTCAGGGACCACATATTTTACTCATTTTTAAACACTCAGAACTAATTCAGTGGCTAGTACAAAGAAGTACTCCATACAATTAATCACATTTAAGTAATGTGGTTTAATGCAAACGAGTAGTCTTTATAACCAAGAATTGTTTTATTGCTAAAACTACTTTTAATATGTACATACTCTTTCTTTTTTTGCTGTCTATTTTATTTGGTGTCAGGAGGTATAATAAACCTTGCATCAGCTGGCCAGCTTAATTGAAAAGTATTTTTGAAAAGTTAAAAAGCAAAACAAAACATATTGAAAGTCATTTCTGTACCAATTTCTTTTCTTTGTTAGTTAAGTTGTAAAAAATAGAGAACAAATGCATTATCAACCCAGTCTTTTAGAGGAAATATAATTGCTTCCACATCCAAATACTTCAACCAAGTTTGCAACAAGTGATTAGGCAGACAATTGTGTTGAACATGTGCTTGCTCATTCAGAGGAGGCCACACCCCAGGTTTCACCCACTTGTTCCTCTTCACTTCTAAATTTCTGTCAGCACTGTCCATGCCCATTAGCCATTTGTTAAAAAAATGATGAGGCCACCAGGTAGTAAGAATCTCTCTTCATCCACACTAGTCAGGCCAGGAATGTGTCTCCAGCTTTTCCTAATAACTATAGCAGTGTCTTTCCATCCAAGGATGCTAGTAATTAATGAATAGTTATGTTCTGAGTGCTGTGAACAGTATATTATATTCAAAACATGTAATGTCAGATGTAGATACAATACTAACATTTTTAGTTTGCAGGTCAAATGAACATTCACTTATTTTTAAAATATATTTTATTGATTATGCCATTACAGTTGTTCTATTCCCCCCTTCATTCCCCTCCACCCGGTGCACCTCTTCCCCCACCATCCCCCTCTCTTTAGTTCATGTCCATGTGTTTTAAGTTCTTTAGCTTCTACATTTCCCATACTATTCTTGCCCTCCCCCTGTCTATTTTCTACCTACCATCTATGCTATTTTCTGTGCCTTCTCCCCCCTTCTCCTCCTCCCACTCCCCTGTTGCTAACCCTCTATGTGGTCTCCATTTCTATGGTTCTGCTCCCGCTCTAGTTGTCCTCTTAGTTTGCTTTTGTTTTAGGTGTGGTTGTTAATAACTGTGAGTCTGCTGTCCTTTCACTGTTCATATTTTTTACCTTCTTTTTCTTAGATAAGTCCCTTTAACATTTCATATAATAAGGGCTTGGTGATGATGAACTCCTTGAATTTGAACTTGTCTGAGAAGCACTTTATCTGTCCTTCCATTCTAAATGAAAGCTTTGCTGGATAGAGCAGTCTTGGATGTAGGTCTCTGGATTTCATGACTTTGGATTTCAGTGAGTAGTGCAAAATGTGGCTCAGAGAACTGAGTAAGGACATGACATAGGGGTTCTGCCAGAGCTGTTGGTATTCCAAACTAAGAAATAGAGCCACAGAGCCCTGACATCTCTTAGAATTCCAAAATTCACCTCCTGTTACTCTTGGTGTCGTACCTCTGACCATGTTATCTGCAAACCCTAAAACTATTACCACAGAATCGCAATTTCTCTCTGTGACTGACCCCAGATTGGGACACATCGGGGGAGCGGGCCCTGAGGAAGTTGGAGGTCACCATTAGCAAGAGGGCAAAACAAACCCCACCCCCTAGCATAGTGGTTATACTGATGACAACCCCAGAGGTCAGTTTTGGGATTTCAGAGTTGAAAAACTTGTGATTCAGTGCCATGCACTAGAAAACAATAAAAGATCTCTTCCTAGAAATTTGCTAAAGAAATGCCAGCACACAGATGTCTAGACAGTGGAGGAGCCATTCAAATACCATGAAAAACCAAAGTAATAAAGCAGCAAAGAAAAAAATTGAAAAATCTACAGAAAGCAAACTGGAACACATGGAAATATGAAGCATGAGACATAAATGATAAGAGAACTCAAGATTTTAGTTTTAAAAATACACAAGAAGATGTGAGAAAATACAGACTGGCAAATTAATGCACTCAAAAACCAAATTAATGAACAAGTGAAAGCCCATCAGGTTATCATCAGACTTAGCAGAAGTTCTACAAGCCAGAAGAGAGGGGAACCAAAATTAAAACTACTGAAAGAGAGAAATTAGCAGCCAAGAATAATATATCCAGTAAAGTTATCCTTTAAATATGAAGGAGAAATGAAGACTTTTCCACACATACAGAAGCTGAGGGAATTCATCACCAAAGACCTCCATTACAAGAAATACTCACAGAAGTTATTCTACCTGACACAAAGAGCAATATGTCACACAACTACTTGTAAGATCACCAAAAGGTTACACTTTAAACAGGGATAAGAGACTCCTGGGGAAGATGGCAGTGGAATAGGACAAAGAGGATTCTGCTTTCCCCCAATGCATGGGAGAAAAATCTGGCTGATCTGTGTAAAAACACAGCAAATAGCCCATGGTGCCCTAGCATATTGGAAAATAGGAATCCAGAAATTGTAGCAGACCCTGAAAGACCAGACTGAGGAGACGGCTACAGGTCAGTAAGGTCTGAGGGACCAGCACAGAGGCCTCAGGCCACAGTTGCCACCTCTGCCAGGCCAGGCCCCACGGGCCCAGGCCGGGTCTGCCACAGACTCTTTGGGATCTGAGGCCTGGCAGCAAGGTCCTTGGGAGGGAGCAGAGTCATCAGCCCCTTCCCTACCCAGCCAGGCACAATTTGAAAAATACTGGGAGAGACCTATATGCTTGAAGTGTCAGAGAGAAGAATGCGCACAAGGAAGCAAACAAGGGGCCTTGATTACCTGTGGAGTCTGTGGTCACCTGCTTGGGAGAACTGAGAGTTGCCCTTTTGTTCCCCCTTAGTTAGCACTGGGAGAGGTTTGTGCCCAAGCCTGCAGGACCAAGGAAGCCTGGCCAGGCATGTGCACCTACACCCCAGCCCCTGGCAGTGACTTCCAGGGAAAAAGTGCTCTAAAAAAGGAGCTGGATTCCCTTGGTGGGGCGCTGGGGGAAGAGGCTCTGATCTGGATCTTGGGAGAGTGCTTGTGAGACAGGCTGAGTACACGATGAAGGGAGAAAGACCACACCAATTGCCCCTCAGCCTGCTGCAGGCAGTGAGACCAGAAAAACCGGTTTGGCCAGCTGAAAACTTACAAGAGGTATTTCTTTTGTTTTTTTGTTTCTCTTTTTTAAGTAATCTTTTATTTCTTAACTTTATTATTGTTTTATCTTTCAATACTTTTTTCTCTCTTTCCTTATTTCTTGTTTTATTCCTTCCTTGTTTCTTTCCAAGCTTATCACTTTTTCTTCCCTTCTGCTACCTTTTTTTTTGTTTTTGTTTTTTTCTTCCCCAACAAGTGAAACAAAAAAACTTGGAGTTGTGAAAAGACCACAGTTGGACCCAAAGAGGGGGTATCCTGAGAGTAGAGACAGAGACACAAATTTCTCTTTCCTATAGCAGGAAAACTACAAGTTACTGCATATGTGTATTATTTTCTTCATTCTTTTTTATGATTCTTACATATTTTATTTTAATAGTATCTCTGTATTCCTCCTCTTTCTGAATAGTCTTCTTTACCTTGGCTGGATATATTGTATCACTTGACGGGTTTCCCCTGTCAGCTCATTCATAGTGTATTGCTAATTTACTGTCCCTCACTTCACCTGTGCTCCATCAATACACTATCAAAAGTCCAACACTTCCTACTATTGATATCTCATAGATTCTGTCGTATGGTTGTTGCTCTAATAATATTGTAAATAATAGCTATTCCACACTGTTGTAAATATTACACAATGCCTCTCCCAGCCCACTTTGTTGTTGCCTGAACTATGACACTGTAGTGGTCAACTCAATTCTCTCTCACACTACACCTATTTACCATGTGTTATTCTCACCTTACCTCAGAATATGACATCCCACAACCTCACTGCTCTTCAGATCCAACTCATAAATCTTCCCTCTCCAACAAGAGCCTTATCTTCTTTCCATCCTTTCTAAAAAGTGGCTAGTTGGGTTGAAGATTACGATTATCACTATACGTACACAAAGCATCTCCTATCTCTTCTCTACCGGACGCTGCTTTAAATATCATAGAATTCTCTCCTGCTGTCATAAACCAGTTTGCCTTCCCCTCTGACTGATCACACACACACACAAAAAAGAGTAGGTGGAAGCAGTGAACACCAGAATACACACTGGAAGAGGAAATCCAACAACAAAGGAATCACCAACAGATAACAACAGAAGAAGGTGAAGGAGGGAGTAGAAACCACACAAACCTCAATCCAAGACCTATCTGGAAATACAGCTAAACAGTGGAGAAACTACCCAGGGCACACAACTGAACAAGAGCAAAAGAGAATCCTCAAAACCCTGTACACACAGAAGAACTAGCTTCAACAAAACTGGACCTCGCCAGCACAACAAATTAAAATGGGTGTTGGAAAGAGGGACTATCAGTTAAAAGCTGGTGGAAAGTACCCACAAATGAAAGACCCCAAAACAACCAAAACTCAAAGACAAACTCAAGCCAACAAAAAGAACAGCCTAAGACCAGTGAGCTGGGGAGATCAAGGAGACTACACCACTAAATTTCACAGGTATTATACCACAGAAGTTCAGACCATAAACCCAGGAAGCCAGGACAAATCAATTTAAGAAGCTGAAGCTAACAAGAAGAGTCTCACAAACAATGGGAAGACAAAGAAACAATCCCCAAATTACAGGAAAGGAGAAAGCCTCAGGAAGAATGCTGCATGAAACAGAGGTAGTCAGCTATCAGATATTGAATTCAAAGAACTGGTTATCAGGAAGTTCAAAGAGCTCACAGTGAGCTACCAGAAATTACAGGGGCATTACAATAAACTGACAGCGAACTATATCAACATGAAAAAAATAAACTGTCAGGAAAGGCCAAGAGGAAATGAAGAATACAATTTCTGAACTGAAGGACACAGTAGAAGGAATAAAAAGCAGGGTCGATGAAGCACAAGATTGAATTAGCGAGTTGGAGGACAGGGTAGAAAAATAAACCTCCCAGAAAAAGCAAGAAAAGAAAAAGAGGTCCATAAAGAATAGAGAGGGATTAAGAGAAATGCAAGACAATATGAAATGTAATATTATCTAAATAATAGGGATGCCAGAAGGAGAAGGAAAAGAGCAAGGGATAGAAAATCTACTTGAAAAAGTAGTGATGGAAAAATTCCCTAATTTGATGAGAGAAAAAGTCACACAAATGCAGGAAACACAGAGAGTCCCAATCAAGAGGAACCCAAAGAGGCCCACTTCAATACACATCATCATTAAAATGGCAAAATTCCAAGACAGAGAATCGTAAAGGCAGCAAGGGAGAAAAAGGCAGTAACAAGGGAGCCCCCGTAATGTTAGCTGCTGACTTCTACATGGAAACACTCCAAGCAAGAAGAGAATTGCAAGAAATATACCAAGTAATGAGAAATCGAGTCCTGCAACCAAGGCTACTTAACCAGCAAGGCTCTCAATCAAGATAGAAGGCCAAATAAAGAGCTTCCAAGACAAAAGAAATCTAAAAGAATACACCTCCACCAAACCAGCACTGCAAGAAATAATAAAATAACTGCTTTAAGGAAAAGAAGGAAAAGAGACAGACAGAAACACAGGTACAAAAATGACAATGAATAAGTACCTATCAATAATAACTTTCACCGTAAATGAATTAAATGCTCCCATCAAAAGACATAGAATAGCTGAATGGATAAGAACCCAGGACCCACATATATGCTGCCTAAAAGTGACTCATCTCAGGACAAAAGACCTACACAGACTAAAAGTGAAGGGCTGGAAACAAATTTTTCAAGCAAATGGACAGGAAAAAAAACCGGGGTAGCAATACTCATATCACACAAAATAGTCTTCAAAAAAAGGGCCATAAAAAGAGACCCAGAAGGTCACTTCATAACATTCAACTGAAGAATCCACCAAAAAGACATAAACATTGTAAATATATATGCGCCCAACATAGGTGCAACCAAATACATAAAGAAAATCTTAGAAGACTTCAAGAAAGATATTGACAGCAACACAATTACAGTTGGGAATTTTTAACAACCCACTGTCAAAAATAAACAGATATTCCAAACAAAATATCAACAAAGATATTGTGGCATTGAATAATGTCCTAAATGAAATAAATTTAACTGATATATATAGAGCCCTTCATCGCAAAGAAGACAAATACACATTCTTTACAAATGCACATGGTTCATTTTCAAAGATAGACCACATGATAAAACACAAAATGAGCCTCAGCAAATTCAAGAAAATTGAAATCATCCCCAGCATTTTCTCTGACCACAGGGGACTGAAACTGAAAACCAACGCCAAAGGAAAAAATTCAAAACACTCCAAATCATGGAGATTGAATGGCATGCTATTAAACAATGAATGGGTCAAAAATGAAGTTAGGGAAGAAATAAAAAATTCCTGGAAACAAATGAAAATGAACGCACAACAACCCAAAACTTATGGGACACAGTGAAGGCAGTCCTGAGCGGCAAGTTAGTAGTAGCAATACATGCCTACCTAAAAAAGAAACATTTCAAACAAACAACCTAACCCTATGCCTACAAGAACTCAAGGAACAACAACAAAGACAGCCAAGAGCAAGTAGAAGGAAGGAAATAACCAACATCAGAGCAGAATTAAATGACATAGAGACTACAAGCACAATTCTAAGGATCAATGAATCCAGGAGCTGGTTTTTTGAAAAGATAAACAAAATAGACAAGCCTTTAAGTAGGCTCATTAAGAAAAGAAGAGAGAGGACCCAAATGGACACAATCAGAAATGAAAGAGGAGAGATTACAATTGACACCACAGAAATACAAAGGATTGTAAGAAATTGCTATGAAGAAGTGTACACCAAGAAATTTGAAAACTTAGGTGAAATGGACAAATTTCTAGAAAAATGTAATCTTCCCAACTCAATGAAGGAGAAGCAGAAAGCCTGAATAGACCAATAACAGCAGATAAATTTGAAGCAGTAATCAAACATCTCCCAAAGCACAAAAGCCCTGGACCAGATGGTTCCACAGGAGAATTCTACAAAGCGTTTAAGGAAGAGCTAACCCCTATTCTTCACAGACTATTCCAAAAAATCCTAAATGGTGGAAGACTCCCAAACTCTTCTTATGAAGCCAGCATCATCCTAATCCCCAAACCAGATAAAGATACAACAAAGAAAGAAAACTTCAAGCCAATATTACTGATGAATAGATGCTAAAATCCTTAACAAAATGTTGGCAAACTGCATCCAACAATACATCAAAAAGATCACTCACCATAACCAAGTGGGATTCATCCCAGGGATGCAAGGATGGTTAAATATTCGCAATCAGTAAATGTAATACATCACATAAATAAAACCAAAGATAAAAATCACCTGATGACATCAATAGATGTGGGAAAAGCTTTTGATAAGGCACAGCACCCATTCATGATAAAAAACACTCAGCAAAGTGGGACTAGAGGAAGCATTCCTCAATATAATAAAGGCCATATATGAGAGACCTACAGCCAACATCATACTCAATGGGCAAAAACTAAAATCTTTTCCACTAAGATCAGGAACAAGACAAGGTTGTCCACATTCACCACTTCTATTCAATGTAGTATTGGAAGTTTTAGCCACAGTGATCAGAGAAGAAAAGGAAATAAAAGGCATCTACATTGGAAAGGAGGAAACAAAACTGTCACTGTTTGCAGATGACATTATAGTGTATATGGAAAATCCTATAGACCCTACCCCAAAACTGATCAGCCTAATAAAATAATTTTGCAAAAAAGTAGGATACAAAGTCAATATCCAGAAATCAAAGGCATTTTTGTATACCAACAATGAAACAGCAAAAGCAGAAATCAAGAAAAAAATCCCATTTGATATAGAAAAAAATAAATAAAATACCTAGGAATAAACCTAGCCAAGGAGGTAAAAGACCTGTATGCAGAAAACTACACAACACAGAAGAAAGAAATCAAGGAAGACACAAACAATTGGAAATATATACCGCCTTCAAGGATTGTAAGAATTAACATAATCAAAATGTCTGTACTTCTCAAGGCAATTTACAGATTCAATGCAATACCTATTAAAGTACCAGTGGCATATCTCACAGACATAGAACAAACACTTCCAAAATTTAAATGGAACTGTAAATGATCCTGAATAGCTGCTGCAATTTTGAGAAAGAAGAGTAAAGTAGGAGGAATCACAATACTTGCTACCAAACTATATTCAAGACCACCGTAATCAGAACAGTTTTATACTGGCATAAAAAGAGCAACACCAATGGAACAGAACAGAGAGCCCAGAAATAAAGCCAAGTCTCTAGGGTCAATTAATATTTGACAAAGGGTGCAGTAACATAAAATGAAATAAAAATAGCCTCTTCAACAAATGGTGTTGTGGGAACTGGACAGCTACCTGCAAAAAAATTAAACTTGAGCACCAACTTACACCATACATCAAAATAAAATCAAGGTGGACAAAAGACTTAAATATAAGCCATGACACCATTAAAGTCCTAGAGGAGAACACAAGCAGGTAAATCTTAGATATTCCATACAGTAATATTTTCACTGGTATTACGTCCCTAGAGCAAGGGACATAAAGGGGTAAATAAACAAATGGTATCACATCAAAATGAAAAGCTTCTGCATGGTTGAAAAAAACAGCATTAAAATGAGAAGAGAACCAACTATATGGGAAAACATATTTGCCAATGGTACCTCAGACAAGGGTTTAATCTCCAAAATATGCAAAGAACTTACACAACTTCATTCTAATAAGACAAGCAACCCAATTAAAAAGTGGGCAAAGGGGTTGAACAGACACTTCTCCAAGGAGGACATACATAGGATTCAGAGACACATGAAAAGATGTGCAATATGGCTAGCTATAAGAGAGATGCAAATTAAAACCACAATGAGATACCACTTTACATTGGTCAGAATGGCCATCATAAACAAGGCAACAAACAACAAGTGTTGGAGAGATTGTGGAGAAAAGAGGACTCTAGTGCACTGTTGGTGGGTTTGCAGATGGGTACAACCACTATGGAAAACATTATGGAATTCTCTCAGAAAACTAAAAATGGATCTGCCTTTAGACCCAGCAATTCCACTGCTAGAATTATATCCTAAGAACCCTGAAACACCAATCCAAAAGAACCTGTGCACCCCAATGTTCATAGCAGCACAATTTACAATAGCCAAGAGTTGGAAGCAACCTAGGTGCCCATCAGTAAATGAATGGATCAAAAAATTATGGTACATATACACAAATGGAATTCTATGCAGCAAAAAGAAAGAAGGAGCTCCTACCCTTTGAATCAGCATGGATGGACCTGGAGAGGATTATGCTGAGTGAAATAAGCCAGATGGTTAAAGACAAATACTATATGATCTCACCTTTAACAGGAAGCTAAACAACAAAACAAACAAGCAAGCAAAACATAGCCAAAGACACTGAATTGGAGAACAGACTGACAGTGACCAGAGGGGAGAGGAGATGAAATTTCAGGGGAAAGGGGGAAGGATTTACAGAAACTAGTATAAAGGCCACATGGACAACAACTAAGGGGGTGTGGAAATAGGAGGGAGGAGGGGAGCACTGAGAGGGGTGGGCATGATGGGATTAAAGACAGAAAACTGTACTTGATAAACAATTTAATTAAAAAAATAAAATAAATAAACAGGGATAATTTGTGACAAAATTATTAAACGGGAAGAGGCAAAGGCCTAAATTGGCAAAGGAGGATGGAGATCTGATACACTCAAAAGAAAAAAAAAATACTGTTCATATGCAAATTTATTTTTCATAAACCTAATGACAATACACATAAACAAACCAAAATTGAGACATGCAGCTTAGAGAAAGAGGAAACAGAGGAAATATATATGGAATACCACCAAACAACTAAACCAACAAAAACAGACAGAAACACAAAGGAAAAGAATCAGTGAAGACATGCAGCTACTAGAAAACAAAGGATAAAATGTTTATCAGATTATTGTGATAGAAACCCAACTTTCTATGTTCTGGATTTCTTTTCTAACTACACTGCTGACTTTTTTGAATTACTTGAATGTGGCACAGTCACTGTTCATTCCTCTTTGTCATTCTGATGACCAAAGTAAAGCAGGAGTTTCTATTATTTCCTCCTGGGATAACAGAAAGACATATTTTGCAATAGTTGGGCTTCAAGTATTCAGAAAACACAAACTGACAGGTACCACCCTTTGCTCAAATGTCCTTTTGCTAAATGGTTGATTGTTTAATGTGTCATTCTTTAAGATCAAACCAGCAGTATTGGGATCAACTACTTGTTGGAAATCAGTTCCCCTTGGGATAAAAAGTGCTGAATGATGTTTGCCTTCCCATCAGGCTACCACATAAAATGGAGATGAAAGTAGGTTGCTAGCTAGCCAACCAAGCAGAAAAAGTACCATGACTTCCACTTTGGTGACAGATTCTATTTTCTTTTTCCCAAATGTTTGTTGATTTCCTGGCAATAATCACCACAGACAAAGCTTAATGCAAAAATTGTATATTTACATGTCAAGCTAACGGTTGAATTCTGTGTTAGTTTCCTATTGCTGCTCTAACAAATTATCACCAATTCAGTGACTTTAAATAATACAAATTTGTTATCTTACATTTGTTCATCACAGGTCTCAATGAAGGAAAATCAAGGTGTAGCAGGGTGCCTTGTCTCCTAGAAACACTAGGGGAGAATCCAGTTAGTTTGTAACAGCTTCTAGAGGCCTCGCACCACCCTTGGCTTAGGGCCTTTTCCCTCCATCTTCAAAGCCACAGCAATGGGTCAAGTCCTCCTTATTTCATTCTTAATTCATTTGCCTACCTCTTTCACTTTGACCCCTGGGATCTTATTTTGCCCATGACAATAATCCAGAGTAATCTCCCTATTTTAGGTATAGCTGATTATCAACCCTAATTTCATCTACACCCTTAATTTCCCTTTGCCGTGTAACCAAATAAATATATTTATAGATTTTTGAGATTAGGATGTAGACATATTTTGGGAAGCAATTATTTTTGCCTACCATAGACTCATTCTTATTTTGACTGATAAAGATAAACAGGTTTTTCAACTAGAATTTCCAAAAACTACCTGTGGACAGCAAAACAGGCGATCATATCTTCCAGTTAAGTCCATTCTTTGCTCTTTGCTCTTATCAGTGTTTTTAACTGGATTTGCTAGTAGCCTGTAGATGTTAAAATTCAATGATTTCTTGTTCCATATTGTCTGTATTCTAACTTCACTGAGTCCCTTCCTCCTCACTTGCCTTTGTGTGGACAGCTAAGTTTGGCTGTCAGTAATGAGCCCCCTGTCACACAGCAGACCTTTGAAGAGTACCTACTTTTCATCATAACAAATATGAGCTCACACACATTCACACCTTCCTTTGTTCCCTCCAGGATTCCATCCTCATGAGTTGCCTCTTTGCTTTCAGGGGGAATCAAGGTAGCACACCTCAACAGTATTCTGTCTCGGGGGGGATGAGGACAGATAGCAGAGAGGAGATTTAGGCTATATCCAATGACCACTTATTTTCTGAGTTTGCCCTCACAACAGCTGGAGGGCTTGGAGGTGCTAAGCTCTCTGATTTAGAACTACATAAGTCTGAAGACAGAGCATTTTCTATGAAGGGCCTTCATCTTTGGAATTTCGTCTCTAAAGCTATTGACCTACATGGCCTTAAGTAAATTCTATCTCACCAGCAAAGTGAATTTCACAGCTAATATAGCCAAGCTGAATTGAATTATTTATTTTCAATATTGGCCACAGTTGTAGAACTCTGAGATATATACAGAAATTAAAGTCATCTTTAGAAATCTCAGGAACAAATAGCATTGCCTGAAACAAGAGAGGGTTTGACTATAATCTTATTTTTGTATTGCCATTGACTTGCTCTAATACTGAATTACAGCCTATGCTCTATGGTTATTTCTTCCACGTCATTTTTTGTCAGATTAGCCCTCCTGACCCATTTCTGTGTTTGATTACTTAGGGTATTTCTCTTTATATCTTGATAGCAAGTGACTGACAAAAATAAATGTAAATAAGCACACAGTATACCTGCATATTGAGTTAGCTACACTTGCCTATGTGGGGGGACTGGAGTAAAGTGAATGTGAAGGAAGTTATTAGCTCTCCAGCAGGGGCAAAGAGAAAAGCCAGTTCTGTCAAAAGTGAATGTTGAAACAAAAGAAAATAACCCCGTCCCAAATGCTCTGGGATGAATCAGCCTTCCTGGGGTCTTATTCTGGTTCAGAGATAGCTCTGTCCTTGAAGTATTCTCTGTTGAGTGACACTAGTCCATGGTATCAAGTAGTGTTTAAAATACCTAGATTAAAAAAGCCTTCTGTATTTAATGTCTCAGCTCCAACAGGTATATAAACCAAAATGAACTTGCAAATTTCATTGAAGCTTTATCCTCTAGCCCAGGCTAGTCCCTAATGTCACAATTTCCACATTTTCTGACAAAGAATCTTTCACTCTAACCAAGTTCCCATTCACAGTTGGCAGCTGGCCCATCCAGCGGGAGAAGCTGACTTTAGTAGTGTCCTCGCTCTTGCAGGGGTGGAGGTTAATATCATCCTTGGGTAGTGGGGACTAATATTCTGTTCTTTGTTAAAAGCTCTGAAGAATCAGTGTGTGAAATGTGATGATCCAGTTGATGCTATTCTGGTCCTGAAAGCATTAACATCTGTTCTTTTCCCAGTGGAGAAAGTAAGAGGATGTGACTTTTGGCTCAGCAGTGCCCAAGTAAATACTTTTTATCAAATTTCAGCCTGACATTCACTAATGTTTCAATTAGAACAGATTTCTTAAAATTTATACTAATGCAAAGTAGGCCATGGGTTTCAAATACATTCAGACTAAACAGTGCAGCTGTTTTTATAAATCTAATAACGGTCCAATTAAGCATGGCCACTGTATCCCTTGTCTGTCCACCATCTCATGGGGAGCCCACATCTAGTCAAGCTGCTCTAGGAAATGCCCCAGAAAATCTTCCATATCCAGCAAAATTTCTGCACTTAAAGCATGACATACTTATAGACCTCATGATCCCTAACTACAGAGTAGTATTGGAAAATTTTTCTTACGTTGTTGACACAAGAAATAGAAGCATTGGTATGAGTGTACAGAGATGCTTCTTTTCTTTGTTTTGTTTTTTTTCTTTATAAAAAGGTGGGTTTAAGAGTATGATTGTAAGTGATGTGGTGGGTTGTAGGTGATGTGGTGGGTTGTAGGTGATGTGGTCAGAGATGGCTGAACTCAGAAGCAGGTTCAAGTTGGACCTGCTGAACCAGATGAAATTGCTCAAGGCCTAGCAGTGAGTCAGAAGCTCTCCACTTGGTAAACAATTTTATTCATCAAGATAGGGAGATAGTGGTCCCTGTCAGGGCTGTTCTCAAAGTTAACATGGCCTCAACATTTCTACCTACAGAAAACATTTCAGCATATCCCATGCCCTGATGAACTGAATAATTGATGATTCCCTTGTGGGTTTTATTTCCAACTTCACTGAGATATTATTAACAAATTACACTGCAAGCTACATAAAGTGCACAACATGATGCTTTAATATGAGTCATTGCAAAAGTATCCTTTCATGTATTGAGTGCCTGGTTTTGTAGAATAGCCTAATCCACCAGTCTCAGTGGAGTCACACCCATTATACTCTTACTTTCTCCCATTACTGTTCTTGTACCCCTCCCAGGCACTTACATTGGTCTTAAACTGGCCCAATCACACCTATGGCACATTACACCCCATGGAGCTGAATGGACATACTATAAAGCATATGCTAAACATCTCAAAATCACCTCCTAGATATGAGGTGATTTCAAGAGTTATTGAAGAGATGTGAACAGATGTTATTTCTTTTTCTGTTAATTAGCAAGAATGGACCTTGCATGGTGACCCACAATTTTTTGTTAGAGTATATTCCTATTACGTGTCAAAGATAGAAGCATCCTTGTTTAACTGATGACTTTGTCCTTGAAACTAAAAACTGTCCCCAGAACTCATCCAGATATCTTGCTTTCAACTTTCATTGTTCTATTCAATACACTTCCATAGTCATTGTATCTCAGGTAGGGAGACATTTCAGTGTACAAGTAATGTTCTAGGACCATGATTAATCCAAAACTATGGTTTAAAACATGTTTCATTAGCCACACAGTCTGTATTTTATGTCTTTTCAGGCCTACCATACCTTCATGTGATGCTATTCATTAAAAATGTGATTTTTACATTTAACATTTTTTATGTGGATGGATCCCCTTTTGTTTGAATTATGTTGTGGCTCAGTGTTATCCTCTCTTATTTCTTTTAACTTCCTTTGTTTTAACAAGGTTCCAACAACTGGGTGGTATTCCTGCTGTGGTCTTATTAGTATCTGGTTCCAAACTGGTACGATCTTACCTAATTTTTATTCCCTAGTGCATTTTTTCATTCTGGAATATTTTATTGCACTATTTTATTCTAATTAGATTATAAATAGATATTAAGCTATTTATAAAATCCCCATCTAAAATCAGGGTCTTTCTAATGTTAGCAATAGCTAGTTGAGAACACATCTATATGCCCCAGGTCCCCACACCTTTCTTGTACACCCAGAACTGGCAGCCATTTTTTCTTTTTTCAGGGAAGAGCATGAGTTGCATATGTATATATGTTACATATATACATATATACATATGTAACTCATAGTCTCATTTAATGTGTTTTTTAGCATAAGAACATAGAGAAACTCTATGACAGTTACATAGATAGTCATTCACTCCACTCAGTTGCATGAAGGCAAAGCAATGTTTTAGAAATTATTTGAGAACAATTGGCAGCATAAAAAGGAAAGGTAGAGATGAACAAGCAAAAACAACAGGCACTCAAAAATGAATAGTTTAGGAAAGAAAATATTGTGTTTTTAAAATTTACTATCTTACAGAGATTGTGGGTAATACAGTATTTATATAACAAGAACAGGCTGCAAAGAAAAAGTATCCACCAGAGAATAGAAAAGAGTTGATGAAAATTTAAAACACAAATTGCAAAAATAAATCAGCAAAAAGGTGAAAAGAAAAAGTTTAATCACACAGAGGACAAAAGAGAGAGAGAGATAAATATATGTAAAATGTAAAAAAATATCCAAGGGCATAGAAGGTAATACAAAAAATAACAGATAAAATATTTGATGTTTATGTGTAATTATTTGCATATTACAATAACTTAATACAAAGTACTCAACAAATGAAATAATAGTTTAGAATTGTTCGTTTGCTTAAACAGGAAAAGAAAGAAGATTTTCCTTTGCTTAGAATAATAAATCTTCCAGAACAGAAGCCTAGAGATTTCTATAATTCATATTTAAATGTTGAAGGAGAAATTAAAAAAGAAAACAGCTTTCTCCGTTTTCCATTGTTTCTATACCTGCTGTTCACTCTCAAGTTAATGAGAAAAACTGCGACTAATTTCTGGAGAAAGTTATTCCCATCTGTAGTAAGAAGAATGAAGAGAGCCATTGAAGACAAACCTAGCAACCTGTGCAGAAATATCATTTGCTGCTATTTTAAAATACATTTTATTGATTATGCCATTACAGTTGTCTCATCCCTCCCTTCATTCCTCTCCACCCTGCACACCCCTCCCCCATCTTCCCCCCTTTAGTTTATGTCCATGTGTCACAAATTGTTTAGATTCTATAATTCCCATACTATTTTTGCCCTCTCCCCTATTTTCTACCTACCATTTATGCTACTTATTCTCTGTACTTTCTCCCTTCTCCTCCTCCCACTCCCCTGTTGCTAACCCTCCATGTGCTCTCCATTTCTATGGTTCCACTCCTGATCTAGCTGTCCTCTTAGTTTGCTTTTGTTTTAGGTGTGGTTGTTAATAACTGTGAGTTTGCTGTCTTTCACTGTTCCTATTTTTT
Source organism: Sturnira hondurensis (assembly GCF_014824575.4). Lineage (NCBI taxonomy): Eukaryota > Metazoa > Chordata > Mammalia > Chiroptera > Phyllostomidae > Sturnira > Sturnira hondurensis. The sequence goes on from NW_028081854.1 coordinate 1,003,395, forward strand.
ATCTTCTTTCTCTTAGATAAGTCCCTTTAACATTTCATATAATAAGGGCTTGATGATGATGAACTCCTTGAATTTGACCTTATCTGAGAAGTACTTTATCTGCCCTTCCATTCTAAATGAAAGCTTTGCTGGATAGAGCAATCTTGTCTGTAGGTCTTTGGAATTCATGACTTGGAATACTTTTTTCCAGTCCCTTCTTGTCTGTAAGGTCTCTTATGTGAAATCAGCTGACAGTCTGATGGAAACTCCTTTGTAGGTAACTGTCCACTTATCTCTTACTGTTTCTAGGATTCTCTCCTTCATTTTAATCTTGGCTAATGTAATTATGACGTGCCTTGGTGTGTACCTTCTTGGGTCCAACTTTTTGGGGACTCTCTGAGCTTCCTGGATTTTCTGGATGTCTATTTCCTTTGCCAGATTGGGGAATTTCTTTTTTATTATTTGGTCAAATAAGTTTTCCACTTGTTGCTGTTCCTCTTCCCATTCTGGTACTCCTATAATTTGGACGTTGAATGTTTAATGATGTCCTGGAGGTTCCTAAGCCTCTCCTCATTTTTTTTTTTTTGAATTCTTGTTTCTCTATTTTTTTGTTTGTGTCGTTTCTTTCTTCCTTCCGGTCCACTCCCTTGATTTGAGTCCCAGTTTCCTTTCCATCACTATTGGTTTCCCATGCATTTCCCTTCATTTCACTTAGTTTAGCCTTCATTTGTTCCTCTAATTTGTGACTAAAATCAAACAGTTCTGTGATCACAAGTGTTTTGAACTGTGCATCTTATAGGTTGGCTATCTCTTGGTCACTTAGAAGTACTGGCTCTGGGGCTTTCAGCTGTTCTTGAGCCATAATGTTTTGATCTGTTCATGCCTATTATGTATGAGGGGCGCAGCCTTAGGTGTTCATCAGGGTGGGGCAAACCAGTAGCTTGGTTGTGACGCTGTGTGTGGGGGAAGGGTCAGAGAGGGGCAATGGCATTTGTTCTGCTCTCTCTCAAATTTCAGTCCCCTCTGCTGCTTCCTGCAAGCAAAGTGGTCCCTTCTGGGGCTGGTTCCTGGGTCTGTAGGATTGTGCACCCTCTGGGACCCTGTGGGTCTCTCCAATGAACTCTCTGTGAGCCTTGGATCCTCTCCCAGCACCTCAACCCTGAAAATTTTTCCAATTTGTGCCTTTAGGTTTTAAATTCCATCTCTGGGGCCCTAGTTTGTGCGGTTTGCCCCACCGCTCACTTCTTCACCTGGTTTATCTGAGTGTGAATGTATGACCACAGTCAGCCAGCTGCCTTTCGTCCTCACTGGGTCTGTCCATTGCCACCCTGTGCCTGAGATCTACCAAACACCACCTGCGCATATGGGTCAGTCTGGCTGCTTTTTCCTGTGTGACCCTGCACCACTCAGCCAGCCACTAACTCCTACCCTCTTACCAGTCTGGATGAACAGTTTGTAGTTGTTGGACTTCTGTACAGTTTAATTTTCTGTGTTTTGGCTGCATTTTTGTTACAAAAACTTTGTTTTCTTTAAACTTGGTTGTGCAAGGAGGCACAGTGTTTCCACCTACGCCTCCATCTTGGCCAGAAGTCTCATTTGCTCTTATGAAACAAATGTTATTGGCCCAGGTAAAAGCTGAAGGCTTTTTATGGTATATATACTTAATCAGAAATGTTCTCACTAACGTTCCAGGTGCCCATTTAGTAACTCTATGCATGACCACCCTACCATTTCTAGCTCAAATTGCTATTATCCAGGAGGAATGATTTAGCTATCTTTATGGAAAAACAAAACAAAACACTTTATGGCATTTGACAAGATGACATTTACCCCACTGTAGGGTCTGAAGGGAGTGATCTACAAAATACTGTGGGTCATAAAGTTAACAGCTTCAGGAACCTGGTGTGATGAAAAAATAAAAGGGATGTCAAGCTGAGGAGAACTATAAAAGTTTACTCTCTTTCAGTGTAGTTCTGTGTAGGTTATGACAGTCTTATCTAGGAAGGATGAGTGTCACTGGGGAAGCTGCATCAGTTCTTGGCAGGCCTGGAAATCTAAGTGGGAGTGAAACCATTCAAAGTTGTTTGCAGTCATTGTGAATCATGAAAAACTCCAATTTAATCAGAGACTGAGCTCCCTCCCCACTAGGGCCACAACTGACTGAGCTTCAGTATTCCATAGAGAAAAGCAATGTTTATCTATGGTTACGTATCATGGCAATTGTAAAGTGCTAAATTTTTGAAGCTATACCACCTTGTTTGTTCAGTTCTAACAATATCCCAGGAAGAGAAATGTACAATGTGCAGTAAGATTTATTTCATCACATTTGCCTTTTGATACACTTGAAAAAAAAGTTGTTAAACAACACTTTTATTACCTTATGGATCGAGTATTGTGTTACTTGTATTTATACTCTAGTCACAAGTATATTCACACAAGGTATAATCAATTAATAAATAGTATAACTTCTCCATATAAACAGTGTCCCAATTTATGCTGCTTAAGTTTATTGGTATTTTATGACTTGTCTCACAATGATGAAATGTTATCACTCAAAACATATCTGGCCAGTTATTACAATGATAATGGCTAGCATTTGAAATAAATAATAACATTTGAAAATATCTTTTAGTTTTAAAGCAACAGATCTTATTAAAACATTCTAGGTCCATAGTCTAACTACTCTCAAATTAATAGATATAATGCTATAAAATAGAGGTAATATAGAAAATAGAGGTAATATCAGAACACTTCCCCAAGCATGTAAGGATGAAATACATGCAAGAGTGACATAAAATAGATTGAACTGGGAAAAATTATTCCAATCACTATTTAATTAAAATAAATTTAGAGTAGATTAGCTTTACCATTACTTTCAGTAATTTTCAAACAACAAAACTACATCAGTGCTTGCTGATTTTTCTTATCTTCAAGTATATTAATTTGTTAATTACTCTTTACATAAATCAGTGGAAAACAGCTTAATTTTTCTAACTGTGGTGGAATTTCTAAGCTTACAAAGAATCACTGTTTAGGTTTGCTTAATTTTTTTGTGGCCCCCAAAATAATTTCACCAATATACTAATATAGAGAAAATATTTTTATTTTGCCGTACAATGCCTAAATAAAAGGAAGTTTTCAGATACATAGTCTCTGAGTACAGTAACAGCAAAGAACTGTGTTTATAGTTGAGAAAACCAATTTAAGTAGATCTTTGTCTCATATCTGAGTTAAGATATGCCAGTATCAGATCTATACTTGGTTATCATGTCCATATTCTTTTTTTTTTAAGTTTCATATCTTTTGTATATGATGAAGCATGGATTGAATTGCTCTGGAAATGAGACTTTTAATGAAGAATTAAGTGTCAGAAAAATTTTCTCAAAGTCATTTTCCATTTTTTTTAAATGCAGGAATTCAGGCACTCATAGATGACTCGTGTCATGCCATAATGAATATCAAGGCAGTTAGGGCCTAGGTATTGCAGTACTAATTTCCTATTGTCATTTGTTGTTTTGGTTATGCTTGACTTTCCCTTTGCCTAAGAGGAAAAAACACATTTGAGAGAAGTGTCGAGTGAAAAGGCTCAACTAGGATGAATTACAGACACTTAGCAGGACCTCCTTCAGGTCCTTCTCTTTCTGTCATCCTCTGGGAAGATGGAAGGCTCTTCTTTCTGAATGTCACTCTGACTTAGAGTTTTGCATAAGTATTGTTTGCTTTTTATACTTTTTTAAGTTTGACAATTTTATTTTATTTTATTTTTTATTATTTTGTTGGTGTTCAATTACAGTTGTCTGCATTTACTCCCCACCACCCCCCTCCCCAGCACATTCTCATCACAAGATTATTTTAGATAATGTAAAATAATACATTTATTTGCATTTGCATATACATAATTCCAGAGCTGATTTTCTCATGAAGTGAAAGTCTAAACTCATTTAAAATTTTGAGCAATCGTAATAACTTGAATAGTGTTAATCCCTATATTCATGTCCATGAAGAACCTCAGAATGAAACCTTATTTGGAAATAGAAACTTTGCAAATAGAAATAAGTAGTTTAAGATAAGGCTATACTGATTAAAGATGCACTCTAAATCCAATGAAGATTTAGAGTCTAATCTGTTCTAGTAAAATTGTAAGTTTCCCAAGGACAGATACAAAGTCTGACTCATCTTTGATCAATAGGGGATATTGGTTTTGGTTTTTTATCCTTCCTGCTTTCAGTTTTGTTGTGCTTACAACAAAGCATGCTTATTTTCTTTTGAGGAATTACCAATTACCACTATTCCAATAGATGAAGACTTGTAAGGGAAACAAAGTTTTCTTTCCACTTTTCGAGGAAGGGGCATAAGATTTAAGTTAAGATAGTTGGATTCTATACCCCAGAAATAAATCTTCAGCAGAATGTAGTAAGTACAGGTGAAGGTTAGAGATAATTTATCCAAGTGTTGCTGCCTTGAGTTTTTACTCTTTGAACAAGCAGAACTTTCCTATTATTCCTCTTTGCAGGCCTTGTTCTTTATCAAACATTCCATCATTCTGTACGATACCTCAAAACCTTCAAATAAATTCACATAAAAAATCCTGACTAATATTTCTACAAAGTCTAGTTAACTGCTGTGCATAAAGTAGCTAATCATAGCAGCAGTGTTAAGTGTTCACAGAATCTGCTCTCATTAGTTGAAACAGAGTCCTGGAGAACTCATAGAAACTGAGAACCCTGGAAAAATATGCCCAAATTCCTGACACAGAACTGGCTTATGGAAAAAGCCACTACAATTACAGGCAGATGGTAAATCATCGCACATGGTGTGCAGATATTTCTCCCATTTCTTTTTACTCTTGATTCTTTGCTTTGTAGAAATATTTTAGTTCAATATACTTCTACTTGTATAATTTTTCTTTCTTGGTTGTGTTTTTAGTGTCATATCCAGAATATCACTGAAAAAGTCAATCTCAAGAAGATTTTCTCCTGTGTTTTTAAGAAGTTTTATAGTTTAAGGTCTGATAATTAAATATTTAATTCATTTCTTCATTGATTTTTGTATATATCCAGTTTTCCCAGCCCTATTTGTGAAAGAGAGGGAATCATATATAGCATAAGGAGTTAATACCCAAAACATATAAAAATACCTACAACTTCATAGCACTCTCCTAAATAACCTAATTAAAAATAGGTAAAGGACTTAATTAGACACTTCTCCAAAGATGACATACAAATGGCTAGGAGGTACATAAAAAGATGTCAACACTAATCATCAGATAAAAATCAAAACCATGAGATATCACCTAACACATGTTAGTATAGCTATTAACACCTGTTACGATGGTTGTTATAAAATCTATCACAAAAGACAGCAAGTAGTGAGAATGTGGAAAGCTTAGAACAATTGTGTATGGTTAGTTGGATTGTAAGATGGTATAGCTGCTATAAAAATGAGGCTGTTTCTCAAAAAATTAAAAATTAAAAAAATATCCCCCTGGCTGGTGTGGTTCAGTGAACTGAGTGCTGGTCTTTGAACCAAGGGGTTGCTGGTTTAATTTCCAGTTAAGGCACATGCCTGGGTTGCCGCTGACCACTTCCCCAGTAGCGGGTATGCTAGAGGTAACCACACATTGATGTTTCTCTCCCTCTCTTCCTCCCTCCCTTCCCCTCTAAAAATAAACTAATAATATCATTTTAATGTAAAAAAAATATCTTAAGATCTATTGTTATCCAAAGATTGAGTATATATTCAAAATAATTGAAATCTGGATCTTGAAGAGATATATGTATTCCTACATTCATTACAGCATTGTTTATAATAGCAAAGATATGAAAACAATATAAATGTTTATTGACAGATGAATTGATAAAGAAAATCTGGTACAGCAGGCCCCCTTATTCTGGTTTTGCTTTATGGAAATTATCAGTTTATCCAGCATATTCATGTATATGCTCCCTGCCTCTGTAATCACAGTTATCAGACCAAATGTTATAGCATCATAGTATTTGTGTTTAAGTAACCCTTATTTTACTTGATAATGGCATTAAAGCACAAGAATAGTGATGATGGTTTTGAATCTCACATTGAAGTCTTTAATTCATTCTGAGTTTATTCTTGTATATGATGTAAGAAGGTGGTCTAATTTTATTTTTTGCATGTATCTGTTCAATTTTTCCAATACCACTTATTGAATAGATTTTCCTTACCTCATTGTATGTTTTTGCATCTGTGGTCAAGTCTTAATTTACCATATAAAGTTGGGCTTAACCATAAACCTCCATGAAGAAAACATAGGCAGTAAAATCTTTAACATTTTTCTTAACAGTATTTTTATGATATATCTCCTTGGGCAAAAGAAACAAAGAAAAAAAGTAAATGGAACTATATCAAGCTGAAAGAGGTTTTGTACAGCAAAGGAAACCATCAACAAAATGAAAAACAACCTACTGAATATGAAAACATATTTGGCAATGAAACATTTGATAAGATGTTAATACCTCAAATTTATAAAAAAACTCAAAAAACTTAACACCAGAAACATAACCCAATTAAAATGTGAGCAGAAAACTTGAATAGATATTTCTCCTAAGGGATATACAGATGGCCAATAGACATATTCAAAGTTGTTCAACATCACTAATTACCAGAGAAACACAATCAAAACCACAATGAGCTATCACTTCACACCTGTCAGAATGACTATAATCCATATATCAACAAAAAACAAGTGTTAATGAAGAAGTGGAGAAAAAGGAACCCTAATGCACTGTTCATGGAAATGCAGATTGGTGTAACCACTATGGAAAACAGTGTAGAAGTTCCTCAAAAAATAAAATTGAATTGCCTTACAGCCCAGTGCTTTCACTTCTGACAATATATGCAAAGAAACCCAAAATACTAATTCTAAAGATAGAACTAACTCTATGTTCATTGCAGCATTATTTATAACACCCAACATAAAGAAACAACCCAAGTGTCCATCGGTAGATAAGTGGACAAAAAAGCTGTGGTACATTTAGACAATAAAATACTACTCAGTCATAAAAAAAGAATGGAATCTTACCTTTTGTAACACTGAGGATGGACATAGAAGGTATTATGTTAAGTGAAATAAGTCAGAAAAAGACAAATACCATAAAATTTTATTTGTATGTGTAATCTAAAGAAAAATAAATAAACAAAATAGAAACAAAGTCATAAACAAAAAATACATCTTTATGATTGTTAGAGGGGAGAGAGGTTGGGGAACCGGCTGAAAACGGTGAAAAGATTGAGAAATACAAATTTGTAGTTACAGAATAGTCACAGATATATAGATTATAACATAGGTAATATGGTCAAGAGTATGGTGATAACTACGTATGTATGGTACCAGGTGGGTACTTTAAACACCAGGAGGACCACTCTGTAAAGTACATGATTGTCTAACCACTATGATGTACATCTGAAACTAATACAAAATAATATTGAATGAAAATTGATATTTGAAAAATAAAAATATCAATTTTTACTCTCGATTCCTTGCTTTGTAGAAATATTTTAGTTCAATATACTTCTACAATATATTTCTAAAAAATAAAAATATCAATTTTTATTTTTCAGTACTTTTAAAAAAGAGTACTTATGCTTTGGCAATTTGAACATGCCAAAGAGAAGCTGTAAAGAAGTACTTCCTTTAAGTGAAATGATGAGTACAGTAAAACAAGCTATTTTGATGGAGTGAGACACCACATTCACATAACTTTTGTTATAATATATTGTAATAATTATTTTATTTTGTTACTGATATTTTACTGTGCTTAATTTATAAATTAAAATTTATCGTAAGTATTATGTAGGAAAAACATAATTTATATATGATTTTGTATTTTCTGTGGTTTCAGGCATCTACTGGAGGTCTTAAAACACATTAAAAAGAAGGAAATCCTGCTATATATGACAACCTGGTTGAATCTGAGTAAGCAAAATAAGCCAGCCTCAAAGCGTGATTTCACTTATTCAAGGTACCTTAAATAGTCAAACTCAGAAACAGGAAATAGAATGGTTGTTGCTAGGACCTGGGAGAATATGGAAATATGGAATTGTTCAATGGACATCAAGTTTCAGTTATATAATATGAATAAGTTCCAGAGATCTGTTGTACAGCAGTGTACTCATAATACATGTGGATTTATAAGAAAATCAAGAATATTATAAAAATTCATTATTGTTTCTTTGTCATGGCAAAATTCCATTTCCTATTCATTTACTAAGTGTAAAATACAAATCTGTAATTTCAGCAATAATCATTTTGTCAGTAATGAGAGTGATTAACATTTCACACCAAACTAATAATATTAGCAAAAAATAAAGAAGATGTGATCCATTTGGATTCAACATAAATTCATCCATAAGGACAGAGGCCAAATAGATATAGGATATGCACAGTATCTCATCATTTCTTATGGCTTTTGTTAAATAGAAAAATAAAAATAAAAAAAAAAGAATCCTAAACTGATTTTCTTTTACAGTAATGGAAATTACATTTTTATACTAAGGGAATGACATCAAACCGAAGTAGCATTACATCCTCACATATCGACTAACAGAAAATAGCAATTAATTACATCTTCTCAACCCTGATAGGATACAACAAAATGGTATTCTTCTAGAAAGATATTTTTAAAAGTTCTTCCCTCAAAAACACGTGTTAAGTACTCATTATGTGTCAAATAGAATCACAGAACCTAGAGAGGAAATGAAATCATAAAAGAATACTATCACTATAAAAGGCTACATATTCACTACACCCTTTACTCTTCTTGCGCACTCAAATAGATGGCATTTCTCAGGCTCCCACACAATAAAGTGTGGTCATGTGACTGAGCTTTAGTCAATACAATGTGGGCAGTATGATGTAAACCGCTTACAGTCCCGACCCTTAAAAACTCTTTAGCTATCAATTCTTTCTTGGGAGCTAGATATTTCAAAAAGTAGAGCTACAGAGTGGATGAGGCTTATTCCACCTTCATCAGATGGTGAGGTAAAAAAAAAAAAACCTTTGTTGTGTTAAGCTACTGGGATTTGATGGTTTATTTGCTACCACTGAAGTGCCTTTCCTAATCTCATAAACTAGAGAACAAAATGATAAAAATGAAAATCTATAACATAATATGGGAATGTAGAGATAAACTACTATATGTGGACAGAAAAACATATTGCATGTAGACTGAGTCAGGGATGGTATTAAACAGGAGGTGATAGTTCACCCTGCTCTTGAATTATGATAGGAGTTTGCAAGATACAGCAAAACAAAATGAGAGATTGAAAGAAATGATCTACTGTTGCGGAAATATCTTTCATCATCAAGAAATGACTTGATGTTTTCTCATCTAAAAGCAACTCAGAAAGGGAAGTAAATATAAAAACAACTTAAGAGCTAAATTCAACATCATGGTGAAGCAATACTGGATAACCATTTAGCTCATTTAACTGAAAAACTGATTTGGCCAGATAATACATTTGCTATGTAATCTGATGGCGCTTTTATTGTAAATAAATCCATGGAAAAAAGCACCCAGCTGGTTATTTAGAAATTTTAAAATTCTCTTTAAAATATAATGTATTGATTAATAAGGTATTCTTAGTACCTAATATTTAACAGATATTATCTTCAGATGTAAGCTATTTCCTGATACTTGGGTAGAGTTCAATGTTAATGTGGTGAAACCACTTTCCATAGTTGTCAGGGACGGCTAAAACCATTTATACTGAATGTCTTAATGTGGTTATACAACATTTCTTCCAAGATCAAACAAAAGCTAACAGCAGAAAATCTGAACTCTTTTACTATTTAGGGAAAGCAATGTGTTCTTCACTGGTCTCTCCTGAGAAGGTACGAGGTGAAGGCTTTGCTGTCAAATCTGCTTTTCTAGGAATGGTGTTTGAATTATAATGGAAAGAAGAACCTGTGAATTCAGAGAAAAATGAAGAAAACCATATTAAGAACAAATGAATAATGTGTCAAGGGTTGTGCCACAGGGGGGCAAATGATAACCATCCTCAAAGTACAACATATGTGGTACTGTGTCAGAGGAAGATAAAAACTTGAATGAGAAGATTCAGAGCATTGTGAGATCTTTGAGGAGTTTGATCTGCGGATAGCATATTATAGCTCTGTAAATTCAAGGCAGAAACCAGTGTGGGTTGTACTAGTTTGAGGCATAAATCATTTGTAATGTGGACTGTAGGAATGCAGTCAGTTCTGAGGGATGGAGATGAAGCTAACAGCTTCTTCCTGAATGAGTAGACTAGGCAGAAGTGTTATCTCAGGTAAAAGTTTTTAAAGTACTAACTAGACCTCAAAGTTAAATTTGTGGTTATGACTTTGAATTGAGGATTTTCAACATAATGACCAACCTGTGCACTTATATATATTCCTACTTGAATAGCAGTGTCAGATATTTTCAAAATGAAATCAGGATAAAGACTAGTTCAGGAAGAGTTTTTGCTTAAAATATAGCGATATGGCTCCAGCAACTTAGGGCATAAGAAATAGAATACTGGGGACATGATTAGAATGGTGTGTTTGATGGCATGACTTCATGGACTTCTATTGTATACCCATCTTCAATATTTTTTTCTCTTTGCACTACTAGCACCTTATTAACTGATATTTCTGATAATATTTTCCCATTTTCCTTTAGGTTTCTTGAATACTAAACATATATGACTCACTTTTAGTTTGAAGATTAGGAAAAAGGGCAGAATGAAGGCTGATTATATTTACCAGCTTTATAAATAAACTGAAATATTTAAAAATATTTTTTAATTTTTAGAATGTAAGGTTTACTTGAAAAATCTATTGTGATCAAAGGGACGTGTAACCAGTTCTGAGATAAAGAAATAGTTTCACCAATAGTACGGCTCTCTTTTATATTCTTATTGTTGGCTCTTTATTATCTACATTGTAGCAAAATTTCTTGAAAACTATGAATGTTCTTGGGAAAAGTGTGCTTTAAAGCAGTTTTCATAACTAAGAGTAGTTAGCAACATGACTATGTTTGCATCAATGGAGGAATATAATCAAGAAGACCATTTTTCCCTATATTATTCTATATGGCATTAAACATAAATGTGAAAAATTTGATATGTGTCTGTTAAAATGACACTGCTGTCTGCTGTTTGTGACTTATTTACTCTGGATATATATACTTTATAAATATAAAATATATTTTCCTCATTAGCTGTCCTAATCCCACTTTCTATTACATACCAACACTATTACTATGAGAGTCAAGACCCATACCTCCTCTGTTTTAGAAGATGCTTCTAAGTGTTCTGAGCCATTATTAAAGGGCATGATAAAACTGAAGGGGGACAAGGCATGGAAACATGTCCTGGAGGGGCTGGAGTCAGTGAAAATCATGATCCATGGGAAGCCTTTGCTTAATAGCAATGAGATCAGCTGATAAGATTTGGCTCCAAAAACAAAGTAGCTTATGGACTCTGTCTCAGTTTCTCCTTGATATGTTGTGTATCCTTCTTTATAATGGTAGACTATCTAAATACCATACCCTTTGAGGACTTCCATTTTGGTTTGCAAGAGCATAGCTTGGGAGTCAAAGGAAGCTAAGTGTTTTTTATTCCTGCCCTAACAATTCTGATTCTCCCCAAGACTACATTCTCCCCAAATCTTCATACTAGGAAAAGTTATGTCATGGGCTGTCAATTAGTCTTGGAGGCCCAATCACTGTGTTCACCATTGTTACATGTCTCTCATGAATAACCTAAATGATTATACCCATGAGACCTCTTGTTTGTTCCAATATAGTTTTTTTTTTGTATGTCAGGCCACCATGTGGCGGTCTCTGCTGTCCTGGCACCAAGAAATGACATACCAATATGCTATGCTGCAAAACACAGTTTAACTCACACAGTTATGCACACAAGATTAATCATGCATATAACACCATCAATATCAGTTTATAAGGGGGTAAAGACCTTAAAATCTAAGAGTCCAAGTTCAAGGTGGTTCTTTCAAAATGGGAGGCAGTGAATGATTGTCAGCATCTTCCAAGGCAGAGTCTCAAGGTCAGGAGATCTGGTGATGGCCAGTCACCAGGTGCTCTCAACGTGTACTCATCCTGCAGATAAGCTAAATTGAACTGTTGCTAAAATCCTGAGTTCTTATAGTTATTCCATGACTCTTTCTTAGCCAACATCCCTCCTGTGCATGCTCTCTTTGGGAGTGATCTTCCTGCATTTTTACTGCACATGTCTCACGGTTGTTTACATTGCGTTTCTGTGCCTGCCTCATTGTTGTTTCTATCACTCCACTGTGCTTGTCTCAGTTGTTTAACTACTCTACTGCACATGTCTCAGGGTTGTTTATGCTACTGGCAGAATTGCTCTTAACAGATTATGGAAGGGGTGAGGTACATGAAGGTTAGTATTTCCAAATTTTATTTCACTACATCTGTATGAACTGATGCAAAGTATTGTTATCCACTTCCCTTGGAAATAGCAGCTAATGTCTGGTGGCTTTGAAATGCCAAGTATTCAGAACAGCTCTTTGGGGTCAATTCTCTTTACTTCGGTAGAATTATTCTTAGAATTACAAAGTAATCTCTACCAACACCAGGACTACAATTTTAAATTCATTAACTTCACACCCAACTCACTGATCCCTAAAGGGTAAAGAAGCTTTCCCTTTCTGCTGCACAGTGGTTCACAAACTTTGCTCCACATCAGATTTTCCTGGGGTACTTTAAAAACAAAATGTTTGTGGCTGGAATTCAGTACCAGCAAGTTTTAAATATTAGAGGAGATTCCAGCATATAATGATGGTCTAGTAGATAGTGGAAGGCTTCCAGGTGGTAATGAGATAAAGTAGCTCTCTGATAATGGAATTAATGGTTGAAGAGAGATTGGGACTGATTGGATTTCCGGAACCCAGAACTGTGAAAAAATACATTTTCTAGTGTTTAAGTCTGTGGTATTTTGTACAGCAGTCCTGGAAAACTAACAAAGATAGTATAATAAGTTATAGGATAATAAACATTTGAAATGTTTTTAGGTATATTTGTTTTTATAATTACCTATGCAACTCATCTTAATATAAAAGTTTTCCTAATGCTTTCAAGAACTCATAGAATTGATTGATGGAATAAGTCAAAGTTATTTTTCAACTGCATTACTTTTACCCACTTCTTACCTAGTAAATCCTACCCAGCCTTCAAGGTCTAGTGCCCAGTCTTTCTCTTTCAGGAAGTATTTCCAGATCACCCAAAAACTCAGTGTTCCCTCCCTTCCTAGAACCAGCAGGACTAATAATTTAAATCATAGTTCTCTCAACACCATTTGTTGAAAAGGCTATTTTTAGTCCCTTTTATGTTGCTGCCCCCTTTGCCAAATATTAATTGACCATAGAGTCTTGGGTTTATTTCTGGGCTCTCTGATCTGTTCCATTGGTCTATATGCCTGTTTTTCTGCCAGTACCAGGCTGCTTTGATTATAGTGGCCTTATAATACAGTTTGGAATCCGGTATTGTGATCCCTCCTACTTTGTTCTTCTTTCTCAAAATTGCAGCCATGATTCAGGGTCGTTTATGGCTCCATACAAATTCTTGAAGTGTTTGTTCTATGTCTGTGAAATATGCCATTGGTACTTTAATAGGTATTGCATCGAATCTGTAAATTGTTATGGGTAGTATGGACATTTTGATGATGTTAATTCTTCCAGTACGTGAACACAATATATGTTTCCATTTTTTTGTGTCTTCCTTGATTTCTTTCTTCAGTGTTGTGTAGTTTTCTGCATACAAGTCTTTTACTTTTTTGGTTAGGCTTATTCCTAAGTATTTTATTTTTCTTGTTGCTATATTGAATGAGATTTTTTTCTTGATTTCTGCTTCTGTTGTTTCATTGTTGGTATACAAAAATGCCTTTGATTTCTGGATATTGACTTTGTATCCTGCTGTTTTGCCAAATTCATTTATTAGGTCGAGCAGTTTTGGGGTAGAGTCTATAGGATTTTCCATGTACCCTATCATGTCATCTGCAAATAGTGACAATTTTGTTTCCCCCTTTCCAATTTGGATGCCTTTTATTTCCTTTTCTTGTCTGATTGCTGTAGCTAAAACTTCCAATACTATATTGAATGGAAGTGGTGAAAGTGGACAGTCTTGTCTTGTTCCTGATCTTAGTAGAAAAGCTTTTAGTTTTTGCCCATTGAGTATGATGTTGGCTGCAGGTCTCTCATATATGGCCTTTATTATATTGAGGAATGCTCCCTTTGTTCTCACTTTGCTGAGTGTTTTTATCATGAATGGCTGTTGTGCCTTATCAAAAGCTTTTTCCATGTCTATTGATATGATCGTGTGATCTTTGTCTTTGCTTTTGTTTATGTGGTGTATTACATCTACCGATTTGTGAATATTGAACCATCCTTGCATCCCTGGGGTGAATTCCACTTGATCATGGTGTATGATATTTTTAATGTATTGTTGGATGTGATTTGCCAATATTTTGTTAAGGATTTTAGCGTCTATGTTCATCCGAGATATTGGCCTGAAGTTTTCTTTCTTTGTTGTATCTTTATCTGATTTTGGGATTAGGATGTTGCTGGCTAATGTGCATAGCAGCACAATTTACAATAGCCAAGAGTTGGAAGCAACCTAGGTGCCTGTCAGTAAATGAATGGATCAAGAAACTATGGTACATATACACAATGGAATTCTATGCAGCAGAAAGAAAGAAAGAAGGAGCTCCTACCTTTTGCAACAGCATGGATGGAACTGGAAAGCATTATGCTGAGTGAAATGAGCCAGGCAGTGAAAGACAGGTACCATATGATCTCACCTTTAATGGGAAGCTAAAGAACAAAACAAACAAGCAAGCAAAATACAACCAAAGACACTGAAGTAGAGAACAGGTGGGCAGTGACTAGAGGGGAGAGGGGAGAGAATTTTAAGGGAAAAGAGGAAGGATTCACAGGAACTAGTATAAGGGACACATGGACAATAACTAAGGTGGGGGGTGGAAATGGGAGGGACGTGGGGAGCACTGGGGGGATAGACTGGGATGGGAGTAAAAGACATAAAAGTGTACTTGAACAACAATTAAATTAAAAATGCATAAATTCTATATTTTTCCAAAAAATACTAAAAAATAAAAATAAAAAACAAAAAAATTAAAGAAAAATATCATAGAATTGGCTCCTAATTGTAAACTCATTTTTGACATTTCAAGTATTGTTGCCACATCTGTAATTTAACTCTCCATATATTTTGATCTAGCTTTCACCCACCAAATTCTAAACTCCTTTGGCATAGAGGCCATAACTATTCATTTTCTATGTCTTTGATAATGTCTGGCTAAGTTCTTCCACAAATATTGATTAATAAGTAATTAAGTGGCTTTCCACAGACATTGTACCTGAGAGAATTATATATAAAAATATCGAAGACAGGATAAAATATGTTATTTCTATAATAGCTGTGCCACATTCAGCTATGAACATGTCAACAATTGGTGAGAAGTCATGAACAAGTAGTTTTAAAACTTGTAAGTGGAATATAACCTAAAGATTAAGAGTTGTGATTTTTTTTAACCTGAATGCATTCCAGTAGGCTAAGTAAAGCATCTCTTACAAACAACATAGGACCTAGTGCTGATGACTGGATTTAAAACATCAAAATCTTTCTAATATGACACTATTCTAGTGTCACTATGGACACTATTCTATGACACTATTCTATATGACACTATTCTAACACTTAAAAAGTTGTATTGGAGAAACAGTCATTGCATATTTTCAGATGACATAATCCATCACAGCTCAGGGAGTCATAATATTAACTAAAAATCCCCCAGATTAAGTTTATATTTTACTGTACAATAAGATGGAATTGAATTATCCTTAATCTGCTTTTTAATGATTTTCCCACCTACCTCCATCTGTATTATGATGTGAATAAACATAGGATGATTACCAAAATAAAATTAAATAATTTGGCAGGTATCAGAGTACAAGAAATAAGTCAAATTTTGAAGATCTACTTATAAAATATTCTTTATATATTTTTTAAAGAGAAGTGTATCATGTGTGAAGCATGATAGTGTTAAGAATTAACCCTTGATTTAAAAGTTAGCTGTCAGAAGTTGCCTCTTATGCAACATCAAAGCTATTGTTTGCCTTTCATCCTTAAAAAGTTTTCCTTAATAACTAAGTTTGGGGGAAGGAACAAGGTATTAAAAGAGTCTCAATCTTAACCAATTTCTATGTTTTTCTTCTCTGGACCAGTTAGCTATTGTATGTATTTTAAAACATTGAAGAAACTAAAACCACAAATCTCTCTCAGTCTCACACAGCAGTTAATATTGATTCAGTACAGGCATTCAAGACATCTGAGGGATAACTGAACTAGGTGGGCTCACCAGGACAGTTTAGCAGATTTTGACCTGATTTTCCATGCATCTCTCCTCCTCCTGGGTAGCTCATGTATGTTCTCATAGCAATGACAAAGTTACCCAATGCAACCCTACTCACATACTTCATTTTTTTATTTCAAGCATTTTAAAAAGACTTTATTAATTTAATTTTAGGGAGGGGAAAAAGAGGTAGAGAAACATCATTGTGTGGTTGCCTCTTGCATGCCCTCTCCTGGGAACCTGGCCTGCAATCCAGGCTTGTGCCCTGACTGGGAATCGAACCAGCAACCCTTTGGTTTGCAGGCTATCACTCAATCCACTGAGTCACGCCAGCCAGGACTGATCTCTCTCTCTATATATATACATACATATATATATACATATATATATGTATATATATATGTATAATGTCAATGTCATTGTTTACAGTCAGGGGTTTCCAAACTTTTGGCGTCTCTGTACCACATTGAAAGAAAGAGGGATGTCTTGGGTCACACATTAAATACATAGCAACATGTAATCACAGAAAAATCTCATAGTGTTTTACATAAATGTATGATTTTGGTAGAGCAGAATTTACAGTCATCCTGGGTCGCATGCAGCCCACAGGCTACAGGTTCGACACCCCTGGATAGTTCCAAATATATCTTAAATTTTCTCTCTTGTGTCTTATAGTTCCCAGATCAAATATCCTCTGACTACAATTTCTTAGTTCACATCTTCAAGAAATAAATATGTTTGACAAAGCATGAGGCAAAAAATTCATTAAGTTTTGGAAGGAAGAAGAAGGAAGAAGATGAGCGATGGAAAAAGATTGCTACCTTATTTGAGCCACTGGTGAAGGGCTCTTTCTACCTAATTTATGTTTCAAGTTTTTCTGGCTCTTAGGTCATTTGTGAGTCTCCCCTCTTTTGCATATTTTTCATCTTCTTTTTCCCCTTTTTCTGTATTTCATTTTTAATAGTTGGACAATATTCCCAAATCTTTCCCTACTTCCTTTCCATTCAGCATCTCTCCCCCACTATCAAGAAAGTACTTGGGAACTTTTACCTTGGAACCTCCAGATAAGCAAGAAGGTGGAAAAAATACAACAAAATTGAATAAAGCCTTCCCGTGGCAGAAAAGGGTTCAAATTGTACTCAAGAGGCCACTTTAGGACCCGTTTACTTTTTAAATTAAATGCAATAGATTTTTTATACATCTTAGCTTGTTAAACATGAATAAAATGAAAATTGGAGGCACGTAGAAAATATTTCATATTAAAATGCCTGGGCATTTAATGATCTCGGAAATGATTTTTGAAGGTCATTGGCAAAATAGCTAATGGTTGAAGATATTGTCCTTTCTTTTAAGCTGTGTTATTTGACTTCTCTTTTTCTCAGTGCTGATATTATTCTCTTATTTGTTTTTTGTTCACTCTTATCCATCTTCCTTCCCAAATTTCCACACTGGTCAATGTTCAGAGATAGTGCTGTGAAAAATCAAGTGATGGGCATGCAAAAGGCATTAGCTATTCTCCTCTGCAAATGTATAACCACTTCTCTGCAAAGTCCTTTGTGTTCCTTCTTCCTGGAGTGGTTTTTGGGCAAAAATGTTTGTGTATCTGAAAGGCTTGAAGCTGAAGCTCATCTGCAGAATTGACTTCAGTGAAAAGGCTTCAGTTGGATCCAAATTCACTATTTTGCCCAGGGTTGTCTTGCTTTCTTGAGTGTTAATATGCATAAAACAGTTGTGAATGGTAAGTATATTAAAGAAGCTAGAACAGTGTGGCAGGATAAACAAAACTGCCATTATGAGGACTCGAGATAGCTTGATACTCCTCAAACTATTTCAGGATTATTGGTAGAAATGCTGCTGAATTTCCATCAGAGTATTAAAACTACCTAAAACTGAATCTGTTGAATCTGAGAAAGGGCATTCAAGGGTCATAATTGTTCAAGCAAAAGTTAAAATGCGGAAGTGAGGTAGTGACCTAAAACGTATGCTTGATCATGCTTTCCCGGGGCTTAAAGTCCTTCAGTGGCTGCTCATCGATTTCCAAATACAGTCTAATTTGCTTAACATAATATATAAGGCCCATTGAGATCTGGAACTTACAGCTACCTCTTTCTTCCTCAGTCGTCCTGTGTGATAGTAAGGCCGTGTTGTACTCACATTTAGTACCCATCCTTGCCAGATGCCATCCCCAATAGCTCTACAATACATACCTTTCAAATTCAGGGTTCTGAATGATTGGTCATATTTTTCCTCTGCCTGCAGTGCCCTTTTCAACTTTCAACTTGTTCTGTCACTACCTATGTTGGCTACCTCTAGCTTGGCATTTTATTCTCCAAGATGTCTCATTATTCAAATGGTCTATTCCTGATACTCCCATAGCACCAGGGGCCTATTTCTCTCAGCCCTTAAAATACTATAGTGAAGATTTGCCACATGCCCATATTTTACATTAAATTGTGCATATAAAGAATAAAAACTTACTGAACAAAATTTAACTAACTAGAAAACCCTGGGGTTTTCTAATAAGGATTTTAGACAGTTTGTGTTATTCCCTTTATTGAACCCTCAATGTCCTTAAAAGATATCCATTTCCCACAGACGTATCTTCAGGGAGTTTGTTTCATTAAACAGTGAGGAGATCTAATTTGTATAAGATCGAACTGATGAAGGCAAATAGGCAAACAGGCAAGGCCTGTCTTGGTAACGTTTCCTCAAAAACATAAATTATGGGTTTTCTGCTTCCATTTCAGAAATAGAACCTCACAGTCAGAAAATGCTATTTACCTTTTCAAAATTATCCAGACAGTACCTGGTTTTTCCAGAATGATACAATGAACAAATTGCACATAATAGATACAAACATTCTGAAAATGCTACATATTTGGAACAGAAACACATTTGTGCCTTGGAGTAATGGCAACCAGTTCTATGGCACTTTTTGTTAAGCATAATTGCATTTCTTCACAAAGAACCCAAAGAAGTGGAACAAATGCTTGGTATATTTCTTTTGGTCTTTCAGCTTGAGTGTAAATTTATTATTATTATTATTATTATTATTATTATTATTATTATTATTATTGGCACTGAGAAGCATTGTGTTTTTCTTGTCGGGCACCAAGGCAGTGTGATAGCTACTATGATTTCACTTGCATTTTCTTATACTTGGGCTCCTGGATATATGAAATTGGAGTCAGGGTTTCGAGTTCACATATTATAATGTTAAGAGTTACTCTGTTTCATCTTTCTACATGTCCTGTTTTAATAATGCCTGGTTGCAATTTGTCACAATTAAGTCTTCTTCCCATGGAAGCCAGTGACATAAAGAAGTTACATATGGGAAGAGCCCAAGTAAGAACTGATCTGAAGCAAATAGAGTTCTGAAGATGAAGGTGAAGTATTTTTTTCCCCAAAAAGGAAGAGAGGTTTGGCTTTGAGAGCTTTCTTCAATCATATACTATAAGCTATATTTTATGAATATTCATTACATTACCTCTTTTGAACTTCCTTGAAACAAATTCTCATAAATAAACAAGGAATGCCCCATACTGACAGAGTCATTTAAACTGGATGTATTGTGCTAATGGAGTGAAAAGAATTAAAAATTTTCAAGGGCTTCAACCCTCAATTTTAATAAATTTCATGGAAATAGGATCAAGCCCTAATTGCTAATTCATCTGAAATTATTAAAAAGAGATTTCAATTACTACCACCATTGAATTTTGATGTATCAAATTAAATTAGGATACTAGATTATATCTTTTCTTAAACCCAGACCTATTTAAAAAATCTTTTTCTGTAAATTCTGAAAGGGAACTTTTGTGTTCAGTTATGTTGCTAAAAAAATTCCAGCATTAGTACAAAATAGTAGGTTAAATCTCTTAGTGAAGATTTTTAATGACATTTCAGTGTTCCTCTTATAATTACTCTTCATCTAAGATATCTCATAATGATGTTGGACACTCTTGGTTCAGGCTCACTGGCTTGCTTCATTAGCATGTCATTCCCATTCCACATCACAAGATTTAATTGTAATGCCGGATATGCACAGCTCTCCACAGAAGTCTAATCAAAGTGGATTCACTTGTATTATTAATATCAAAAATCAGTCCACTTGCTATTTTTATAAATAAAAGAATCCAGATACATAAATCAGCTGTCATTTATTAGCATGTTACTGGCATATCTGCCAGACATATGAGCAGCCCTATCACAGTTCCTTAGGATTATTTTCATCAAGATTAAAACCCTTCTACATTAAATATACATACTAATTCCTCTGTAAAGTAATCAGATTACAGAGCAGGTGACATTGTGTGTTGGAATTCAAATGATTTGCAGTAATGAGCTGGAAAGGTGTGCTTGGAGCCAGGCAGAGAAAAGGAAAGAGGAAAGACAAGAGAAAGAAAGACTTCGGTTTTAAATCTGAGCTTGCACATTCAAGCTTGCTGTTGTTTTATTGTTTTAACTTTACTTACTTATTTTTTAATAAGTAAAGGACTCAGAGAAGGAACCATGATACTGAGCAGTCCATGATGTCAATCATTTATATTATTAAATGTTACATGTTTTTAGTTTATTTGCATATCCTGCCTTTGTCTACATATCATCTAAAGTCAAGGTGGGGAAATATTTTCTGCATTTCAGTGGTATTCATAGATCAATGCCTACAGACATCTCTCTGTCCGATGAAAATGTTTTATCTCTTTACATTATCTACTTTTTTCTTCTAAAATTTTTGTTCTTTATGAAAATTCAGTATAACATTAACAGTATACCAGTACACAATATATCTACTCTCATAATTGTAAAAAGGATTATAGAATAAAACTTTGAAATTAAAATAAAATAGTTACAGATTGGCTTGAAATATGGTTTTACTCTTCATGGTGCTGTGACCCATCCATTGTAACCCACCTTTTAGTCTCATAGATAAAAATGTAGAAGCATGTGTACAACACCTTGATTTTCCACTTCATTTATTTTTCTTGATATGGTTTGCAAAAAAAAAGAATCTCCAGATTGCTTCACACACAAGCACTTACACCATACACACCTCAACAACTGATAAACAACTTGTATGAAAACTAAACATTTGGTGCCAGACTAACCTAGAGCTTGCAAATATAGTCAGTCTGCTTGAAAACTGATACTGTTGCCCTTGTGTGTGATTTTTTTTAAATTTCTAATACTAGGCTACTTTTACTCTTTCACATAGTAACAAAAAAGTATTTGATTTATGTCTATGATTTTAAAATTTCTTTTTATATAGTCACAAACACTATATATATACATATATGTGTATAAATATAAATATATTGCACAATTATTTATGTTCCTCTTTTATATTACAAAATAGATGTTTTCATTAGGTCAATTTCTTGTGCAAAAACTATATTAGAACATACATTGTTCTATCTGTCTGAGATAAGAATGAAGCGACTCTGTATATGAGAATAACCTTTTGAGGTATAAAGATCACAACAAGTAATATTGTGATATCTGTCTACTTTATATATAATTTGTGATCCATGTAAATAGACACTCTTTCCCATGTTGTGATTTAAAAGGCATGGATTTAAAATAACTCATATTAAACTCATATTAAATAGTTAGTCAATTAAAATACTTACTGTATTGCTAACAAGGTAACACACATATGTGGTACTGTGTGCAGCATTTACAGCTTCAATTTACTATTTAATAAGAATATATTTTAACTCAGCTTGTTGATGACTCTTTTCTCAGAAACTGTATTCCTCTGCTAGGCTAATCAAACCAGGTACAGTTTATTTGGAATAATTTCTTATCTAATTATTTTAATTGTTTGGAGGCAGAAAGTAGCCTGTCCTTCATAGAATAAAAAGTAAATACCAGCTTCCATTGTATGATAAGCAAAGAGAAAGGCTAACAGCTAATATGCTGGTTCAATAACCATTTTTATATTATCTATTTAACTTACAAACATCCTCAGTATATTTTAAATAATTTCTTTTTTCTCTTTTTTTCCATTTTTTTCTTTTTTTAAATTTTTAAAATTATTTTTCAAGTATTTTAAATAATTTCTATCAGAGCTTCAGACATGTCTCAGAAGAGAAATATGAAAATAACATCAAAATGGCTTTGGTGTTATTATTTAAAAAATGAATTATTTTATCCTGATTCTCTGCAAATGACCTAGAGTTCAAGATGGTGTGTTGACGGTGACTATAGCAACTCTATAGAGATGTACAAACTTCACAGGGACAGAATAGGCTTCAAAGAAGGAAGACAATCAGCACCTTCTATGCTAATTTTACATTTATGGGCCCTGGCTGGTGTAACTCAGTGGATTGAGTGGAGGCCTGTGAACCACACGATTGTGGTTCGATTCCCAGTCAGGGCACATGTCTGGGTTGAAGGCGAGTTCCCAGCAGGGGACTCATGAGAGGCAACCAAACATTGATGTTTCTCTCCTCTCTTTCCCTTCCCCTCTAAATATGAGTAAACAAAATCTTAAATTTTTTTTTACATTTATGTTGGAGAGCAGAGATCAATCTTATCATAGAAGTGGATGACCTGCAAAATACACAGTATATTCACAGCCATACTCATCTTGGCTTAGTTTAACATCTCTGATGAAAAGCAAAAAGAGACATTTCTTGTTTTTTGTTATTGCTTTTAAAAATATATTGTTTTTATCTCTCAAAAATTAAAAGTCTGCTGGCAGTGTATAATAAGCAGTATACTTCCATGACAATTTACTGCATATAAATTGAGTTTTATATTTTCTTAGAGGGTTTTGTCAGTATTTGCATATGTAACATTGGCCATCATTCTTGGTTACATTGTTGGAGCAAGAAACGGGAAGGAAAAGTGAATAGAATATCATGAGTGAGGAAATGTAGTATTTTTATCATGAAGATTACTGGATGGTGCCAGAGCACACAGTGCCTGAGAAAATTCAGCATTTTCAGGATAAATGCTTATCTCTAACGGTAAGATTTGCTTAGTGTACAGATTTATCCACTCCATTTGTATTTACTGAATTTCCAAAACAATACAAAAGAAGTAGGAGATAACTCTGAGACACCCAAAATATATTTTTAAGATTTTTATTTATTTATCTTTAGAGGGGAAGGGAAGGAGAGAAGGGGAGAAGCATCAATGTATGGTTGCCTCTCGTGCATTCCCTGCTGGGAACTGGCCTGCAACCCAGGCATGTGCCCTGACTGGGAATCAAACCACAATCCTTTGGTTCACAGGCCCATGCTCAATCCACTGAGCTACACCAGCCAGGGTAGATACCCAAAATATTTAAACAACTATTACAACCAAGGCTGCTCCAAACCTTATGCTGCAACTTTGTGCATGTTAGCAAAATGTACTGCAAACCCCACAAAGGATAGCTGTGTCCCTCCACTTCTGGCCACAAATTGGCCTACTGTGAAGAAAAATAAACCTCTACATCCTGGTGAGGGAAGGTTCACAGTCCAAGGGTGGGCAGCCTTGCAAATTAACTCACTTCAAGAGACAATGAGCATACAAGTGAAATCATACAGTTCTTGAATTTTCATTTGGCATAATATTCTCAAGATCTATCTATGTTGTTGCAAAATGGCAATATTTAATCCTGTCTTATGTCTGAGTAGTAATTCATTGTGTATATGAACCACATCTTTATCCAATCATATTGAACAACATTTTGGTTGTCATGCATGTGTGCAATATAAAACTGAAAGCAACAAATGAACAAACAAGAAAAACAAAAACTTATAGAAAAAGACAACAATATGATGTTACCAGAAAGAAGGGGGTTAGGAGTTCACAATTGGTAAAGGGGGTCAAACACACAGTGATGAAAAAAGATTTGACTTTATGTGACGGGCACACAATGAAATATACAAAGGACTTGAAATCTGTATAATTTTATTAACCAGTATTATCCCAATAAATGTATTTTTAAAAAGGACAATGAATAGCTACTTCAAGTGGAAGTTTAAATATTGTGTGTTCCAGAAAATCTTGGGGTCAGCAAAATCTTGCCCTCAAGATAAAAGGGGTTATGGAAAAACTAGGGTTAAGGTAGATATCAGTTCCTGAGCTTTATAACCAGAGCACCAATACCAAAAACAAAATGAAAAAATCCTAATAACAATTCTGGCACAAGTAAATTTTTCTTAGCATTTACACCAAGCAATGTAGTCAGTTCTTTGCACTCAAAATGTTGAGTTTGTGTTTCTCCTTCAGGAAACTTGTCTTGGAGGACATCTGCATTTAAAAGAGACTGTTTTCATTAAAACTTTTATTCAGGCATGGGTTTTTTTCTAAATCCATTGCTTTAGTACAAGGAAGAAGGCTTTAAAACTTCATCATCTACACAGTAGCTTTGCCAGTAGCTTTAAATGGTGGAAAGCCTCAAAACTCTTAAAGCCATTAAACCAACAACTGCTCCTGTTAAAGGAGATCACATATGTAGTTTTTGAGCTTAAAAAATCTTTATAAATCACTAAGAATTTCTATTTGGTTGTCTCAAAATTCACCCACTGTTGCTTCAAAACATTGTGCTGGGAAAAATGTACCAACATGTTTTCTGAGTTATTTTGTTTCCATTTCTTTATTCACCACTTGTGCTATATGTAATTCATGGTAATTCACAAAATTCTTATAGCCTTGTGTGCCTAGACCATCCATCCCTGACAGAATGCAGTATTCACCTGGTTTACATCAATGCCAACCTTTCTGGAGGGCATTTTGTTCAAATACTTTAACATTATCATTTATCCCATGTATTAATTAAAGTAGTAATTATTTAAGTCAGATTTTTTGAAAACAGAAGTGCAGACACATTATTAAGGATCTCATTTTTAATAAATATACTGACAAATATTAAGAACATTTTCTCCAGGGTTGTAATAGTAAATTTCTCTTCAAATTGCATAAAACCTTCTAGGTATCTCAGGATAATACAGATTCAATAGTTGCTTAAACTGTGTGTGTGTGTGTGTGTGTGTCTCAAAAGGAGCCTTGCATTGCATTTCTCTACACTGTGACAAAATCAGCAAAGTGCTGTTTATGAAGGAACTTTATCTATTAGTCAATTGGGGACTATTGTCCCATCAATTTCTTCTCTTGTGAGAATTAACTTAGATATCAAGTCACTGTGGATTCTAAGACATAAATTAGAAATGGATGTCAGCCCATTTTCCCCCAGTTTTGTTCCGCTTACACAAAACAATATTAACTCCAGTTTCCTAAAATATTCATGTCTTATTTTCCCTGAACTTCACTCAGGACCTTTGAGCTGAGGAGTCCTCAGCCCTCATAGTCTCCTATTTTATGATTACTAGAAGTTTTGCTTTCAGAGAAAATATTAGGAAGTGATTAAGCCCCAGTGGCAGAGGCTGAAAATATGATTAAAACTAATCATTGTTAAAATTGTTTTATTTTTGTTCACTTACGATTGTCTGCATTTTTCCCTTACCACTCCCCCCGACAAAAATAATAATTTTAAGTACTAATTATTCTGCCCTGGCTGATGTGGCTCAGTAGATTGAGTCCCTGCCTGTGAACCAAAGGGTCACTGGTTTGATTATCAGTCAGGGCATATATGCCTGGGTTGCAGTCCAGGTCCCCAGTTGGGGGCATGTGAGAGGCAACCACACATTGATATTTCTCTCCCTCTCTTTCTCCCTACCTTCCACTCTCTCTAAAAATAAGTAAATAAATAAATATTTTTAAAATAAAATAAAGTACCAATAATTCTCTAACAATTTCTAACTTATAAATTTCAAACACTAATTTTGTACTTGGTGCTAATTTTCAGAATTTTAATATTCAGCACAAATAAGATCATCTGCTTAAAGTATTAAAAGGGGTTGTTTTTATAAAAATGACTATTCATTGGCTTGTTCACTCACTCATTTTCCAAATATTTGTGACTTGAAATATCTATTACTTTGAAAGCCTCCACACAAAGAGTAAAGGCCCTTACTTGGCTCCTGTCCTAGCTTTTCCCCAGGTTCCTACAAACAACTATCTTTTTTTCCTTTACTTTTTTTATTGCCGTTCAAGTCCAGTTTTCTCCATTTTTCCCCCACCATTCTCCGACTCCAGCCACCACCAGTAAATGAGTGGATCAAAAACCTATGGTACATTTATACAATGGTA
Organism: Sturnira hondurensis; assembly: GCF_014824575.4. NCBI lineage: Eukaryota > Metazoa > Chordata > Mammalia > Chiroptera > Phyllostomidae > Sturnira > Sturnira hondurensis. Next base: position 1,029,921 of record NW_028081854.1, read on the forward strand.
TGCTATGCAGCATAAAGAAAGAAAGAGCTCTTACCCATTGCAACAGCATGGGTGGATCTGGAGAGCGTTATGCTAAATGTAATAAGCCAGGAGGTGAAAGACAAATACCATATGATTTCACCTATAAGTGGAACCTAATCAATAAAACAAACAAGCAAGCAAAATATAACCCAAAACAGTGAAATTAAGAACAAACTGACAGTAACCAGAGAGGAGGTGAGAGCAGATAATGAGGGAAAAAATGAGGAAGGGTTTTCAGGAACATGTATGAAGAAGACATGGACAAAACCAAAGGAGGGTAGGATCAAGTGTGGGAAGTAGGGTGGGAATGCAGAATGGTGCAGCCACTATGAAAAACAGTATGGAATTTCCTCAGAAAACTAAAAATGAAAATGCCTTTTGACTGAGCAATTCCACTGCTGGGATTGTATGCTAATAACCCCAAAACTTTAATCCAAAAGAAGCTATGCACCCCAATGTTCATAGCAGCACAATTTTCAATAGCCAAGTGCTGGAAGCAACCTAAGTGTTCATCAGTAAATGAATGGATCAAGCAAGTATTTTAAATGTGACCAAAAGTAAAAGTTCAGTTATAGTCATTGAATTTCCTATGTTTAATAGAGAATTCTACTCCCACTCCATATCACTTTTTCCTACAAATGCTGTCAAAAATAGACTCTCAGAATACACTTGTTAGTGCTGTAAGAAATAAATGCTTCTGCCAAGAATGTGAGCTAATGCTCTTTGTGTTTTCCAGTCACTTCAGCTCCAGTAAGATGCTAGATTCTGTACAGAGTTTAAGGCTGTCCTCTAGACTCTGAGCCACATGTGGTCTTGAGGGCCTCAGAAGCAGAAGTTATTACTCTAGGGTTCTCAGTAGGTCCTCTTGAGTAGTCCCATTTTGCTCTTGAATCTGAAACATTTTCTCAAGGTGGATCAAAATTTGTCCATAGCTACTTAGAGATGAGTAATACCCATGTATCTCCCTCTACTTTTAATTTCCATCACTTCCACCTCAGAAAAATTTATTATTTTCTTTTGAAATTGACCCTATTCATAAAAAGAGAAATAAAAATATTCATAATATAAGTGGTAGTAGTGGTGGTGGGGTGTTGTATATAATAGCAACACAGTACTTTTGGATGTATTGTTTACCTATAATTGACAAGATTTTTTAAAGGTGCTTTGTTCTCCCAATGCCAAAAATGCTAACAAGCCAAGATTAATAAAAATGGTAACAGATGTTCATCTATTTATCCTACACTGTTTTCAGTAAGAGTCCAAGTCTCATCAATAGACAAACAATACTTCCAATTTTCCAGGGCCTAGTCAAGAAAGGAAAAATATTATCTTGTAACCAGAGAAAGCATTACAATATGATGCTTAGTTTTTAGTACCCTGTAAACCTTATTTTCTTTTTTTCTGATCTACTTTAATCACTGTACTTTCTGTTTTATGTTTTTTTATTCCTTAGTTTCTTATTGCTTACCTATAACTCCCTATTCTGAGAAAGAAGAGATAGTGAAAAACTACAAATTTAAGATATGATATAGATTGCCTTTCAAACCATTGTAGAAAAGATATATTATTCAATAAAGGGTATTGGGACAACTGGCTAGCCATTTGGAAAAAATAAAATGGAAGCTTTATCTCACTCTTTACTCAAAAGGAATTCTAGTTGGAAAAATTTAAGCATAAGAAATTATTAAAGATCTGAAATAACCTTGGTGATTAAAAATAAATTTGGGCTACTTAAGCATGATAAAATTAAGAAGTTTTAGGTAATGTTTTAACGTTAGACTAAAGATATTCCTAGACAAAGAAAAAACCCAAAACTTTAAGTAAAAAGAGGAGCAAAAGCCTGTGGAGATATTTGTCAAAGGTTAAAGAAAATAATTTCTATAAGCCACTTAGAAAAGGACTGTAACAGGGTGCAGCCAAGGGGGGTAACCAAATAGGTATTTGTAATGGGGTCCAGAACACGGTGTCCAGGAAATACACATATATATGATGTCCTCACCCCCACAAGTCTGAGCTGGAGGATAGGACACATGGAGCAGGGCCATTGAGAGTTGTTTTGAAGAGCAACAGTTTTGCAGATAACCTCTAGAATGGTCATTTAACTATCTATAACCTTTAACTGGTTTCATAAATATGTTAAAGAGCTGTGGCCATGCTTTGAGCCAGGGGGATGGGAGTGACTTCAACCCATGATGTTACTGGGAGGCAACTTCCCCTGGTTACAGAGCCTGCATAAGAGCCTGGAGATGATTGACTCCACACCACAGGGCCACACATGCCTGGACTTACTATGGCAGACCAGTAAAGCTGGAAAAATATGGGAATGCTGGCAGCTGTGGCCAATTGTGGGAGGAGTCGGAAATGGTGCAGCAGAGAAGATTGGCACTGAGATTTAAACCGAGGTGCGGCAGCCGTGGAGCGTCTTTGGGGGACCATGCGGCTTGGGCAGAGAAGAACCACGGACTTCTATTTCTATTTCTGAGATATGGTGTCCTGAACTAGGCAAAGTGGGGAGGGACTGTGTGTTTGTGTGTATTCTAAAGAACTTTGGGATTTCAATGAAAACATTAAGTCATTACTCTTAAATTTGTATAACACTATAAACAAACAATTTCTTTCCTTTTCACCAATCTCTGACATTGAGAGATGTCTTTCCCAGGTGGGAGGCAGGGAGAACCTAGTACTGGGTGGGAGACACTTGGAGCACAAGGGTGGGTTCATTCAGCAATAGTATATCATTCACCTCCCTGTCCCCAGGTCTGTTCTGTAACATTACTAGAAACCCATTAGAACATGGTCATGGACAGGTAATTTACAGAAAAAAAAGGGAAAAACATATAAAAAGCATTATTTTAATTAATAAAAAGTGACAATTTAAAAAATCAAATAAGTATGGTATTAAAATGCCATTTGATTTTTAAAGATTGCATTTATTTATTTGTAGAAACAGGGAAGGGAGGAGGAAAGAGAAGGTAAGAAACACTGATGTGAGAGAGAAGCATCAACCAGTTGCCTCTGGTATGTGCCCTAACTGGGTACTGAACCCACAACCCAGGCAAGTGCCCTGACCAGAAATGGAAATGGTGACCTTCTATTTTGCAAGACAATGCCAAACCAACAATGACACTGGTCAGAGTGAAATGCCATTTTTAAATTTATCAATTTGGTAAAAATTTTTAACATTTTTAGCTGACTTGGCCTGATATTGAGGATGGTTTGGGAAGGCAGGTATTGGTCTATGGGTTGGTGGGAGAAAAAAAATTGCTCAAAATTCTGGTAGGACCACATAAAAATAATTCTATTTTAAAAATGTATTCTAAAGATATAATTACAAAAATATTTACTGTTATATGTGTAAAGATTTAATTTAAAGTTTATTTTGGGATACCCCATCAAGACAGTGGTGTAGGTAAATGCTGTGCTTGCCTCTTCCCTACATCAAAATTATAGAAAAACAATCCTTGAGAATGATCTGAACACTAGTTGAACATAACTACAACAGCTAAGGATATATAGAACAAACCACACTGAGATAGGTAGTAGGGATGGAGACGTGGAATGAGCTATTCTCATACCCACATGTGGCAGGTGATAATTGAGAGTTGTATCTCAGTTTTGAGGTGTATCTCAGTTTTGGAGTATCTCAAAGTTGTATCTCATCTTGAGGTGAGAGTGGTTCCAGCTCCACAGGGGTCTCCCATCCCAGGACTCCAATGCTAGGAAGCAGAGTCCCCAAAATAGCTTGCTGAAAAATCAGCAGAAACTCAATGTGGGTGGGACAAAGGGCTGCCAGAGATTCAGATGTCCTCTAAAAGGGGCCAAGCATAGACTAACTAATTCAAAAACAGTTGCCCTAAAATCCAGCAAAGGGACAGCAGCTCAAAAGATACCAGGACATACTGGGTAGAACTGAATTGTCTGCCTTCAGAGCTATGGATACAGGAGCAGCACTCTCAGGGACTAAAGTGCGTACAGGTATCATCAATCTTTTGTTGAGCCCCCCCATCATCAAGCCTGCAAGTGTAGGCAAATGCCAAGTCTGAGTTTCCACTAACTAGGCAACACCACTCTCATTCCACTCTGGTGATTCTCTGATACCTTGCCTGGCCCTCTTTTGGAGGCTAATCTACACAGAATGACAACTGGGACAACACTGCGGACTCTCTGAAAATCTCTCAAAGTTCCACAAACTCCACACAAGCAGCAGCTGGCCTCAGCATGCCTTGTGTTTCTGTTTTCCACTAGTAACAGTCAGTCTCAGTACACACCATCATCACTCCCAGGTATTTCCAAGACCAGCACAGGCAACCACCAAACTCAGATCACTTTGTAGCTCCTACAAGGTAGTCCAGGACCAGACAAGGCAGTGGCTAACCTTGGACTGCACTAGAACACCTCTCCCAAGAGGCCCCAGAGTCAACATAACTGGTGGCCAACTTCAGACCACACTAGAGCACCACCCAATTAGTGCCACAGATGACACATTGAGAGAGAGAATTAGAAGGCATCAGGACTTGCTAAAGCAAATCTTAATCTGTGGAGTCAGCACCCATACACAGCTTCTCCATTATACGTATGGTTAGCCATCAAAGCCAGTCAACCTGAGGGTCAGTCTCACCCACTGGTGTTCCAATAACAATCTAAGCTAAACTACAACAGGAGGGCACACACAAACCACACAAGGGACATACTTGGATTACCCTTCTCAGGGTGCAGTGGAGACTGCATCATTGAACCTCACAGGGCATCTACCACATAAGGCCACTCTACCAAGAATGGGAAAAGTAGCAGTACTATCTAATATATAGAAACAAACACAGGGAAGGAGCCAAGATTGGGGGGACAAATAAATTTGTTCCAAATGAAAGAATAAAACAAATTCTCTAGCAAAAAAAGGAAAAAAAACTTAAAAAATGTAATGAGCAATCTATCAGATGCAGAGTTCAAAATCCTGTTTATAAGGGTGCTTACTGAACTCAGGAGAAGACAAGATAATCTCAGAGAGAACTTCCACACAGATATGGGAAATATTTAAAAGAGTTAGAAACCATAAAAAGACACAGCCAGAAATGAAGAATATAGTAACTGAAATAAAGAATACAATAGAAAGACTAAACAGCAGATAAGATCAAACAGAGGAACAAATTAGTGATTTGGAAGAAGAGGTAGCAGAAAACACCCAATTGAAACAGCAAAAAAAAAAAAAAGAAAAAGCATAGTTCAGGGACCTCTGATACAACATCAGGCATAACATTTGTATCATGGTGCTATCAGAAAGATAGAAAAAAAAGAGCAAAGATTGAAAACTTACTTGAATAAATTATGAGCGAAAACCTCCCTGGGTTAAAGAAATAGAGATATAAGTCCAGGAAGCACAGAGAGCCCTGAATGAGATGAATCTAAAGAGGTCTTTACCAAGATATAATTAAAATGCCAAAGATTAGAGACAAAAAGAGAATCTTAAAAGCAGCAAGAGAAAAAAAAAGCAGTTGGTTATGTGAAAGGGAGCTCCTACAGGTTGTCAAATGATTTCTGCAAAGAAATTTTAAAGACCAGAATGTATTGCCACAAAATATTCAAAGTATTGAAAAGCAAAAACCTACCATCAAAATTAGTCCATCCCCCGAAAAAAACAGTCTACCCAGCAAGCTATCATTTAAAATTGATAAAAAACTTCCAGACAACAAAAAGCTGAAGGAGTTCATCACTGTCAAATCAGGATTTTAAAAAAGGTTAAAGGGACTTATTTAAGAAGAAAAACAATATGAATAAGAAAATATAGAAAAGAAAAATTCTCCTAAAAAGAGAAAATACATAATAGAAACAATGAATTAAACAGCACTGAAGTTAGTACAAATGTTAAATGGAAAAAGTTAAAAGATTGTATGTAAATGTAATTGTAAATTAAGAGGCCTAAATATATACACATGAAAAAAGAAGTAAAAAATAACAAGAACATAAACATCAAGAGTAAAATGGTAGTGATTATAGTTCTAGAATGTGTTCAGACTTAAGCAACCATTAACTTAAAATAAACTGCTATAAACACAGTTTGTCATACATGAAACACATGATAACTACAAACCAAAAATCTTCAAAAGACAAACAAGAAATGAAGAGAAAAAAATCTAAACACAAAACTATAGAAAGTCATCAACATGCAAGTGAAGAGAGCAAGGAAATAAGAAAGGAACTTCAAAACCAGTCAAAAACAATTATAAATGGCAATAACTATATACCTATCACTAATTACCTTAAATTTAAGTGTATTAAATGTTCCAACCAAAAAGTGAATAGACAAAAAGATGCGGTACATATATGCAATACAATATTACACAGCCAAAAAATAATGAAGTCTTACCACTTCATTCTTCTGACAACATGGATGGACATAGAGGGTATCAAGCTAAGTGAAAAAGATTAAACAGAGAAAGACAAATACCACATAGTTTCAAATACCATAAATATGAAATACCACATAAAATGTCTAACCACTATGCTGTAGATTCAAAATTACTATAATACTGAATGTCAACAGCAATTGGAAAATAAATGTTTTAAAAAGACTATTTTATATTAATACAAAGTCTGGATATTTTCTGTATACCCTTTGATAGAGAAGTGATTAAAATATTATGTAACACCTGTAAAATGGAGTATTATGCAGGATACACAAAAATATAAGTAATGCTTCTTTGAGATGGGGCTACAGAAACTAGAGGAGGATCCTGCAGTGCTATACCTATTCTTTGTCTTATGTGATGGAGAATTGTGAAAAAAATCAGGGTGTGGGGCAAGCACGACGATCATAAGAATTATTACTGTGGTCATTGTGGTATTCAGGAAATGAAGATTAAGAGCTTGAGTTGCCTTGGAATTGCCTTTTGCTCAACAATTTTTATAGGAATAACTTTTTTTGACTGCATTGCATGCAGACATTTATCAAAGTTACATTAAATTCAAAGTGCAGAAAGGAAGTGAGAAAAATGGAGATACATATCTTTAGTGAAAATATAAACAATTTGAGGCCCAAAGAGTTTGATCAAAGACATTTGATCAAAGTTAAAAGCAAAGTTGGAAGTAGAAACCAAATTCCTATATTCTACATCATCACCATTATCATTGTTCTCCTACAACTTCAGTGGAGAATTAGCCAAAGCCCTAAGATTTAGAGGTCCTGTATCTTGCAAAAGACTGTAATGTTCAAATTAATATACATATATCTTTATTGTTAAAATATTAAAGTAAAAATAAAGTTTACCCATCTCCCTATCAACTTAAGTACAACAGGCATTTGTCTTGAAGGAATCATATTGAAAACTGGACAATTAACATTTGCTCAGAAAACACTATTTGCATTTAAAACAAAACATTAAAAAACTAAAAATTAAAAATAAATAATTCTTATTTGACCCAGATATATAGTTTAAATATTTTGTTTATGAACTATTAGATTCGTAAAAGGTTTTACAACAGGATGATCCAAGATGGTGGTGGGTTAGATGGAAGTTATACTAACCTTCTTCCAGGGCAAAACTGAAGTTACAACTAAATTAAAGAAAAATCATCCTGAATAACCAACCAAAGACTAGCTGGAGAGAAGCCTTATAACAGACTTATAGAATAAGTCATATCAAGACTGGTAGAATGTGCTGAGCCATGAGAGGGATGGCCAGTTTCCCCCAGGTGGCAGCTGAAGTTCTGGAAAGATTTCTTAGCTGCAGAGGGGTTTCCCCTGAGAAGTGCATGTTCTAAATCCCAAACTGTGGTCCCCACACTAGAGCACAAGAACAGAGAAAGGCAGCCACATAACATCCAGCTGTGAAGAACAGTGGGGTTCCTGTCGGCCAGGAAGAGAAGAGTGGAGATGCAACCAAACTATTAAAGAGCTGACAATCAAAATTTCATTTGCAGAGCGCACTCATGTTGGGCTCTGACAGAAGGAGGACAGAAAAAATTACAGCCTAGTGAGAAACTCTGGGTTTGGTGGCTCTGGAGAGTGAAATGATGAGTCAAACAACAAGACCCTTGTGCTAGGTCATTCTTCCATACTGCAGAAACCATCTTTCTTGAACAGAGCACTTACCTCCATGCAGCATCAGCCTAGGGAAAGGTAGTAAACCTACCCAGTGGAACACCTCTTGCCCCATTCTGTGGTGCCTAACCCTGATGAAGAATGTAACAGGAGGTTCTTTCAATGACTTAGCCTAACAGGCTGCCTGCAGGTGATGATGGATCTCTGGGTGCTTTGATATTTTTGCTGACCTGCCCCCTGGCCAGGTGCTCATAAAGGCCCACTTTGATGCTCATCTTGGTCCTTTCTGTATGCACCCAGGTACAGCAGAGGGAGCAACAAGATATAGATTGCTGATAGCTCCAAACAGGTTTACGAGGCCAGTAGCAGGAAGTTTCCAACATAGGTTTGCACCAGAGTCTAACTGGTGAGGAAGCCAAGAACCAATAACACACAGTGGCCAGCTGCAGACAACAACAGAGCAGGATCCAATAAGCTTCACAAGCAGCATACCAACAGGAAGACCTCATGAGACACTAAAACCTGCTCAGGTGAATTATGTGATCGTCACCTGCACAGCAGCTTGTACACTGTGCTGGGGTGGAGCCTCACAATCAGTCATCCAGAGGGTCAGTCCTATGAATGAATGAATGGGCCAATAGAAATCAAAACTCAATTACAACAGAAGGACCCACATAATATGCACAAGGAACATGTTTAGAGCACCCAGCTCAAATAATAAGGGAGACAGCACCACTGGGCCCCACAGAATACCTACTACACAAAGCAACCTACAAAGACTGGAAGTTATAACGGATCGACCTAACAGAGAGAAACAAACACAAAGAGGCAGCAAAGTGGGGAAACAAGAAATAGACCCCAAACAAAAGAACAAGAGAATCTTTCAAAAGAAGAGCAAAATGATGAAGGTAAGCAATATATCATGTATAGAGTTCAATGTAATGATTATAAGGATGCTCAACAACATGAAAAATGATAAAAAACATTAAAATCCAATCAGAAAAATAAAGAATGCAATATCAAAAATAAAGAATAAACTGAGGGACAAATGGTAGGCTAAGGGAAACAGAGGATAAAATCAACAATTTTGGAAGACAAGGTTCAAAAAAATAAACACCCAGACAGAGCAACAAAAAGAAAAGGAGATTTTTTAAAAATATATTTTATTGATTTTTCTCAATGCAGTTGTTCCAATTTTCCCTCTTTGCCTGCCTCTGCCTAGTACCTTTCTTCACTCCAGCAATCTGACCCACTTTAGTTCATGTCCATGGGTTGTGCATATGGGTTCTTTGACTTCCACATTTTTTATGCTATTCGTAACAACCTCCTGTCTATTGTGTACCTAGCAACTTGTATCACTCCATACCCCACCCTTAGCCTCCCAGTTGATAGTCCTGAAATGATCTTCATATCTATGATTTGATTTCTGTTCTGTTTGCTTAGTTTGTTTTTTAGATTCAGTTGTTGATAGCTGTGAATTTGTTGCCATTTTAATGTTCATAGTTGTTTTTTTTTTTTAGATTTTATTGATTTATCTTTAGGGGGGAAAGGAAGGAGAGAGGGAGAGAAATATCAGTGTGTGGTTGCCTCTCATGCGTCCCCTGCTGGGAACTGGCCTGCAACCCAGGCATGTACCCTGACTGGGAATCGAGCTGTGATCCCTTGGTTCATAGACCTGTGCTCAATCCACTGAGCTATACCAGCCAGGGCAATGTTCATAGCTTTGCTCTCCTTTTTCATATATAGTTCCCTTTAATATTTCATATAGTAATGGTTTGGTCATGATGAGCTCTTTTAGCGTTACCTTGTCTGGGAAGCACTTTATCTTCCTTTCCTTTATAAATAATAGCTTTGCTGGATAGCATAATATAAGTTCTAGGTTCTTGCTTTCCACAACTTTGCATATATTCTTAATCCTTCTAGCTTGCAAACAATCTTTTAAGAAATCAGCTGACAGTCTTATGGGAACTCCTTTTTAGGTAACTCTCTGCTTTTCTCTTGATGTTTTTAAGATCCTCTTTTTATCTTTAACCATTGGCATTTTAATTATAATGTATATCAGTGTGATCCTGTTTGGATCCAATTTGTTTGGGACTGTCTGTGCTTCCTGGACTTGTACATTTATTTCCTTTGCCAAATTAGAGAAGTTTTCTTTCATTATTTTCTTACATAAGTTTTCAATTTGTTGCTGTTTTTTCCTTCTGGCATTTCCTATGATTCAGATATCGGTACATTTAGAGATGTCCCAGAGGCTCCTTACACTATCCTCATTTTTTGAATGGTTTTTTCTTCCTGCTGTTCTGATTGAATGTTTTTTCTCCTTTATGTTGCGAATCATTGATTTGAATCTTGGCTTCATTTCCTCCACTATTGGTTCCCTGTCATTTTTCTTTATTTCATGTGATTCAACCTTCATTTCTGCCTGAGTCTTTTTTATGCTGTTGCCATACGCAATGATTTCTTTGAGCTTCCTGATGACCATTTTTTTTTAAACTCTGCACGTGATAGGTTGCTTGTCTCTACTTATTTAGTTCTTTTGCTGGAGTTTTGTTCTGTTCTTTCATTTGAGCCATATTTCTTTGTCTCTTCAATTTGGCAGCCTCCTTGTGTTTCTTTCTATGTATTAGACAGTCCTGCTTTGATTTCCTGTAATAGTAGCATGCCTTTAGTAGAAGAGGTGCCGATCTGGATGAATGTGGCTTCTTTAAATCCTAGGTTGTCAGACTTCAATACAGTCTAATTTTTTATGAATCTGGGTGATGTTTGTTTTGCAGTTTAGTTGTAATTTTTGCGATAGTTGTGTGCAGATGTGAAGCATGTTCACTATGCCTCCATCTTGGCTGGAAGTCTCTTAATCTGCATAAAGCTTAAGTGAGGTGTTCTTTCCCGGAGGTCCATGGGCTCTCAAACTATCTTCTAACTCAAGATTTAAACTACTTTCTAACTAAAATTTAAATTTTCTTGTCAATGGTCAGTTTGGTTGTCCTGCCAGCATCCCCTCATATGCCAAAAAAAGAATTTTATAAAACGAGTAAAGTTTAAGGGGCCTTTGAGAAAACGTGGAGCATAACAACATCCACTTAATAGAGGTACCAGAAAAAGAGGAGAGAGAGCAAGGAATTGAGAACTTACTTGTAGAAATAATGACTGAAAACTTACCTACCCCAGTGACAGAGAAAAAAAAAAAAGTCCAGGAAGCACAGAGAGTCCCAAACAAGTTGCATCCAAAGAATACCATACCAAACACACCATAATTAAAATTCCAAAAGTTAAAATAAAGCAGAATCTTAAAAATAGCACAAGAGAAAAGCATAAATTTACCTACAAAAGAGTTCCCCATGAGACTAACTGCTGATTTCTCAAACTATACCTTGCAGGCCAGAATGGATTGGGACAAAATATTCAAATGATGATGAAAAGCAAGGACCAACAACCAAGCCTACTTTACCAAGCAAGGTTATCATTATAATTGAAGGAGAAATAAAGAGCATCTCAGGAAAGAAAAAGATAAAGGGATTTGTTACCATTCAACCAGTATTAAAAGAAATGTTAAAGGGCTTGCTATAAGAATAAAAAAAGAAAAAAACAGAGGAGCATACATAAAAAAATAAGATGGCAATAAATACACACCTATCAGTAATCATTTTAATATAAGTGGCTTAATGGGTTAAATGCTCCAATCAAAGAGCATAGGGTAGATGAATGTATAAAAAACCAAGACTCATCTATATGCTACTTCAAGAGACCCACCTCAGAACCAAAGATACATACAGATAAAAGTAAAATTCTGGAAAAAAAAGATATTTTACACAAATGGCAATAAAATAAATCTAGAGTAGCACCACTCATATTTGGCAAAATAGAATTTAAAACTAAGTCTATGGTAAATGACAAAGAAGGACAATACATAAGATAAAAGGAGCAATCCAACAAGAGGATATAACCCTTGCGAAGATTATGCATCCAATATAGAAGCATCTAAATGAGTAAAGCAAATCTTGATGGACATAAAGTAAGAGATTTACAGCACCACAGTGAGATTAGAATATTTTAACACCCATTGACATTAATGGATAGATCTTCCAGAGAGAAAATCAACAAGGAACGTCTGCCTTAAATGACACAATATATGAAATTAATTTAATTGATTTCACAGAGCATTTCACCCAAAACAGCAAATATATATTATTTTCAAGTGCAGATGGAATATTTTCTAGAATAAAACACATATTGGCAAATAAAATATGTCTCAATAAATTTTAGAAGATTAAAATTATATTAAGCACCTTCTCTCATCATATTGCTATAAAACTAAGTCAATTAATCACAAGAACAGAACTGAAAAACACAGAAAGATATGGAGGTTAAATAATATATTTATTAAATGGTGAATGGGCTAACATTGAATTCACAGAAGAAATTAAAAGATAACTTTAAACAAATAAAAATGAGATGACAACAACCCAAAATTTGTGAGATAGTGGGTAAACAATCATAAGAGAGAAATTGATAGCATTACTGGTCTACTTTAAAAAAACAAGAAATATCTTAAATAAGCTATCTAATTTTAAACTTAAAAGAACTTAAAAAATAACAAACAACCCAAAGTGATTAGAAAGAGGAGAATAATAAGGATCAGAGCAGAAATAAATAAAATGGAGAGTAAAAATAATACAAAGATCAATGAACCCAAGAACTGGTATTTGAATATATAAACAAGATTGACAAAACTTGAACCAAATTAATCAAGAAAAAAGAAAGAGGACCCATATACAACATCAGGAATGAAAGAGGAAAAATAACAAATGGTACTAAAGAAATACAAAGAATTTTGAGAAAATATTATGTACAATTAATTCCCCAAAACTGGACCATCTGGATAAACTGGGTAAATTTCTGGAAACATAAAATCTTCCAAAACCAATTTTGGAAGACCTGCAGAATCTGAATAGACAGAGTACAAGTAGTGAAATTGAAGCAGTAATTAATAACAACAACAACAAAAACAATAAAACTTCCAACAAACAAAAGCCCTGGACTGAATGGCCTCGTGGGTGAATTTTACCAATTATTCTGAGCACTAACAACTATCCTTCTCAAAATTTTCCAAAAAATTTAAAAGAAAGAAAAACTATCCAACTCATTTTATGAGGACATATTAATTCTTTCAACACCAGATAAAGGCACTACAAAGGAAGAAAATTATAGGCCAATATTCTTAATGAACATAGATGCTAAACTCCTCAACAACATACTAGCAAACTGAATCCAGCAATGTGTTGAAAGATCCCACCATAATCAAGTGGAATTTTCTTTATTTTTAAAAAATATGTTATTTATTTATTACTTTTAGACAGAGAGGAAGGGAGGGAGAAAGAGAGGCAGAGAAACATCAGTGTGTGGTTGCTTCTCATGCATCCCACACCAAGGTGCTGGTCTGCAACCCAGACATGTGCCCTGACTAGGAACTGAACCAGTGACCCTTTGGTTCACAGGCTGGTGCTCAATCCCCAGCCAGGGCTCAAGTGGGATATTCAAGGTTCATACAATACCTGCAAATCAACAATGTGACACACCATATAAAAATGAATGATAAAAACAAATAATGCAGGAAAAGATTTTATATAATTCAGTATTCATTTGTGATTAAAAACCCTCAGCAAGGTAAAAATACAGGGTGCTTACTTTAATATAATAAAGGTCATATATGACAGACCCACAGGCAACATCATACTCAGTAGACAAAAACTACAATAGTTTCCCTTAAGACTGGGAATGATACAGGGATGTCTGCTTTCACCACTCTTTTTCAACATGGTTCTGGAAGCCCTAGCCACACTAATTAGGCAAGAAGAAGAAATAAAAGGCATCCATAAAGGAAAGAAAGAAATAATACTGTTACTATTTGCAGATGACATGACACTGTATGTAGAGAACCTTAAAGATTCCACAAAAAATCTACATACCAGTAAACCAAACTAGAACTGATAAATGAATACAAAATAAACATTCAAAAATCAGTGGCATTTCTATACACTAATAATGAACTATCAGAAAGGGAAACAAAGGACAGAATCCTATTTATAATTGCTTCAAAAAATAAAATATCTAAAATAAATATAACCAAGAATGTAAAGACCTGTACTAGGAAGACACTGAAGAAAGAAATCAAACAAGATACAAGTGAAAGCATATACCATGTTCATGGAGAGAAATAATTAACATCACTAAAATGTCTGCATTACTTGAAGCAATCTATAGGTTCTTGATAATTCCTATCAAGATACCAATGGTGTACTTTGATTATTATTTTATTTGATTTTATTATTTTATTGTTGTTCAAGTACAGTTGTTTTCATTTTCACCCACCACTCTCTCCCACCATACCCACCTCCCACCCTCAATCCTATACCCCTTTGGCTTTATCCATGGGTCCTTCATACATGTTCTTTGGTGACTCAGCCTCTCCTTTCCCCTGATAGTCCCTCCTCCACCCCCTCTGGTTACCATCTGTTCTTTATTTCAATGTCTCTGGTTATATCTTGCTTGCCTGTTTTGTTGATTAGATTTTACTTATAGGTGAGATCATATGGTATTAGTCTTTCACAGGTTGGCTTATTTCACTTAACATAAAGTTCTCCAGCTCCATTCATGTTAAAAGGAAGAGTAGGAGCTCCTTCTTTCTTTCTGCAGCATTCCATTCTGTAAATGTACCATAGTTTTCTGACCCACTCATTTACTAATGGGCACTTAGGTTGCTTCCAGCATTTGGCTGTTTTAAATATGCTGCTATGAACAATGGGGTGCATAGGTTCTTTAGAATTAGTGTTCCAGGATTTTTAGGATATAATCCTAGCAGTGGAATTCCCTGGTCAAAATGCCGTTCCATTTTTAGTTTTTTCAAGAAAATTCCATACTATATTCCACAGTGGCTGCATCAGTCTGCATTCCCACCAACAGTGTACTAGGGTTCCCTTTTCTCAACAACCTCTCCATCACTTCTTGTTTGTGGATTTGCTTATGATACTGGTGTGACAAAGTATCTCATTGTGGTTTTAATTTACATCTCTGATGGCTAGTAATGCTCGGTATGCCTCCATGTTGCTCTGGACCCCCTGTATGTCCTACTTGGAAAAGGTCTGTTCAGATCCTTTGACCATTTTTTTAATTGCCTTGTTTGTCTCCCTAATGTGGAGTCATGTAAGTTTGTTATATGTTTTGAAAATCAAACCCTTGTCCTAGATATTATTGGCAAATATATTTTCCCAGACAGTTGGTTCCCTTTCATTTTACTGATGTTCTCTTTAGCCATGCAGAAGCTTTTTATTTTGATGAGGTCCTATTTGTTTACGCTTTCCTATGTGTTTCTTGCTCCAGGGGATATATTGGTGAAAATATTGATGCATGGAATACCTGAGATGTTTCTGCCTATGTTCTCCTCTAGGATTTTTATAGTGTTGTGACTTATATTTAATCCTTTTATCCGTCTTGAGTTTATTTTCGTGTGTGGCAGGTGTGTCAAACTCATTTTCACCAGGAGACACATCAGCCTCACAGTTGCCTTCAGAGAGTCTAAATAATTTTAGGTCTGTATAAATGTTAGTACTCCTTAACTATTAAGAATTTGAAATTATATTTGGTTTATTGAAGGTAACCACAATGCTGATGTTGCCCCTGATGAAAATGAGTTTGACACCCCTGGTACATGGTGTAACTTGGTGATTTCATTGGTAACTTTCATTGGTAACTTGGTAAGTTTCATTTTTTTTTTGCATGTAGCTGTCCAGATCTCACAACCATTTGTTTAAGAGACTATTTTTACTCCATTTACGCTTTTGCCCCCTTTGTTGAATACTTATTCAACATAGTGTCATGGTTGTATTTCTGGGCTCTCCATTCTGTTTCATTGATCTATGTTTCTGTTGTTATGCCAGCACTGAACTGTTTTGATTACAGTGGCCTTGTAATATAATTTATGCTGATATCAAGTATTGTAATTCCTCTTACTTTGTTCTTCTTTCTCAAAATTGCTCTGGCTATTTGGGGTCATTTATGGTTTCATGTGAATTTTTGAAATGTTAGTTTTATATCTGTGAAATATGTCAATGGTATTTCAATAGGGATTGCACTGAATATATAAACTGCTTTGAGTAGTATGGACACTTTTATGGTGTTAATTCTTCCAATCCATGAACATGGTACATGCTTCCATTTATCTGTGTTTTCCTCAATTTCTTTCTTCAGTTTTGTGCAGACCTATAGGTATAGGTCTTTCACCTTCTTGGTTAGGCTTATTTCTGGGTATTTTATTTTTCTTATTGCTATGGCAAACTAGATTTTTTCCTGATTTCTGTTTCTGATATTTTATTTTTGGTGTACAAAAATGCCTTCAATTTCTAAATATTGACTTTGTATCCTGCTGCTTTGACAAATTCACTTATGAAGCCCAGTAGTTTTCTGGTGGAGCCTACCGGACTTTCTGTGTACACTATTGTGCCATCTGCCAACAGTGATGGTTTAATTCCTCCTTCCAATTTGGATGCTTTTACTTCCTTTTCTTGTCTGATCCCTGTAGCTAGGACTTCTAGTACCACATCGATTAGAAGTGGTGAAAGCAGACATTCTTGTCTTGTTCTTGAACTTAGTGGGAAAGATTTTAGGCTTTCCTCTTGAGTATGATTGCTGGCTGTAGGTTTCCATATATGGCCCTTATTATGTTTGAGGTATGCTCCCTCTACTCCCACTTTGCTCAGTGTTTTTATTGTAAATGGGTGCTGTACCTTATCAAATAATTTTTCTGCATCCATTGATATGATCATGTGATTTTCGTCTTTCCTTTGGTTTATGTGATATATTACATTTATTAATTTGCACATATCATAAGATCCTTGCATCCCTGGGATGAATCCCCCTTGATCATGGTGTATAATCTTTTCAATGTATTGCTGGATGTGGTTTGCTGATATTTTGCTGAGGATTTTAGCATCTATGGTCTGTAGTTTCCTTACTTTGCGTCCTTATCTGGTTTTGGGATTAAGATGATAGTGACCTCATAGAAATAGCTTGGGAATCTCCCTGTGCTTGGACTTTTTGGAATACTCTGAGGATAGAGGAAAACTCTTCCTGAAATGTTTTGTAAAATTTTCCAGTGAAGAAACCATCCAGTCCAGAGCTTTTGTGTGCCAGGAGCTTTTTTTATTACTGCTTCAGTTTCACTGTTTGTGGTATATTTTGGCTTTTTGCTTTTTCTTCATTCAGTTTTAGAAATTATGTTTTTTTAGAAATTTGTCTGTTTCACCAAGGTTTTCAAATTTCTTGGAATATATATGTTCATTGTAATTTCTGCAATTCTTTGCATTTCTGTGGTATCAGTTGGAATCTGTCCCCTTTCATTTCTGATTATATTTGGGTCCTCTTTCCTTTTTCCTCAATGAGTGGTTAAAGGCTTGTCAATTTTGCTTATCTTTTCAAAGAACTGGCTTCTGGATTTATTGATCCTTTGAATTGTATTTTTAGTCTCTGTGTCATTAATCCTACTCTTATCTTCATTATTTTCTTTCTTCTACTCACTGTGGGCTTTGTATGCTGTTGTTCCTCCAGTTCTTGTAGATGTAGTGTTGTTTATTTGAAATGTTTTTATCTTTTTAGGTAGGCCTGTATCACTATGAACTTCCCTCTCAGGACTGCCTTTGCTGTGTCCCATAGGTTTTTAACAGTTCTATGTTTATTTTCACTTGCTTCCAGACCTTGTGGATTTCTTTCTTGATCTCATTATTAACCCAGTCATTGTTGATAGCATGCTATTAAATCTTCATTTGAGTGTTTCTGAGTTTTTTTTGTTGAGGTTGGTTTCTAGTTTCAGGCCCTCGTGGTCTGATAACATGCTTGATATGATTTCAATTTTCTTGAATTTGTGCAAGCTTGTTTTGTGTTTTATCTTATGGTCTATCTTTGAACATATCCCACGTGTGTTTGAAATGAATATGTATCTCTCTTCTCTCGGATTAAATGTTTTATGTATATCAGTTAAGTGCATTGTATCTAGGACACTGTTCAATGCCACAACATACTTGTTGTTATTTTGTTTGGAAGATCTATCTATTGTCAATGTGGTTTTAAAATCATCAAGTATACTTGTGTAGCTGTTGATCTTTCTTGAAATCCTCCAAGATTTTCCTTATGCATTTGGGTGTTTCTATGTGGGTGCATAGATGTTTATAATGTTTATGTCTTTATAATAGATTATTTTTTAAAGATTTTACTTATTTATTTTTTCAGACAGAGAGAAAGTGGGGAGGGGCGGAGAAAGAGAGGGAGAGAAATATAAAGGTGTGGTTGCCTCTTTAGTGACCCTAGTGGGAACCTGGCCCACAACCCAGGTAAGTACCCTGACTAGGAATCAAACCAGTGACTTTGTTTCACAGTCCAGTGCTCAATTTCCTGAGCCATACCAGCCAGGACTTCTTGATGGATTGTTCCCTTGACTATTGTGTAATGTGTTTCTGTGTTTCTTTCTATAGCTTTTGTTTTAAGTCTATTTTATCTGATGTAAGTGTTGCTACCTGGCTTATTTTTTTCCTGCCAATTTACTTGGAATATTTTTTATAACCCTTCTTTTTAGTCTGTGTAGATCTTTTTTTCTGAAGTGGGTCTCCTGAAGGCAGCATATGTGCAAATCACATTTTCTCATCCATTCAACTACCCTATGTCTTTTGATTGGAGCAATAAATACATGAACATTTAATGTTATTATTGATGAGTACTTATTAATTTTTCCTCCTTTTTTCTACATTCATCTATTTCTCTCTTTTTCTTCCTCTTCTTAGAGTAATCCCTTTAGCATATCTTTCAGTGCTGGTTTGATGGAAGTGTATTGTTTCAATCTTCTTTTGTCCGGAGAACTCCTTATTTTACATTCCATTCTAGTTGAGAGCCTTGGTGAATATAGTCTTGGTTTCAGGCCTTTGGTTTTCATTAGTTGGAATATTTCTCGACATTCCCTTCTGACTTGTAAAGATTCTGTAAAGAAATCTGATGCTGGCCTAATCCGGGCTTCCTCTTATGTTACTTCTTGTTTCTCCCTTCTGCCTTTAAGATTCTTTCTTTGTCTTTAATATTTCCCACTTTAGGGCCCAGAGACATGTGCAAAGATGTGTAGCCATCACAAAGATACAAATTAAAACCACAGTGAGATACCACTTCACACCAGTAAGAATGGTCATCATAAACAAATCAACAAACAATAAGTATTGTAGAGGGGGTGGAGAAAAGGGAACATTAGTGCACTGTGAGTGGGAATGCAGACTGGTGCAGCAACTGCGAAAAACAGTATGGAATTTCCTCAGAAAACTAAAAATGGTACTGTCTTTTGACCAAGCAATTCCACTGCTGCAGTTATATCCTAAGAACCCTGAAACACCAGTCCAAAAGAACCTATGCACCTCAATGTTCATAGTAGCACGATTTACAATAGCAAAGTGCTGGAAGCAACCTAAGTGTCCATCATTAAATGAATGGATCAAAAACTATGGCATATTTACACAGCAAAAAAAAAAAAAAGAGCTCCTGCCTTTGTAACAGCACAATGGAACTGGAGAGCATTATGCTGAATGAAATAAGCCAGGCAGTAAAAGACAAATACCATATGATCTCACCTTTAAGTGGGACTTAATCAACAAAACAAACAAGCAAGCAAAATATAAGTAGAGACATTGAAATTAAGAACAAACTGATAGTAACTAGAGGGGAGGTAGAAGGAGCAATGGGGGAAAAAAGAAGAAGTGTTTTCAAGAACAACTATAAAGGACACATGGACAAAACCAAGGTGGGATGGGATCAAGGGAGGGAGATAGAAATGGCTGAAGTGGGGTAAATTGCAGACAACTGTACTTGAACAACAATAAAAAACATTTGGCTATTTAATTACGACGTTTCTTGGTGTAGGCTTCTTTGCACTCATGTTGATTAGAACCCTCTTGGCTTTGTGAGATTGTGCAGCTTATCTCCTCTCTAGGTTTAGGAATTTTTCTTTCATTATTTTTTCAAACAAGTTTTCTATCCCTTGCTCCATTTCTCCTCCTTCTGGTATTCCTATGATTTGAATGTTGCTGTGTTTCATATTGACTTGCAGTTCTTAAGCTATCTTCATATTTTGGGGGTCTTTTTTCATGCTGCTCTTCTGCTTCAGTGGTTCTTTCTACCTTGTTCTCCGGGTCAGTAATTTGTTCCTCTGCTTTATCCCATTGGCTGATAATTCCTTTTAGGGTGTTTTTTTAGAATTTCAGACACTGTATTCTTTAGTTATTCCTGGTTCTTGTTTATAGTTTCTATTTCCATTTTCATGCTGTTGTAGTTCCTACTCAGTTTCTTGTAGTCTGAGTTCCTTGAGCATTCTTTTCACCTTTTTTTGAATCCTCTGATAGTTTGCTTGCCTCCACTTTATTTAGCTCTTTTACTGGGGAGTCTTTCATTTCTTTCAATTGCTGGTTCTCTGTTTCCCCATTTTAGGTGACTTAGTTTGCTTCTGTGATTCCAGATGCTCTGCTTTGCCAGATGTCTTCATAAGGTGAACTTCCTTGGTAGGAGTTCTGTGGTTCTCAGTGGTGTGGCCTTTTATATCTCCTTTTCTGAAAACTCTAGGATTGCCCTTTCTTTTATCTGCATGGGCTCTCTTTTTGCACCTGAGCATTACCCATTGGTGACTCCTTTGTTGGTGGGTTCTCCTGTCCAGCTGGTGTACTGGTATCCTCATCTCCTGTTGGGGGATCACTTTGTGTGGTATGAGAGACTATAGCCCTGTGCAAGCCAGAAAGCTAGAGAAACAAAAAATGCAAGTTCTGAAGAATAGCAAAGTGAAATTTGTCTGAGCTGTAGCTGTTAGTCTTCTGACTTCTGTCTGGATCTGTCTTTGGTTTTCTCACAACTCCAAGTCCTATTGCCTTACTTTTGGAGGAAAGCCTCCAGTGGATTTTATTTATTTATTTATTTAATTAATTATGCATTCATTTATTATTAATTAATTAATTATTATTTATTTAAATTTTTATTTTTATTTAATTCAAATACCGTTTTCCACTATTAAGAGTATATCCTAAGAACCTTGAAACACCAATCCAAAAGAACCTATGCACCCCAATGTTCATAGCAGCACAATTTACGATAGCCAAGAGTTGGAAGCAACCTAGATGCCCATCAGTAAATGACTGGATCAAACAGCTATGGTACATTTACACAATGGAATTCTATGCTGCAGAAAGGAAGAAGGAACTACTACCCTTTGCAGCAACAGGGATGGAACTGGAAAGCATTATGCTGAGCGAAATAAGCCAGGCAGTGAAAGACAAATACCATATGATCTCACCTTTAACAGAAATCTAAACAACAAAACAAACAAGCAAGTAAAATATGACCAATGACACTCCAATAGGGAACAGGCTGACAGGGTCCAGAGGGGATTGGGGAGAGAATCATAGGGGAAAAGGGGATGGACTCACATGAACAAGTATAAAGGACACATGGACAATAACTAAGGTGTGGGGTGAAAATGGGAGGGAGGTGGGGAGCACTGGTGGGGGGGGGAGGGACAGGGCTGGAAATATAAGACAATGGATTTTAAACTTGCCAAACCAGTTTTGTGGATCTGTCTGGATCCTGCATGCTAAGGGGGGCCAGGCTCCATTTTTCCCTTTTCTGGGATTCTAGGAGGATGGGAGCTCAGTCTGTGCTGTAATCACAGGTGCCTAGTTTCCAGCTGACACACTCAGAGCACTATGCAGGTTGCTTTTTCCACTCTGTGCATTTCCACCTGAACTAAACCAACAATCCATCTTGTTTTGCACTCCTTTGATCAGTCCATGAGGTTCATTGAGTGGGAACAAATTACACCTACCTTCCTCCCTTTTTGATGGCCTGCCTCTTTGTGAACAAAAGGCTATTTCACAGGAACTCCGTGCCCTTATTTAAAAAAAATTATCTCTGGGCACTGCTGCCCTCTCCAAGTCCCTGCTGCCCAACTTTGACCAATCCATGAGGCACCCTGAGTGGCAGCAAATTGTGCCTACCATCCTCCTTATAAGCTGACCCAGCCATTGTGCATGAGTTAAGCTCATGTGCATTAGCTCCTGCACAGGAGCTAAGTTTCACTTTTAAGAAAAGTCCCCTTGAGTGCTGCCTGTCACTCCTAACAAGCACTCAACTTTCCACATAGTCCAACTCTCTGATCAGTCCAGAGTTCATCTGGATCATGGGCAGTTGCATGCATCCCCTCTCTTCTCCCAACTCCAGGTGTCACCCAGCTCCCCAATTTCTCTGGTAGTGTCCCATCTGGCAACTACCACCCCCTGCTGGCGAGCACCTCTGGCAGTGTGTCACCGACTGTGTTTTTATCCCCCCAGTGACTTTATTTGTCATGGTCTCTCCTGGTGCACATCTGGGACTTCTCTGCTCTGGGAGGGGAGGGAAGACCCTTGGTTGCTATGACTTTCCTGGCTCTCCCATGCTCCTGTGGTAGCCATGGTCTTTGAAAAAAGGCTCAGGGACCTTCCTGTCAGCCTACAGAATCTCTTCAATGTCTCTTTTTAAGCACCCTCTGTGCACTTTGGCTTCCAGTCTTCATATCAGCTGGGATCCTGTTGGCTGTTCACTCTGTTCAGAAGTTCGGTTAGGTGTCCCAGTTGGGTGTATGAGCAAGTGGGCTCAGTTTCCACATACATCACCACCATCTTCATCCCCTCAATGGTGTAATTTGTAGGACTAGGACAAATATTCTAAAAATGTTTATGTAAACTCAAATGACCCCAAATAGCCACAGCAATCTTGAGAAATAAGAACAGAGTTGTAGGAATCAAGTTATCTGATATCAAGTTATAGTAATAGAAACATGATACTGGTATAAAAATAGACATATAAGAAAGAAAACTGTACTTGAACAAAAGTTAAATAAAAAAAATAGACATATAGATCAGTGGAACAGAATAGAGCCTAGAAGTAAACCCATGACTTATTACCCATGCCCATCTTTCATTTAATATTTTTAAAACATATTTTATCAATTATGCCATTACAGTTGTCTCATTCCACCTCCTTCATTCCCCTCCACCCTTCATACCCCTTTCCCCCCATTCCCTCCCTTTAGTTCATGTCCATGTGTCACAAGTTCTTTAGCTTCTACATTTCCCATATTATTCTTGCCCTCCTCCTTGTCTATTTTCTACCTACCATCAATGCTATTTATTCTCTGTACAGTCTCCCCTCTTCTCCTCCTCCCACTCCCCTGTTGTTAACCCTCCTCGTGACCTCCATTTCTGTGTTTCCACTCCTGATCTAGTTGTCTGCTTAGTTTGTTTTTGTTTTTGGTGTGGTTGTTAATAACTGTGAGTTTGCTGTCCTTTCACTGTTCATATTTTTATCTTCTTTTTCTTAGATAAGTCCCTTTAACATTTCACATAATAAGGGCTTGGTGATGATGAACTCTTTGCACTAGACCTTATCTGAGAAGTGCTTTATCTGCCCTTCCATTCTAAACGAAAGCTTTGCTGGATAGAGCAATCTTGGATGTAGGTCTTTAGATTTCATGACTTGTGATACTTCTTTCCAGCCCCTTCTTGCCTGCAAGGTCTCTTTTGAAAAATAAGCCAACAGTCTGATGGGAACTCCTTTGTAGGTTACTGTTTCTTTATCTCTTGCTGCTTCCAGAATTCTCTCCTTCATTTTAATCTCGGATAATGTAATTACGATGTGCCTTGGTGTGTTCCTCCTTGGGTCCACCTTCTTTGGCACTCTCTGAGCTTCCTGGACTTCCTGGAAGTGTATTTCCTTTGCCAGATTTGGGGAGTTCTCCTTTATTATTTTCTCAAATAAGTTTTTCAGTTGCTCTTTCTCTTCCCCTTCTGGTACCCCTATAATTCAGATGTTGGAACATTTAAAGATGTCCTGAAGGTTCCTTTTTTTTTTTTTTGAATTCTTGTTTCTTCATACTTTTCTGTTTGGTTGTTGTTGTTTTTTCTTCCTTCTGGTCCACTCCCTTGACTTGAGTCCCAGTTTCCTTCCCATAACTATTGGTTCCCTATGCATTTTCCTTCATTTCACATAGCGTAGCCTTCATTTTTTCATCTAATTTTTTACCAAATTCAGCCAATTCTGTGAGCATTCTGGTCACCAGTGCTTTGAACTGTACATTCAGTAGATTGGCTATCTCTTAGTGGCTTAGAAGTATTGGCTCTGGGGCTTTGAGCTGTTCTTCCACTTGAGCCATAGTGTTTTGGTTTGTTAGCACCTGTTACATACAGATGAGGGGCAAACACTTAGGTGTTCACCAGGGAGGGTCAGCCCAGTCACAGCTGGATTTTGACTGGGGGCAGGGTCAGAGAGGGAGCTTTGGCATTTGTTCTGCTCTTTCTCAGATTTCAGTCCCCTCTGCCACTTCCCACAAGCAAATTGGGCCCTTCTGGTGTCGGTTCTTGGGTGGGTGGGCTTGTGTTTGTTCTAGGACCCTGTTGGTCTCCCCAGTGAACTCTTCTGTGAGGCTAGGAGTCTCTCCCTGCACCTCAACCCCCCAAAGTTTTTTAGTTAGTGCTTTTAGGCTTTATTTTCCATCACTGGGGCCCTGGGTTGTGTGGTCTGTCTCACCGACCATTTTTAAACCTGCTTGGTTTCTCTGTGCACAAATGTGTGTCCTCAGTCAGCCAGCTGCTTTGAAAGCCTTACTGGGTTTTCTTCCATGCCTGTCCAAGTCATCAATCACTGCCTCCTCCTGCCAGGATCTCCTCCAACCAGCTGCTGACTCTGCCCCTCTTGCCTGTCTGGAGGAATGGTTTGCTGTTGTCAAACTTCGGTACAGTTCACTTTTCTGTCTGTTTGTTTGTGTTTTTGTTTCTAAATCTTTGTTGTCCTTAAATTTAGTTGTGCGAGGAGATACAGTATTTCCACCTATGCCTCCATCTTGGCCAGAAGTTTCATCTTTCATTTAATATTTGACAAAGGAGGCAAAAACATATAATACCGCAAATATTGCCTTTTCAATAAATGTCGTTGGGAAAATTGGACAGACACATGCAAAAAAAATGAAACTATATCACTTTCTTACACCACACACAAAAATAAATTCCAAATGGATTAAAGATTAAATGTTAGACTCAAGACCATAAAATCCCAGAAGAAAATATAGGTAGTAATATCACGGACATTTCTTGTAGTGATATTTTTTTATATCTATCTCCTCAGGCAAAGAAAACAAAAGAATAAACAAATGCTGACACATTTATTACATGATATTTTTAAATCAAATCATCAATGTTATTAATTAGTGATCACCAGTCTCTTCAGAGAAGATTACATATATTGGACACTTGTAGGTTTATAGTAGTGAATGCAAATTTTCCAAAATTCTAATTTATACTTGAAACTTATCATTGGCAAGGAATACTGTCAGATGTTTTTCTTAGAGTGACAGGCTCATTTTGGATAATTGTGAGAAAATATATGCCAAATATCCACACCTCATTAACCATATTAAGACTAACAATCAATCTTTCAATTAAAAATGATGTTCCAGTAAAAGGTATCTAGGTAAGCTGAATAATTATACATGTGCTTTTCTTTGAGATCAGCATGATACTTCAATATACAATGGAAGTTCTTTATGTGCATTTCACATTTCATCACACAGAATATTAGAAATCTATGTACTCAAAGCATCATTTTATAAAAGTAATAATTTAATAAAAATAATTAAATTACTAATAGTTACTGCTTCGTTTTTCTTAAATGAAACTCCTTTTTTGTTTGTGTAATTTACTGGGAGTTCATGATGGTAAAGGAAACAGTGACTTGGTATGATATAGTACCACTACCACAATTTGCACTAAGGTGCCAGCAGTTTTAGTCATCATTAGTACTTTGGCACCATCAATGAAAGTGTCAGCACAATTAAAAGGGCAAAGAAAATTAACATTATTATAAAAATATTTTTTTCTTTTTTAAAATATTGTATTTATTTATTTTTAGAGAGAGGGGAAGGGAAGGAGAAAGAGTGGGAGAGAAACATCAATGTGTGGTTGCCTCTCATGTGTCCCCTACTGGGGACCTGGCCTGCAACCCAGGCATGTGCCCTGACTGGGAATCGAACCAACAACCTTTTGCTTCACAGGCCCGTGCTCAATCCACTGAGCTACACCAGCCAGGGCAAAATAGTTTTGACCTCATATCTGAAAACCCCCAAAAGAGTCTCAATAAGGGATCCAACACTGCAGTTTGAAACTCAGTGGCTTATAGGTAACAGTAGGATTTAATGGTGAGAAAGCTATAAGAAGTTTTATTTTAATAAAATGGTGGTAGTGATCTGAAAATGAAGGTCATTACTCAAATGCAAAAGTTGGAATTAAGAAAACCCTGCCTTTACTCAATGGTATTTAACTCAAAGCTATACAAAGGTTCATTTTACAATTGAAACCATTAACTTTCAAAGTCATATTTATGGCTTTGGAGTTATTTTTGTATAATTTGGTTTTTGATTAGTCAAAATTCTTGAAATACAATTATTACTGCAGCATGTACCACACACACACACACACACACCGATAACTGTTTGCATTATCAGTGTACCTACATCCATCACCATCTTCCCTCTTGTGACAATGAAGGAAATAGTCCTCCTATCAGTGATTAGTGTGAAAGTCTCAAACAAATAGTAACCCCATTGATAATATCAAGCTTGAATGTGAGCAATAATTATTACCTACATTTTCAGTTATTTATCCTTTACTGTAACTGTCTTATTCTTAGAGTATCAATCTTCTTATAGTGGATCATTCCCATCAACATATAAACATTCTCTTCTATCTCCTGTTTTAACAGAAACATCAACAAAGAAAACTATACCTTTTCATTCTTTTCTATGCAGTTCAAATTTCTCATCTTTAAGACTCTCTTTAATGCACCAAATATGGTACTCATCCTTGGTATACTATTGAAATCACTATTGTCAAGCACACAAAAACATACCTGATGCCAAACCTAATGAATACCTTTCTGTCTTATTTCTTCCTGAGCTCAAAGAATCACTCAACGTACAATGCAATATCGCCTTTGTGTTTCCTTTTTGGAATTTAGCAGCCTCATTCTGTAGAGACTTTATTCCTCATTCACTCAGGTCCCTTTACAATCTCCTTTGCTGGCTCTTTTTCCCACCTTCTAAATATGGGGTTCTTGGAGGCCCAGTAATTATAAACATTTTTCTCTCTTTGCCTTCTCTTTTTAGATGACCTACTCCAGCTCCTTGCTGATGATTGCCATATTTATATTTCTGTTTCAACCTTTCTATCTAAATACCATTCTCTTGTTTTTAACAGGGTTCATGACATCACTATTTGGTCCCAAATGACTTTAAATGCATCAAAATAATACATCCAAAATATAAATTTTAATTTTTTCTCCCTTAAACCTATGCTTTCTCCCATTTTCTTTGTTTTCTATACATTGTTCCGATCAAACATTTAGGCATTACCCTACATTTTTCCCCTCCTTCAGGCCCAGACCTTCAATATTTTTAAATTTTGCACATTCAGTTGTTATCCTGGTTAAGAATGCCAAGTTTTCTACTATATATATAGTAGAAAAATTTGAAGATGATTTACACAATATGATATATATATGATTATATCATATATATATCATATTGTGTAAATCATCTTCATGTACTCTTTGTATGTTTATTTGCTAAACCCTTGGGACTATATTTGTGAGTTAAAAAATGCAATACAATGGAGACAACGGTACTTAAACAACAATAAAAAATATTTAAAAAGTAAAAATAAAAAGATGCAGCCAGTTGCTTCTTGGCACATTTAGATTATAATTCAGAAACTGGTGCTGTAGATACAAGTCTTGGTTTACAAAAGGGCCACTTTCCAGAGTTCTGCTCCCCAATATAAATTGATTGTGCCATTATACATATATATATATTTTCATACATAATAAACAAAATAGAATACTCTGATGCTTTTAAATATTTCTGGTGATTTTAAATTTTTTATATTCACAAGTGAGAATATTACAGAGTAATCTTCATAATCACTACCTCAAAACTCTTACTTATCTCAGACAAACCATTTTCATAACAAATTGCTACACTCTCTATAAACATAGTGAAAGCAGTGAAACATGAGGTCACCTTTTAGAACTAATAAATGATACCATGTGTGCCTCTTCTCTTTTTCTACCACTGCCCTGCCCTGCCCTTAGTCTTGAATCATTGACATTCTTTATTCTTCCCACAATAGCTAATGTCTCCCTCTAAAGTTTGTTTCAACATTGGTATTCCCACATTTTGTCTTAGAGTACAAAGCTGCTGATAATATAAATAACCTCACATAGATTTTTAAAATCAATCTAAAAGAAAAAACTTTCTAAAACTGTTAAAGCGCTGACTTCTTGTATTTTGTCTTCAGATGCTAACAGATGAATCAGATATCTATTTAAAAATAATTTATACCTTCCACATATCCTAATTGATATTAATAGAAGCTAAGTTATATGCACAGTGACATATAAAACAAGAGAGGGAAAAATATAAGTTGGTATGTGTCTCTATTTCTTAGCATATTAATCATTGGTGGTACATGCTTTCTTCTAACAATGTCTTTTACTCTCTGAGCCTGAATTGCTTACTCAGTCTTTCACTACAAAGTCAAAGGGAATTTACTATTGCTACTTCTAAGTGAAGAAACATTTTAAATTTTGGTGAGATCTTAAGAATACTGATAAAATTTTCTCCTCTCCATGGATCAGAAGCAGATTTCTAAACATTTTTATTTTATTTTTCCATTACCATACATCAAATTACCATTTTAATTAGAGAACATAAATAATATCATATAGTGAGGTTTAACAGATGTGTTAGTTGTTATGATATCTGAATCATATAAAATATTTTCTTTATTTTTCAAAATGTGACTTTTAAAAGCCTACAAAATACATTGAAAAATAACAACAAGGTTACTATAACTAAGGATACTTTGGAATTGTTTGGTTGAACTTCATGAGCATCTTGACATGCAACTGTTAATTAAATAAATTTTCCTAATATTTGCAGTATACCAAATGAGTCAAAAATTTTCAGCTCATCTAAACTGATTTTGAAAGCAGCTTTCAGTCAAATCAGGCAGCC
This sequence comes from Sturnira hondurensis, assembly GCF_014824575.4. NCBI lineage: Eukaryota > Metazoa > Chordata > Mammalia > Chiroptera > Phyllostomidae > Sturnira > Sturnira hondurensis. The sequence continues at coordinate 1,059,140 of NW_028081854.1, forward strand.
AAATCAGCTCAGAGGTTTTGCTGTCTACCACTGTAAGAGTCAGTCAAAACAGAAAACTTAGTGACTCTGCATATACAAAACATTTTTAATTAAGTAATACATTGGGAGCCATAAGCAGAAAACAAACTAAAAAGAAATGTTTCAAGATGCATATCATGTGACCCAATAGTGAGGTAAGTCTTATATACCCATACAACAAACTGTGGATCATTTACCTAAGGAGAGTTTTATTATGCGGAGAGCAGATTGGTCAGATGTTAGGCTAGTAACCCAGAGAAAATTACTATGTAATGTGCCTGGACACTGGAGAAAAAACTGGATGGAAATTATGGTCAATAATTCTGGTGCAATCTACCAGCCAGGTCTCATTGACTAATTTGAATATATAGGTCCCTAAAGCAAAGCATTCTCAAGCAATATGTATTTTATTTATTTTGAAAAATGAAGGTCTTCACCTGTTTTATGATGGAAACCCCTCATGTGCTGATGAAAAGTACCTGGGCTCAGCATGCACAGTGTCCCCAGTCACAGATGCCTCCAAAAACAATATAAAATAGAATCCTGTCTTGCTTCTTTTTATCTCCCCATTGTGTTGTCTATTTGGTTTTCCTATCAGTGTAGCTTATAATATTCTGAGTGCAATGAAAAATATTCAGTGAATCTCTGCTCAGTATCTAAAGGGAGTCTCAAGCCAAAAAATACAAAGGGTATTTCTCCTCTTCTCCTTTAATTGTCTGGACAGTATGCATAGACTGTGTAGAATGACTCTAAGAAGTAATGTGTGCAAAGAAAAATCCCTGTCCAGTGCTCTGCACTTTGTTATTTGCCTGTGGCAATGGACAGTCCAGAGATAAAGGGGGGAAAGGCTAAAATACATCAATCCCAGAAATCTCTTATAAGTAGTAACTGAAGGCAAAATAACATGCAGCTGACTGATAAAAAAGGAGGCTACCTTGTGAATTTAGAGTATAATTATTTTCATCTACCTCTAGTTAAAACCCAAACAATTTTTTTCACATAGCTTCCAATGGCAGAGCCTGTTGAAAACTTATTATTTTCAAATAGGATTACATTCTGTTAATACGAGAACATGCATATTACCATATCTGGTATAAATCAAAAGTTCCAATTTGCTCACTACATGTAAATTCAATTCAAAATATTTCCATAACATATATCTGCTGGGTGTTACACTATTTGTGTGTCACTCTGGAATGGATTAACTCCATGACAGGGTAGGCTCAGTTTTTCTGCATTTGGTGTTTTAAACAGTTTATATTTGTTATCATATCAAAGACAGGCTTGCAGTTTTCAAAAGGAAGAAGAGAACACAGTGCCCAAGGCTCCTCCAGCATTACATTTCTTATTCCATTTTATCTTTCCTGGTTTTGACTAATGTCAGTAACAGCTACTGGTAATAAACTGCATGTTACATCCTGCTGTTGCCTTGAAGCCTGGCTTTGATACATTGTCAGCCAATCAGAAGCATTTCCTGATTACATTTCCAAATTGCTTGTTTATTGATTGAGTGTTAATAAAGCAAAAGACAAGTGTATGCCTTAAATTAAATGAAGATTTCCTTTGATGTTCAGATTATCCAATCAACCAATATTCAGGGAATCATAAGCATTTGCAAGTTTTATCTGAAAAGAAAAAAATATGTATGAGGTAAATGGATCTTTGCATAGACACAGTAGCTAGTGTTAATGAAAAATATGTACAACTTAGCACACTGTAATTTCATTTATTTCTTAGTCAAAGGAAATTGTTATTATTCAATTCACCTCACTTCTCAAACTTGAACTAGAAAAGGTATTCTAGGAGGTGTGTCATTTAGTCAGCAATGATTTCTTAAATCTGTAACCATTTTAGTAAATAAAATAAAGACTATATAACTTTATAAATTTCCTAAAATTCTAATTGTAAGTGGTAGTTCAACTTACATATCTTTGGAAAATATGGTGTAGCTGTTCTTATAACATATATAGTCAGCTTACCTAGTAAAAAAATAGGCTTCTGAAATTGCTAGTAGCTTTTGACATACACTTCTCAATGAAAAAGCAACTTCTTATGAACATAAGGGGGAATCAGACATTTCTGTCAATGATGTAAATAAATATTCAAAAGGCTTGACAAAGCCAGGACTCACAGAAGACTAGCACTATATCATGTGTAACCTATAAGCTGCATATTTTGATAGAGAGAAAGAATAGTGTTTCTTGAGATCTTGGATAAATTTATAAAAACACAACTTTTATTTATTTTATATTTTAATTTTTAATATCTTTTTATTGTTGTTCAAGTTCAGTTGTCTCCAATTTCCCCCCACCACATGCTCTCCCCCCATCCTCGAATATACCCTGTTTGGCTTTGTCCATGTATCTGTTATACATGTTCCGTGATGGCCCTTCCTCCATTTTCCCCCATTATCCTTCTTCCCCTTCCCCTCTGTGTACTGTAAGTTTGTTCTTCATTTCAATGTCTCTGATTATATTTTGCTTGCTTTTTTTGTTTTGTTGATTAGGTTCCACTCACAGGTGAGATCATATGGTATTTGCCTTCATTCCCTGGCTTATTTCATTTAGCATAATGCTCTCCCATTCCATCCATGCTGTTGAGAATGGTAGTAGCTCCTTCATTCTTTCTGCTGTGTAGTATTCCATTATGTAAATGTACCATCCTCTTTTTGATTCACTCACTAACTGATGGCAATACAGGTTGCTTCCAGCACTTGTCTATTGTAAATTGTGTTCCTATGAACATTGGGATGCAAGGCTTCTTTTGAATTGGTGTTTCAGGATTCTTACAGTATAATTCCAGCAGTGGAATTGTCAGGTTGAAAGGCAGTTCCATTTTTAGTTTTCTGAGGAAATTCCATACTGTTTTCCACAGTGGCTAAACCAGTTTACATTCCCACCAACAGTGCACTAGGGTTCCCTTTTCTCTATCTCCTCACCAACACTTGCCATTTGTTGGTTTGTTTATGATGGCTATTCTCACCTATGTGAAGTGGCATCTCATTGTAGTTTTAATTTGCATCTTTCTAATGGCTACTGATATCGAGCATCTTTTCATATGTTTCTGGGCTCTTTGTATGTCCTCCTTGGAGAAATGTCTGTTCAGGTCCTTTGCTCATTTTTTATTGTTTGCCTTTCTAGAGTGGAATCATTTATATATTTTGGAGATCAAACCCTTGTCATTTCCAAATATGTTTTTCCATTCCGTTTGTTACCTTTTCATTTTAACACTGTTATCTTTTGCCATATAGAAGCTTTTTGATTTTGAGGAAGTCCCATTTGTTTATTCTTTCCTTAATGTCTTTTGCTTTTGGGGATATATCAGTGAAAATATTGTTGCATTTTCCTACCTATTTTTTCCTCTAAAACTTTTATGGTGTTGTAACTTGTATTTAAGTCTTTACTATCTTGAGTTTATTTTTGTGTATGGTGTAAGTTGATGATCAAATTTCATTTTTCTACATGTAACTGTCCAGATCTCCCAACACCATTTGTTGAAGATACTATTTTCACTCCACTTTATGCTTCTGCCTCCTTTGTTAAATACTAATTAATCACAGTGTCATGGGTTTATTTCTGGACTCTCTATTCTGTTCCATTGGTTTATGTTTCTGTTCTTATATCAGTACCACTCTGCTTTGATAATAGTGGCAATGTAATATAGTTTGATATCAGGTATCATGATCCCTCCTATTTTGCTCTTCTTTCTCAAAATTGCTGTGCCTATTTGGGGTCATTTATGCTACCATGCAAATTTTTGAAATGTTTGTTCTATATCTGTGAAATATGTCATTGGTATGTTAATAGAGATTGCATTGAATCTATAGATTGTTTTGGGTAGTATGGACATTTTGATGATGTTAATTCTTCTGATCTATGAACACGGTCCATGTTTTCATTTATTTGTGTCTTCCTTAAGGTCTGTCTTCAGTTTTGTGTAGTTTTCCAAGTACAGGTCTTCAATCTCATTTGTTAGGTTTATTCCTAGGTACTTTATTTTTCTTTTTGCTATATCAAAAGGGATTTTTTTCCTGATTTCTGTTTCTGATATTTCATTGTTGGTATACAAAAATGCCTTTGATTTCTGAATATTGACCCTGTTTTGCCAAATTCACTTATTAGGTCAAGTAGTTTTTTTGGTGGAGTCTATAGGGTTTTCTAGGTACACCATCATATCATTTGCAAACAGTGACAGTTTTACATCCTCCTTTCCAATTTAGATGCCTTTTATTTCTCTTTCTTGTCTGATCACTGTGGCTAGTACTTCCAATACCATATTGAAAAAAAGTGGTGAAAGATGGCATCCTTGCGTTATTCATAATCTTGGAATAGTGTTTAGCTTTTGCCATTGAGTATGATGTTGGCTGTAGGTTTCTCATGCGTAGTCTTTATTATGTTGAGGTATGCGCCATCTAATCCCATTTTGCTCAGTATTTTTATCATAAATGGATAATGCGTGCTGTGCCAATCAAATGCTTTTTCTTCATCTATTGATAGGAGCATATGGTCTTCATCTTTCCTTTTGTTTATGTAATGTATTACATTGATTGATTAGTGAGTTTTGTGCCATCCTTGCATCCCTAGGTTGAAGGCAACTTGATCATAGTGTATGATCTTTTTAATATATTGCTGTTTAATATAAGTGGTTTACTGGATTTTTGTTGAAGATTTTTGCATCTATATTCATCAGTGACATTGGGCTACAGTTTTCTTTCTTCCTTGTGTCCTTATTTCTTTTGAGATTAAAATGATGCTGGCTTCATGAAAAGAGTTTGCGAGTCTTCCCTTTTCTTGGATTTTTTTGAATAGTTTAAGAAGAATAGGGGTTAGATTTTCCTTGAAGGTTTTGAAGAATTCTCCTGTGAAACTATCCAGTCTATGGCTTTTGTGTGTTGAGAGTTTTGTGATTACTGTTTCAATTTCATCAGCTGTTATTGGTCTGTTCAGACTTCCTGCTTCTTCTTCACTCAGTTAAGAGAGATTATATTTTTCTAGAAATTTGTCCATTTTGCCCAGGACTTCAAATTTCTTGACACATACTTGTTTGTAGTAATTTTGTATAATCATTTGTATATTGCGGCATCACTTGTAATCCCTCCTCTTTCATTTCTGACTTTATTTATTTTATTTATTTATCTCTCTTTTTTCTAGATGATTCTGCTTAAGGGCTTGTCATTTCTGTTCATCTTTTCAAAGAACCAGCTCCTGAATTTATTGATCCTTAAATTGTTCTTTTAGCCTCTGTCATTTAATTCTGCTCTGATCTTGGTTATTTCCTTCCTTCTGTTCATTCTGTTCTTTGATTGTTGTTGTTCCTCAAATTCTTGTAGGCATAGGGCTAGGTTGTTTATTTGAAATGTTTCCATCTTTTTTTAGATAGGCCTGTATCACTATGAACTTCCCTCTTGGGATTGCCTTTGATGTGTCCCCCATAAGTTTTGGGCTGTTGTGTGGTCATTTTCATTTGTTTCCAGAAATTTCTTGATTTCTTCCTTGATCTCAGTATTCACTTATTTATTGGTATAGCATGGTACTCAATCTCCATGGATTTGAGTGTTTTTGAGATTTTTCCTTGAGGTCGGTTTCTAGTTTCATGGCCTTATGGCGTGAGACAATGCTTGAAATTATTATTTTTTAATTTGTTGAGGCTTGATATATGTCTTATCATATGGTCTATCTTTGAAAATGTTCCATATGCATTTGAAAAGAATGTGCACTTTGCTTCTTTCAGATGAAAGCTATATATATAAATGAGATTTTAAAGTCTCCTAGTATAGGTGTGTTGCTGTCTGTATCTTTCTTAAAGTCCTCCAAGATGTTCCTTATATATTCTTGTGCTCATATGTTGGGTCCATATATATTTTTAATGTTTATGTCTTCTTTTGGGTGCAGTGAACTTTATTGATGGTGCATGACAAGGCAGGTCTCCCTAAGCCCCTGCTCCTCTTAGGGGGTCTAGGGTAGAAACTGGAGGTCAGGAGATTCTCAGTGTGTTAGGGGATCGATTTGGGGCTAGGACTCCCAAGCAGCTGAGGGTCTCTCTTTCTGTCAGTGGGGCTGGTGGTCCATGGCGCTCTTACTCCTTGGAGGCCATGGGGACCACAAGGTCCACCACCCTGTTGCTGTAGCCAGATTCATTGTTGTACTAGGAAATGAGCTTAACAAAGTGGTCATTGAGGAAAATGCCATCCCTGGCATAAAAGGTGGAGGAATGGGTGTCACTCTTAAAGTTTCAGGAGACAACCTGGTTCTTGGGATAGCCCAGGATGCCCATGAGGGGGAACTTTGATGCCTGCTTCACTACCTTCTTAATGTTACTGTATTTGGCAACTTTCACAAGGCAGCAGGTCAGATCCACAGCCAACACATCAGGGGTGGGACACAGAAGGCCATGCCAATGAGCTTCCTATTTAGCTCAGAGATGATCTCAACAATAGCTTTGTCGGCGCCAATGGAAGCAGGGATGATATTCTGGGCAGCCTGTCAGCCACCATGCCACAGCTTTCCAGAGGGTCCATCCAGTGGTCTTCTGGGAGGCAATGATGGCATGGACTGTGGTCATGAGTCCCTCTACAATGCCAAAGTTGTCATGGATGACCTTGGCCAGGGGGCCAAGCAGTTGGTGGTGTAGGAGGCATCACTGACAATTTTCATGGAGTTTTCATACTTGTCATGGTTCATGCCCATCAAAAATATAAGGGCATCTTCAGAAGGAGCAGAGATGATGACCCTCTTGCCTCCACCCTTCAAGTGACCCCCAACCTTCTCCATGGTGGTGAAGACACCAGTGGACTCTACAACATAGTCAGCACCAGCATCACTCCACTTGGTGTTGGTGAGATCTTGCTCCTGGAAGATGGAGATGGACTTTCCATTGATGACAAGCTTCACATTCTTAGCCTTCACTGTACCTTTGAACTTGCCATGAGGAGAATCATACTAAAACATATAGACCATATTGTTGAGGTCAGTGAAAGGGTCATTGATGGTGACAATGTCCACTTTGCCAGAGTAAAAGGCAGCCCTGGTGACCAGGCACTCTATACAGCCAAATCCATTCACTCCGATCTTCACCATCATGTCTCAAGGTTGAGGCTGGCACTGCACAGGAAGATATGGCTGTCTATTGAACAGGAGGAGCAGAGCTGTTTATGTCTTCTTGATGGATTCTTCCTTTCAGTATTGTGAAGTGTCCTTCAGTGTCTCTTGTTATGGCCTTTGTTTTGAAGTACATTTTATCTTATATAAGTATTGCTACTACAGCTTTTTTTCTCTGTCCATTTGCTTGGAATATTTTTTCAACCCTTCACTTTCAGTCTGTGTAGGTCTTTTTTTCTGATGTGGGTCTCTTACAGGCAGTGTAGGTGTGAGTCATGATTTCTTTTTCACTCAGGTACCCTATGTCTTTTGATTGGAGCATTTAATCCATTAACATCTAAGGTTATTATGGATAGGCACTTATTCATTTTTTCCACTTTGTGCCTGTGTTCCTCCCTTTCTCACTTTTTTTCTTCCTCTTCTTATAGAAGTCCCTTTAGCATATCTGGTTGGGCAGGCTTGGTGGAGGTACAGTCTTTCAGTCTGTTTTTGTCTGGGAAACTCCATATTTCACCTTCCATTATAACTGAGAGCCTTGCTGGGTGGAATTGTCTTGATCGAAAGCCTTTGCTCTTCATTACTTGTAATATTTCTTTCCATTCTTTCCTGGCTTGTAGTGTTTCTGTTGTGGAATCAGGAGCTCACCTTATCAGAGTTTCCTTGCATGTTACTTCTTGTGTCTCCCTGGTTGCTTTGAAGATTCTCTCTTTTTTAAAATAAGCATTTTAATTATAATGTGTGTTGGATTAGGCCTCTTTGGGTTCCTCTTGATTGGGACCCTCTGTGCTTCTGACCTTGTGTGGCTGTTTCCTTCTTCAGGTTTAGGAAGTTTTCCGTCATTATTTTTTCTAACAAGTCTTCTCTCTCTTGCTTTTCTTCTCCTTCTGTTATTCCTATGATTTGAATATTTGTGAGTTACATGTTTGCTTGCAGTTTCCTCAAATTATCTTCATGTTCTTTTAGTCCTTTTTTTTCTTGCATCTGCTCTACTGGGTATTTCTACCTTATCTTCCAGCTCACTAATTTGGTCCTCTCCTTCATCCAGCCTGTTGTAATTCCTTCTAGTGTACTTTTATTTCAGAAATTGTGTTCTTCATTTCTCCCTGGTTCTTGTTTATAGTTTATGTTTTCTTCTTCATGCAGTTGTCGTTCCAACTCTATTCAATGTAGTTGTCTGAGATTTCCTATCACCATTCTTTTGAATTCTATATGACAGTTTTCTTGCCTCCACTTTGTTTAGCTCTTTTAGTGGGGAGGCTTCTATTCCTTTTGATTGTTGGTTCTTTCTTTGTCTCCACATTTTTAGGTGACTTTTTTGGTTTTTGTTTTCCTTTTGTGATTCTGGTGCTCTGCTTTGCCAGCTGTCTTTGTAGGATGAACTTCTATAGTAGGAGTTCTGTGTGACACAGTTGGATGGTCTCTCCTTGTCTTGATGCTCTAAGATTGCACTTTCTTCCATTTGTGTGGTGTCTCTTATTGTACTTGGGCTATATCTCTTGGTGACTCCTATGTTAGTGGGTTCTTTATCCAGCAGGCTTAGTGGTATTCACTACTCCCACCTTGACTTGTTAGTAATCAGGGGCAGGGCGAAGGAGAAATGGAGTAAGACAGAGGAAGAGTATTCTATGGGATTTAAAGTACTAACAAGAACAGATAGAAGATCCTTTGGAGAAATACAGCAATAACCATCATATTCCACCCAACTAGTTGCTTTTTATAAAAGGTGAAAAGGAGATAAGACTCTTATGAGAGAAAAATAATGTGAGCTGACTTTAGAAAGCAGGGTGCTTATGTGAGGTTTGATGGTGAGTTATGGAGAGAGTAAGGAATAAAAATTTGGGGTACTGTGTGAGAAGATAAAATTAACCACAACAACAATAAAGCTCAGGAAGATGGTGAAATAAATTAAGGCCAAGAAAGGGTGCTGTGTGGGACTTGGAATCAAAATAGTATGATAGGAAATACACAATCTGAATAAAAAGAATAAAAAGTAAAAGACCAAAAGTAGTGTATTATTGGAATACAAATGAAGTGAGAGAAGAAATATTAAAATGCAATATGAAAAAGAGAATAAAAAACAATCAAACAATGAAATCAAGCAAACAAAACAAAACAAAAACAAAAATGGAAAGAAGAGAATAAAAAGTGAACAAACAAACAAACAAATAAATAAATAAATAAAAATGCAAGCTCTGAAGCACAGTAAAGCGAAATTTGTCTTATCTCTTGCTATTAGCCTTTTGACAACTTTCTGGGTCTGTCTTTGGTCTTCCCACATCTCCAGGTCTTACTGTCTTACATTGGAAAAAAAAGAAACACAACAAAAACAGGCCTTCTGCTGACTTTTAACCTGCCAAGAGGGTTCTGCTGGTCTTCCTTGAAAACAAAAGCATAGGGAGGTTAGGCTCCATTGTTTATCTTTCCTATGGTTCTGTGAGTATGGGGGCTCAGTCTGGGCCACAACATTCACAAGCGCCCAGTTTTGAGCCCACGCTTCCAGTTTGCTTGTGACCCACACTGTCCACTCTGAGCATATGTTCCAGGCTGACAAATAGAGTTCACTATGTCGTGCAACTTTTTGATCAGTCCTCAATGTGCAATGAGTGGGAGCAAATTGCATCCCTCCTCCTCTGTCTCCATTGGCCTGGGTGCTATACTCAGGCCAAGTTCCTTCAGGGCAGTTTAGCAGCCCTATTGAATTAAGTCTCTGGTTCCAGCTAATTCTTCAAGCCCTACTGCCCCTGCCCTACTTTGATCAATCCATGGGGCATCCCTGAGTAGGAGCAAATTGTGCCCTTCCCCCTCCCTCTTCACTGGTCAGGCCTCTCTGTACATGAGCAGTCCTTGCACATCACCTGCAAGCCTTTTTGAGTGAATTCCTCTTGGCTGCAGCCAGCCATTCCTAACAAGTACTCAGCTTTCCACACAAACCAACTCTCTGACCAGTCCAGAGGCCATGTAGGTCACGGCTAGCAGTGGCCCCTCTTTCCTCCCTCTCCAGGTGTCACCCAACTCTTCATTTTCTCTGGCACTGACACATTTGGTAACTACAGTCCCAGCCAGGTATGCAGCAGTCGGCTGTGTGTCTTTAACAGCCCCCCACCCCCAGCGACTTTAAGCATTCAGGTCTTTCTGGGTGTGGCTCTGTGACTTCCCTGCTCTGGGAGGGGAGGAAGCCACCAAGTTACAATCACTGACCCAGCTCTCCTCCAAAGCTCCTGTGGCAGCCATTGTCTCCAGTGCAGGCCCTGGGAACCCTCCCGTAGGTCTACAAAATCTCCCTACCATCTGTTTTTAAATGCCCTCTGCTACCTTTGGCTTCCAAATTCCACATCCACCAGGATTACGTTTACTGTTCACTAGGTTCCTCAGAAGACCAGCCAGGTGTCCCAGCTGGGTGCACAAGCAAGTGGACTCTGCTTCCACCTACCTCACTGCCATCTTCTGGTGACTCCTTGTATTTGGCTTGGCTGGCAGCCATTCCTCCTTCTTCTCCAAATGTGTGTCTTCTGATTTGCTTTTGCTAAGGTCTTCTTTATTGTGTGGTTCATTTTCTCAGTCTTTCCTGTATATTGAGGTCTCCACGTTGTATGTAGTTGTTATTGACTCTCTAGTGCCCATTTTATCTCCTGAAAGATTTCTGAAGTGAATGAGTGTCCATTGTCACTTTGAATACTTTAAGGAAATTCAAACCTAAGCATTATTTCTTTGAGGAAAAGTTTTGCTGCCTCAGTTATCTTCTTAATTCTAGTAGGTTATGACTTTACCCATCCAGAAAATATATCTACAAAAACTAAGAAAAATTTTAAGTTTCCTCTGTTTTTAAGCATCTGTGTAATGTCAACTTTTCAAGTCCTCAAGTGGACATACTGTTTTATATTGTACTTTCTTTCTGGTTGGGGCGTGTTCTGTTTTGGGATTGTTTTTGGTGCATATCTGAGAGTCTTGGATAATCTTCGGAATGGTCCTTTATAAATGAGGGCTCTTCAGATGTTGGGGGTCTATTAAAGCATCCTTTTCATTGGCATGCGCACCAGCCTGAAGTGCTCATGTCATCATGGTTGAGACATGAGACAAATTCCCACAGACTACCGAGTCCTGTGGAGGAAAAGGGATGTCACGGCTACTTCCTTAAGGGGGGAGTGTTGCAGAACAGCCTGGCCACTATCTCAAGGGGAAAGGGCCTTGACCCTTGCCTAGACAGGCTTTTATTTATTTATTTATTTATTTATTTATTTATTTATTTCACAGGAGTTCAGGTACAACTTATTAATCATTGTCAGGCAGTGAGGATCAAATGATAGATGGCACACAAAGAACTATGAGGCCTATTCTGAGTCAGGATCTATCAGCTAAAGGGCTACAAAACTTTGGGAAACAAATTTATCTCCTGCTCATTTATCATTTAATTAAGAGCATTCTTAGCAAAGCAGACTTTACAGAATTTTACATATTCTTTCTCAGGCCTGATCACCTGGGGATCCCTCCCTTTCCAGCACAGGGCTGCACTGCCCTCTGTCATTGTTCCAGGCTTAAGTCAGGCAGAGGAGGCAGATAGCCAAATAATTTTTGAAGATTTCTCGAGGACTCAAGGGAGTCAGGCTTCATCAAAGCCAGGAGGTGAGGGTCTATCACCCCCTTTCTCTAGTCCCTCAAGTCCTTCCCTGGGGCCTCCATGTGATCATGACTGTCTCAGGCCATTCCCCACTTGGGGAATCTACCTGTCATTGGCTAACTTATCAAGCACTGGGGGCCAGCTATGGAAAAAGGAGCAAAAGCAGTGCTCCTGCCAGGGAGATAAGCTTTGTCTCCTTAGTGGCTTATGGTCCTCAGGTCACTTACTCAGCCTTAGCCATAAGGGGGTTACAGCTCCTAAAAGCAGGCAGAGTGGTTCCCAACATTCCATAATGGGTCTCTTCATTAGGTGTTTGAAGATAGGTTATAATAGAGCTTTAGAGAATAAGATTATACCATGAGTGTTGATCTTCAATATAGAATTAGGGTCAGTGTTAGAGAATCCCCATTTATGAACCCATTTCTCATCTCTTTCTGTGTAATGAAGTTTAAATTCTGCTAAATCCAGGTAGGGAATTACAGTTCCAAGAAGTGGAGGTCCTTGGGTCATTTGTCTTGCTGCTTTTATGGTAGTTTGGTTTCCCTGACCTGTTTGGAAAACATCCTTTGGTGTACTGGGCAGTTCACTATGACAATGTGGTTTGGTAGATACACGACCTCTAGCAATTTTAAATCTCTTTTGCATGTTTGATGTCTTTATTCCCCAAGTTTAAGATCTCTCTTTCTTTCCACATTATCCTGTGGGCATGGATGATCATAAAGGCATATTTAGAGTCAATGTAAATGTTAGCATTCATTCCCTGGGATAATTCTAAGGTTCTGGTGAGGGCTATCATGCCCACTTTTTATGTGGAGGTTTCTATGGCAAAAGCCTGCATTTCTGCTGCATACCTAGCTTGTCGTTGATTATTCTTCATGATTTTGCTTCCATTTGTATATAATTCTCAAGCAGATTATGTCAGTGGTTGGTCAAGAAGATCTGGTCTCCTGAAACAATCTTTTTCAATGATTTCTAAGTGGTCATTTTGGAGGACTGAGCTTCCCTCTGAGTCAGAGAGTAGGGTGGTTGGGATTTAAGATAGTGGTGGCTTGTAAGGTAATATTTAGGCTAATAAAATAACCTAATATCTTTCTATGCACCCTGCCATCAGCCAATACCCTCCTTTTTTCATTGGAGTGAGTTTTTTGTAGAGATACTTGCATGGCCAAATTAATCATAATTTTAAAAATTCTCTAATACTGTTTGAATTCCCTCTAAATTTTCCTTTTTGAGGATAAATTTTTTCTTCTGTGGAATTTGTACCCTCTTTTGTTAATTTTTATGGGTTCAATGTCAACAGCCCTACCTGGGTTTCCATCAGCCTAAATGGTTGACATAATTGCTTGTACATCTTGTTCGGAAAAAAGTTCACCTTCCAGTCCTTCCAGGCAAGTAAGCAACATCCAGAACCAGAGAGCATGTTCCAGTGAGACTTCTACACATAGTTGTGAATTCCAGTTGTTTATTCCACAAATAAAAAATTATTTGTGCAGGCAATTTACAAGGTAAACCTTGACCCAACAATGGAATGGGACAGTCTTGCATGTAGAGAAAACTGTAAGTTTTTTGTCTCCAAGGTGGTATTGCAGAGGTTGAAGAAACACTTGTTCTTGTAATTTCCCTCCATGCCAATAACTGACAACACAGCTGAACTTCTCTTGTTTAGTTTTGTTTTTAGCACTATGTAGCTCCTGCATATATAAGGATGTTAATTAACTTGTTCCTAACAATCAGTTTTACCCAGGGCTCTTGTGGGGAAATAGTAATAGGTTGTGAAGTGTCTAGGACAGCCCCTGGGGCCTCCTCATTCATCATCAGATTCATCATTCCTTACTAATATTTCTCAATGAGGGTTTCTATTCTTTACATTTTTCTTTTTGAGTTCACAGCAGCCTTTTCTCTGATGGCCTTCCTCTTTGCAATAGACACATTGATTGACACCTAGTGGGTCTTTCCTTTTCCTTTTTAGGTCTGGCCTCTCCTTCTGGTTTACCCCACACTATTTCTAAGAAAACTGTGGCTTGTTTTAATTTTCTTGTTTTTTGGGCATGGTAAACTTTAAAGGCTACATTCATCAGCTGGGAGAAATTTATTCCCAACATCCCCTGTAAACTTTTGTGCTTCTTTCTGCTCTCTGGGCACTTAGCCCAATAAAAGTCATGTTTACCATCTGGACATTTTCTTGTGCTTGTGGGTCAGCATCAGTGTACTTTGGATAGGCCTGATAGATTCTTTCTAAAATTCAGAAGAATCTTCATTTGGTTTCTATTGAACAACCTATATCATATTAGGCTCTTTTGTTTAGGCACTTCTCTCTTAAGCCCTTCCAATATACATCTTTTGTGATATTTTAGGAAGACTAGGTCAAGTCCAGTTGGGCTCCATCAAGGAAATCATGCTAGCTGTGTTGGTGATCCCATTAGGATTCTTTTGACGAAGCTGATGAGTTTCTTTGTTAGCTTTGTTCATAAATAGCCATTGTACATCTGTCATGGCAGGATGTTAAGAAGAGCATGTATATTTGCCCAGTTTGGATGATGAATTGCACACATGTAGGTGAAAAACAGAGTATGGACCTAGTTGTGGTCTGCAGTCTGGCCTTCCTGGTTTATTCCACTTGGACTGTATTACCTCAAAGGGAATTTCCTCCTTCAAGTAGGGATGCTCCCTGTTCCAACTGAGTCCCCTGCTGGGTCTTCAAAGGGGACTCCATTCCTTATTAAAGAGGGTTAGGGCTATCACCCCCCAGGCTCTATTTCAGGGATAGTGGTGGGGGAATCTTCCTGCTGTTAATCCTAGGTCCCTTAGGTTCAGAGCATTAAAGAGACTCATGTTCTCATTTTCCTTATTACCCTGTGCCCTACCATCATAGAGAGATTTTAAAGCCAATTCCCTTCTCTGCATCATTAGGTTGTTTCCTTTCTTTGTCAAATATTTGTTGTATAAAGACCTAAATGTTTGGTCATAATGGATTTTGTCCCATTTCCATGACCACTGGTAAAACAATGCCAAGTGTATAATAGTATAGTAAATTAAGGAACCATTTAAGAGTCATTACTCCCTGTAGTCTAAAGTATACATAAGCCAGGAAATGTTACAATAGAAAACAAGTTCCTTCTTAGTCTTTGGATTATGAAACAATCTACTAAAATTCAGCATGGTTGGCTTCCTTCAGGAGTCAAAACAGAATAACTCATGATAGCACAAAAGCACAAACACAAAACCATAACTACAGAAAGAGTCCAGACAAAGTGGGAGCATATGAACAAAACTTAGATCTGTAAGCACTCACAAGTAAGTCCTATAACCTTATCTCCTGCCAACTGATACTGTAAGCATTCCTGTCTAGACCCAAATGGCATGAAGCCCAAAGGGTACAAAACCAAAAGGCCAAGTATAGCCTGCCTACCGGGACTGTCAATGGTCCCAACCAAATCTGAGTGGCAAAAAGCTCAACTGGCATGAAGGTTTAGTGGCATGAAGCCCAGGCAGGACAAAACTCAAGTGTCACTAAGCCCAAGTGGCATGAAATCCAAGAGGCAGCGAGAGCTTGCCAACCAGTACCTAAAATGGTTCTAACCAGACACAAGTGGCACACAGCCCAAGCAGCATGAAGCCCAAGCAGCAGTGACAGAGGTCCTTGGATGTGCATTCCAGTTTGACGTATCCAGTATTGGAATTTGCTCCCCAGAAACTGGTTTCCTTTCACCATCCAAGTATTTCAAGAGGCCGATTCCTTGAGAAAGAGTGGAGGTTTTGCTGTCTGTCGTTAAGGAAGCCAAACTGGCAACAGAAGTGCTAATTCAAAAGGAAAGAGGTTTATTCAGGTGTGGCAACCTGGGAGAGTAGTATATTCCTTTCTCAAAGATTATCTCGCCTTCTTGTTTAATCCTGAAATTCTTATAGGGATAGTGAGGAGAAGGCTTTTTAAAAAATTATTCAATTATATAGCTAGCTTTTGGAACAGTTGGGTCCTATCCATTCATCTTTCAAGTTTTTGACATACTCAGTGTAAGAACCTGTCCCCTACACCATCTTGGTGAAAGAGGTAGATTTCCTGGTGCTCTCTGACTGTCTACGATAATAGTCTCAACCCATTTCCTGGCTCTACTGCCTACACCATGTCATTTGTTTAACAAAATTCTTTAACTCATTTATCAGTAATCCACAGTCATAAGGAAGGGACAGATTCTTAAAAAGACGAATTCTTATGTATTCAACTAAGTATTTATACTTTTCATGTTGTGTTGACTTTTGGAGAATATAACATACTACTTCATAGTATAATCAAACAACTCCTATTCCTTCTCTTTCTCCTCTTTCATCTTTTCCTCTTTTTCCTCCTCCTTCTTCTCTTTGTCCTCACCTTCCTTTTCTCCTTCCTCCTTCTTCTTAGTGAAGATATCCTATAAAAGGAAAAATAAGAGTTTAGAATAGAAAAAACGTGCAAAATTTTTACGCAAAAGTATAATATGCACACAATTGGGTTCTATACACCTGTGCAGTGGCTGAAACCTTGGATATTAATCCCACTTTCACATATATCTTGGCAAAGTTATTTAATTTTTCTCTGATTTGGTGTCCTTGTTTGGTGATAATGATATTACTTACCTTATGTGGTCTTTTATGGCTTAAAATAATCAATCAAAACATTGTAAGTGTTACTTATTAACAGCATGTATCATGATTATTTTTGTTATTATATTGACTCTATAGGTACTGAAGGATATGATATTAATATGGGATGTGCCTGAATTTTAATAATGGTGGTAACAGAGGCAATGTGTATTAAAATCATCAATGTACTATCTAATAACTAGAACTATTCTTTTCTTAGAAAAATGGTTTTAAGAGGTTTCAAAGTCATCAGAGGATCTTATATATATATATA
The DNA here is from genome assembly GCF_014824575.4 of Sturnira hondurensis. Classification (NCBI taxonomy): domain Eukaryota; kingdom Metazoa; phylum Chordata; class Mammalia; order Chiroptera; family Phyllostomidae; genus Sturnira; species Sturnira hondurensis. The sequence continues at coordinate 1,075,761 of NW_028081854.1, forward strand.
TATATATATATGTATATATATATATGTAAAGTTTTAACATATTAAATTATATTTCTTATGAGACTTTGCCTTTTGAAAGCATTAACAGACCTTCAAATATCTTTTTATTTTTTAAATTGATTGTTTTCCAAAGTAATTCTGCATATATTTTTACTGTTGCATTTCTTTATGCATAATTAAGAAGCAAGAGTGACTGAACTTATTCTCAGATTCACCTTCTAATAATGGTTTATGGAGTATTCAATGCAGCAATTATTACAAGCCCCTGCTAGAACACAGAATATGTATATATAGTTTTATGAATAAATTCCCACATGTCTACTTTATTTGCAGCCCTGCCTCTAGAGAATTGTTAATATTGATAAATTTGGAAGTTACAGTAAATGGCCACAATGGAGACTTCTTTTATATCCAAAAACATAAAAAGTTAAAAAAATAGTAAGTTCATTCTTCTTGCCCAATTAACTGAAAATGGCTCGGGCCATGTCCACAAAGTCAATTGATTAGAGCACAGGTACCAGACTGAATGATTTATTTCAAGGATTGGACTAAGATAATATTCAAAAGAATAATCTCTTGCTCTCTGAAATTAGCTGATAGTAGAAACATTTTCTAACTTATTGCATCAAAAGCCTGCCATAGGCAAACTCACTCATGCATTCACTTATTCAACAAGTATGTTATGAGAGTGTAGTCTGAGACAAGCATTGCAATAAGTGCAAAGAACAGAGTTAGTAAAAGAATTAGGGTAATTACCTCAGTCTTATGGGAAGACAGAAGGAAATAGTTTCCATATTGTCAACAGTGTGATATGGCCTCAGTGGGGCAATACAGTGTATTGTGGAGAGCTGGAGAGTTCAAGCAACACTTCACATCTTGGGAAGGAAGGGGTATAGAAGCAGAGGTCTGTAGAGTGTGCAGCAATGAATCTAGTTGGAGGAAATGGGGAAGGAGAGAGTGAGGAGGACAGTGTTACAGGTAAATGAAGCATAAAATATTGGGAATGCAGTAAGATCACGTACAAAACTTCGAGGGTAGTTGCAACCTAGAGGATATTATTGATTACATAAGAACTAGAAAATACTTTCTTAGACATCAGACCCAGTGTGATGCAGAAAAGAATCTCTTTTAAAACAATTTCCCCAAAATGAGTGAATTACAAAATTGCAAGAGATGAAAATGGGGTGTTGTGTTGCTGACTGAACAGAGTAACAATTTTTGCACACCCTAAGTTCCATTTGTGTAGTAAACATAATTAAATATAACAGCATGTATGCTCTAATAAGGGAAAGGATGGTATACTTATGGAAACTATAATTAGAAGATAGATAGATTCATATATAGATAGATGATAGACAGATAGATGATGGTTAAGAGGCATATGGATAGGGTGACCATAGAGTTTTCCTAGGACAGTCCCAGTGTATGCCTGCTGTTTCTCCATAGCATAAGTAGTGCCTCTTTTCACTCACAAAAGTACCTAGGGTTGAACAATAATTCATCTGTGACAGTTAAGAAAAATAAATATCTATAGACTAGGCTGCTAAGAAATGTTTTACAGTAACAGTAAGCTTTTCAAATTTACTTGATGGTAGGGTGAAATTCTGTAAAAAGAGGAGCTATGTTCCAGCTGAAGATCAAACAACAGCCAAGAGACACATGCTGAGAACTCACCATTTCCAAAATGTGAAGGTTATTCATTGTTGCATGCACTTACTGACTCATTCAACAAACATTTGTAGAATGCCTGATCAATACTAGGCATTGTTTTGGCACTGGGACAGACCTGCAAAAAAAACCCTGGGTCAGGCCCAAATCTTATCCGTACAAAGTTTACATTCTACGGGGGGTGGGGGTGGGGGGTCAGTGAAGGCAGAATTTTAAAAATACGTAAAACAGATAAACTGGATATTTTCAGATAGCCATAAGTGCTCTAAAGGAAATTCAGTAGGGTAATACATTGGTGACTGATTGGAAGGTGGCTACCCTAACGAGGCTTCCTGAAGAGCTTGTCCCTGAGTTCTGACCTGAATGAAAAGAAGCAGCCACCCATGAAATGATCTGAGAAAGCATTTTGAGCATGCAAAAAAATGAAGGCAAGGCCCTAGTGCAGGGATAAGCTTGGTCTGTATCTAGCAGTAATGATCAAGAAGAAGAATGACACTTTGTCATGGGATTAGGCAATGTGAGCAATTTAGGGCATTGCAGCTCAGGGAAAGAGCTTGCATTTGATTGTGAGTGCAGAGGGAAATCATTTGGACAATAAACAGTTATATGTCTTACCCAGAATCATGTTTTTAATACATCACTCTAGCTATCTTGTGGCAAAGAAAATGTATCAGAGAGTAAAAAACAAGCAGGGAGACTAGTAGGAACACAGAGATGTCAGTTCCTTAGACCAGGTGGTTGCAGGGAAAACATAGATAATAGGATGTATTCAAAATATGTCTTGGAGGTAAGTAGCCAGAGTTTGCTAAGGATTTCTTGAGGATGAGAAATAGTGAGTGAGTGATTGAAAAAAAATAAGGGATAACTCCTGGATTTAACCTGAAACTGGGCACATAGTAGTATATATATAATCACCCAGTAAATGTGTGTATATATACACACATATAAACACATATATATATACACACACATATATATATACACACATATAAAATTATTAAAATGGAAGCACAATCCTATTTTCAAGTGTCTATTCATTCTTTGATCAAGGAACAACCAACATTGACAAAGAAAAATGCTGGTTAACCCTATGAACTCTCAGAACAAACTCCATGTCAAGTTTATTTTTTCATATCCTACAGTGTTTTTCCACTGCACTATAAATACTCAAGAAAACATGAATGAATGAATGAATGAATGGATGAATGAATAAAATGTTTCTGTGAATTATTTCAGATATTTAAGTCTAGAGAAATATAGGGTAACCAATTGACAACTAGTTCATCTGTTCTGTCATTTACTTTACTCCTTTAAAACATATTTATTGAGTGGTTACTTTATGCCAGACATTGTGCTAAGCAATATGATATGTGCATCACACATATCAGTGCTAAGGCAGTGAATGTTTGATGACAGCAAATGGCAATATACCCTGACATGGACTGAAAGTCAGGGAGCGCTTCCCTGAGGTAGCTCACTTGAGTGAAGTGCGGAGGGTGTAAATATGGCAGGAGTAAATTCACATAATGAGAAGACCCAAAAGAAGTCCTTGCATCTAGGGCAGAGGAGCCAGTTGTAGCTGAGATGTAGCTTAGAGGTGGGCTGAAAGCAGGCATGAAAGGCTTTGTAGCAGAGACATCTGAATGGTTTAAAGCAGACAAGACATGATCAGATTTCATGTTGAAGAGATCACTTGGCTCTTTGTGTCAAATGACTAGATTGAAGAAAAAGATCAGCTAAAAGGGTGACACCTGAATCACATTCTCTTTGAAACTAATTAACATTCCTTACCCAATCTAGAAATATAGCATAGTCTGAATAATTGTCTTCAGATAGCTTTGGAGGAAAAAAAGAAATGGAAGAAGCTCAAATATTAGTGATGTAATTTCAGAAACTCGGTAATATATTCAAGGTTTCCCAAGATATCTAACCCCAGGATGAACTTTTTGTGATTTCACTATCAAAGAACCAGCTAAAATGCCATTATGTTTTGTTAACTTTCATTTTAAACTGATGTCTTTTTTCCCACTATAAGTGTGATGCATGTTTATTATTTAAAAAATTAGGGAATAAAGAAAGTAAGAAGAAAAAAATACTTCCAGTATCTCCCCTAAATAGTCTTGGTTAGTATTTTTTTTTAATATTTCCTGGTATACTTTTCACTGTTTCCCTCCTCCTTCTCCTTCTCCTCCTCCTTCCTTCTTTTTACAGATTTGTTATCACACTGTTTGTACATTTTTTCTACTTTTCTTTTCACTTAATATTATGACAATCATTGATTATTTTGCCTAGTCAGGCTCCACTAGAAACAGCTGCTTTGCCTGGAAAAGTTTTGCAAAAGTTTCTATAAAAGTTTTGTTAAGAACTTCCAGTCAAGATGCAGGCATAGGTAAATGTGCTTCACCACCTCACACAACTACAGAAGAAATTACAACTAGTCTGCGAAACAAATATCACTTAGAATCATCAGAAAATCGAGCTGTATGAAAGTTTTGACAATGAAAGATTTAAGAAACTATATTCAACCAGATGGGTAGGAGGGCAGAGATGTGAAGGTGGGTGGAGAGGTGTGAAGATGTTACGTGGCTTGGAGAAGCAATGGAATGGGTGGTCCTACATGCATGTGTGGTGGGTTAAAATCAGGAGGGATACCTCAGGAGTGAGGGATTCCAGCTCAAGGCAAGACCACATAGCACAGGGTTCCAGGACCAGGAAGATAAATCCCCATAACACTGACTGTAAAAAGCAGTGGGGGTTGGGAAGATAGAAAAAACTGCCGGATTTCCAGGATACACTTCTCAAAGGACCCACATAGACTTAGGGCTTATGTAGACCCACCCCCTCTGGGATTCAGCTCCAGGGCAAGAGCTGGAAGGGCACCAGTGGCATTTGAGGAGCAAGTGAAGTGACTGGAAAAAAGGCGAGTGCCAGGAGACAGCTTCCTCCCAGGTAATCTTCCAGAAGCCAGGTGGAAGCATTGTCCTCTCACTGAGCCCTCACCCCACACAGAGCCACAAAGCAGTGAAACAGGTTTCCCTGCCCTGGAGATTATCGAAGGCTCTCTCCCACAAAATTTACAGATGCATTTTCTATGTTAGACCACACTACCAAGGCAGGGAGTCAAAACGGCTCTACCTAATATACAGAAACAAATACAGGGAGTCTTCCAGATTAAGGAGACAAAGAAATATGACCCAAGTGAAAGAACAGAACAAACCTCCAGAAAAACAACTAAATGAAACAGAGATAACCAACCTATCAGATGCAGAGTTCAAAACACTGGTTATCAGGATGCTCAAAGAACTCATTGAGAACAGCAACAGCATAAAAAACACTCAGGCAGAAATTAAGGTTACATTAAGTAAAATAAAGAAAAAGCTATAGGGAACTATAATAAAGGGGATGAAGCCAAGATTCAAATCAATGGTTTGGAATATAATGAAGAAAAAAACATTCAATCAGTACAGCAAGAAGAAAAAAATAATTATATTTATTTATTTTTTATTTAATGTTTATCCAACTACAGTTTTCTGTTTTATATTCCCTGCCCTGCCCCGCCCCCAGTAGAAAACAATAATTTTAAAAAAATGTAGAAAAACAGCAACAAATTGAAAATTTACTTAAAAAATAATGAAAGAAAACTTCACTGATTTGGTAAAGGAAATAGACATACAAGTCCAAGAAGCACAGAGAGTGCCAAACAAGTTGGATCCAAAGAGGGCAACACCATTAATTATAAGGTATCAACTTTATAATTAATATGCCAAAGGTTAAAGATAAAGAGATAATCTTAAAAGCATCTTAATCTCAAAATCTTTTGAGAAAGGCACTGGGTTACCTACAAAGGGGTTCCCATAGACTGTCAGCTGATTTCTCAAAAGATACTTTGCAGGCTAGAAGGGGCTGGCAAAAAGTATACCAAGTAGTGAGAGGCAAGGACCTACAACCTAGATTATGCTGTCCAGCAAAGCTATCATTTAGAATGGAAGCTGATAAAGTGCTTCCCGGACAAGGTAAAGCTAAAGGAGTTCATCATTACCAAGCCATTATTACACAAAATGTTAAAGGGCTTATTTAAAAAGTAAATAAAAGTTGAAAAACCACTTGGGAGATCTCTGAAGATGGTGTAAGGTAACTGAGAGCTGAACACACTTGCTTGTTTACCCAACTGTGACATTGAGCTCATCTTCTTAAGAACAGACTAAACAGCCAAAGGAATCCCAATTTATATGAAGTTTAGAAGCCAATGTTTGCAGAGAATATTTAAAAATGTATGATCATATATTTCTTGTCATATGACTGTTGTTCCAAATACCACACAGCACCATTCCCTGGTGTTGGTCCGTTTCACTATCATCCTGATATTTATTATTGTGGTGGTTAACTATATTTTCTTGTACACTACACCAAGTTTCCATCTCATACACTAATCATACCTCTCCATCTAATCTCTCATAAGAACTCTACTTTTGGATTTCAGCTCACATTATTTTTCCCCTCTAATATAAGTCATCTCTTTTATACCTTTTATAAAAAGTTACCAGTTGGGTGAAATATCACGGTTATTGCTGTATTCCTTTAAAGAATTTTCTATGTGTTCTCTATTTGTTGGTACTTTAAATTGCATAGAATACTTTCCTGCTATCTTACTCAATTTTGCATTCACCCTGCCGCTGATCACATACAAGAAAAGGAATTAGTGGGATTAGTGAATACCAGTAAGCCTGCTGGAGGATAGAACTACCAAAAATGAGCTACCAACAGGCAAGACCCAAATATAACAAGACAGCCCATACAAATGGGAAAAAAGGCAACCCTAGAGCATTCCCGCAAGGAGATTGCTCTCCACAAGGAGATCACACCACTGAGAACCACAGAAGCCGTGCCACAGAAGTTCACCCTACAAAGACAGCTGGCAAAGCAGAACATCTAGATTTGCAGAAACAATCCAGAAGAGTCATCTAAAAATGTGGAGACAAAGAAAGAACCAACAATCAAAAGGAATAGAAGCCTCCCCACTAAAAGAGCTAAACAAAGTGGAGGCAAGAAAACTGTCATATAGAATTCAAAAGAATGATGATAGGAAATCTCAGACAACTACATTGAATAGAGTTGGAACGACAACTGCATGAAGAAGAAAACATAAACTATAAACAAGAACCAGGGAGAAATGAAGAACACAATTTCTGAAATAAAAGTACACTAGAAGGAATTACAACAGGCTGGATGAAGGAGAGGACCAAATTAGTGAGCTGGAAGATAAGGTAGAAATACCCAGTAGAGCAGATGCAAGAAAAAAAAAGGACTAAAAGAACATGAAGATAATTTGAGGAAACTGCAAGCAAACATGTAACTCACAAATATTCAAATCATAGGAATAACAGAAGGAGAAGAAAAGCAAGAGAGAGAAGACTTGTTAGAAAAAATAATGACGGAAAACTTCCTAAACCTGAAGAAGGAAACAGCCACACAAGGTCAGAAGCACAGAGGGTCCCAATCAAGAGGAACCCAAAGAGGCCTAATCCAACACACATTATAATTAAAATGCTTATTTTAAAAAAGAGAGAATCTTCAAAGCAACCAGGGAGACACAAGAAGTAACATGCAAGGAAACTCTGATAAGGTGAGCTCCTGATTCCACAACAGAAACACTACAAGCCAGGAAAGAATGGAAAGAAATATTACAAGTAATGAAGAGCAAAGGCTTTCGATCAAGACAATTCCACCCAGCAAGGCTCTCAGTTATAATGGAAGGTGAAATAAGGAGTTTCCCAGACAAAAACAGACTGAAAGACTGTACCTCCACCAAGCCTGCCCAAACAGATATGCTAAAGGGACTTCTATAAGAAGAGGAAGAAAAAAAGTGAGAAAGGGAGGAACACAGGCACAAAGTGGAAAAAATGAATAAGTGCCTATCCATAATAACCTTAAATGTTAATGGATTAAATGCTCCAATCAAAAGACATAGGGTACCTGAGTGAAAAAGAAATCATGACTCACACCTACACTGCCTGTAAGAGACCCACATCAGAAAAAAAGACCTACACAGACTGAAAGTGAAGGGTTGAAAAAAATATTCCAAGCAAATGGACAGAGAAAAAAAGCTGTAGTAGCAATACTTATATAAGATAAAAAGTACTTCAAAACAAAGGCCATAACAAGAGACACTGAAGGACACTTCACAATACTGAAAGGAAGAATCCATCAAGAAGACATAAACAATATAAACATATATGCACCTAACATAGGAGCACCAAATACATAGGGAAAATCTTGGAGGACTTTAAGAAAGATATAGATGGCAATACACTTATATTAAGGGACTTAAAAACCCCACTTTAAAAAAATACAAGCCTTTCAAACAAAATATCAAGAAGGCTATCATAGCATTGAGCAATGCCTTAGATCAAATGGAGTTCACCGATATATATTTAGATTATTTCATCTCAAAAAAGCAAAATGTACATTTTTCTCAAGTTCACAGGGAAAATTTTTGAAGATAGACCACATGATAGGATACAAAACAAGTTTCAACTAATTCAAGAAAATTTAAATCATATCAAAAATTTTCTCTGATCACAAGAGCCAAAAACTAGAAAACAGCTTGAAAGAAAAAAACTCAAAAACACTTAAATTCATGGAGATTGTATAGTATGCTATTAAATAATGAATGGGTTAATAATAAGTGAGAAAAAAGGAAAAAATCAAAAAGTTTCTGGAAACTAATGAAAAGGAACACACAATGGCTCAAAACTAATGGGGGACACATCAAAGGCAATTCTGAGAGGGAAATTCACAGGGATTTGTGCCTACAGAAAAAAAGCAACATTTTCTAATCCTACATCCACAAGAAGTGAAAGAACAGTTATAAACAAAGCACAGAGTGAGCAGAAGGAAGAAAATAACCAAGATTAGAACAGAGTTAATGATACAGAGACTAAAGAACTATTCAAGGATCAATAAATCCAGGAGCTGGTTCTTTGAAAAGATAAGCAAAATTAACAAGACTTTAAGCAGACTCATCAAGGAAAAAAAAAAGGAGAGGATGCAAATATATAAAATCAGAAATAAAAGAGGAGGGATTACAAGTAATACCACGAAGTACAAAGGATTATAAGAAATTACTACAAACATCTGTATGCTAGGAAATTTGAAGACCTGGGTGAAATGGAATATTCCTAGAAAACATATTCTTTTTTAACTGAGGGAAGAAGTAGAAATCTTGAACAGACCAAAAACAGCTGGTGAGATTGAAGCAGTAATTAAAAAACTCCCGCCACACCAAAGCTCTGGACTGGATGCTTTCACAGGAGAATTTTACAAAGCCTTTAAGGAAGAGCTAACCCCTATCATTCTATTTCAAAAAATCCAAGAAAAGGGAAGATTCCCAAACTCTTTTCATGAAGACAGCATCATCCTAATCCCAAAATCAGATAAACACACAACAACAACAAAACTACAGTCCAATATCAATGATGAGCATAGATGCAAAAATCTTTAACAACATTGCAACAAACCACATCCAGCTATATATTAAAAAGATCATACATCATGATCAAGTGGGATTTATGCCAGGAAGGTATAATATTCATAAATCAATAAACATAATACATCACACAAACAAAAGGGAAGATGAAAATCACATGCTCCTACCAATAGATGCAGCAAAACCATTTGAAAAGCTACAAGACCCATTATGGCACCCATTCATCATAAAAACTCTGATCAGAGTGGGAGTAGAGGGAGAATACCTCAACATAATAAAGACCACACATGAGAAACTTATAGTCAACATCATACTCAATGGGTAAAAACTAAAACTTTCCAACTAAAATCGGGAACAAGTCAAGGATGTCCACTTTCATCACTTCTACTGAACATAGTATTGGAATTTCTAGTTACAGTGATCAGACAAGAAAGAATGATAAAAGGCATCCAAATTGGAAAGGAGGATGTAAAACTGTCACTGTTTGCAGATGATATGATAGTGTACCTAGAAAACCCTATAGATGCCGCCAGAAAACTACTCAACCTAATCAATGAATTTGGCAAAAGAGTGGGATACAAAGTCAATATTGAGAAATCAAGGGCATTTTGTACACCAATAACAAAATATCAAAAACAGAAATCAGGTGAAAAAATACCATTTGCCAAATACCAGTGTGTCTACCTACTCCTCCATCCTGGCCAGAAGTCTCTAAGAACACTTTTAATACACAATATGATTCTTTCATGATCATACCCACTCCTTGCTTCTCCACTCCCATGAGTAACAACTGTTCTGGTTTCTATCTCCATAAATTATTTTTTCCCATTCTGAAATTTTATATAAATAAGAATTATTTCATATGTATGTGTTTGTGCCTGGTTTCTTTCATTCATAGTAGCTATGATATTTAGCCATGTTTTATGTTCCTATTTTTTGTTTAATTGTATTCCATTGAATGACTATACCATTATGTAATTATTCATTTTCTCATAGTAACAAGAAAAATAAAGTACCTAGGAGGTACTTTGTCAGCCATGAAGGTAAAGGGCCTTTACTCAGAAAACTACACAGCACTAAAGAAAGAAATTAAAGAAGACACAAACAAATGGAAGCATATACTGTTCATGGATTGGAAGAATTAGCATCATCAAAATATCCATACTACCTAAAGCAATCTATAGATTCAACGCAATCCCTATTAAAATACCACCAACATATTTCACAGATATAGAACAAATGTTTCAAAAATTTACATGGAACCATAATGACCCCAAATAACCAAAGCAATTTTGAGAAAGAAGAGCAAAGTAGGAGGGATCACAATACCTGATATCAAACTATATTACATGGCTACTGTAATAAAAAAAAATGTTGATCTGGCATGAGAACAAACACATAAGTCAATGGACCAGAATAGAGAACCCAGAAACCAATTCAAGTTTCTATGGAAAATTAATATTTGATAAAAGGAACAGAAGCATAAAATGGAGTAAAAATAGCTTCTTCTACAAATAGTGTTGGGAGATCTAAACAGCTATAGGCAAAAAATGAAACTCAACCACCAACTTATACCATATAAAAATAAATTTAAGGTAGATAAAAAACTTAAATATAAGTCATGACACCATAAAAGTCCTAGAGGAGAACATAGGCAGGAAAAGCTCATATATTCCATGCAACAATATTTTCACCAATATGTCCTCTAGAGCAAGGGACATAGGGGGAGGAATAAACAAATGGGACTTCATCGAAATAAAAAGCCCCTGCATGGCTAAAGAAAACATCAACAAAATGAAAAGGGGAACAAAACATATGGGAAAACACATTTGCCAACCATGCACTGCACAGATCTCCAAAATTTATAAATAACACATATGTTTCAATACCAGGGAGACAAACAATCCAATTAAAAAATGGTCAAAGGATCTAAACAAACAGTTCCCTAAATAAGACATACAGTGTGCTCTTGGGCATATAAAAGGATGCTCAACATAATTAGCCATCAAACAGATGCAAATTAAAACCACAATGAGATACCACTTCACACCAGTCAGAATGGGCATCATTAACAAATCAACAAAAACAAGTGCTGTTGTGATTATGGAGAAAAAGTAACCCTAGTAACCTATTGCTGGGACCGCAGACTGGTGCAGCCACTATGAAAACAGTATGGGATTTCCTCAGAAAACTAAAAGTGGAACTTTTTGTTGACCCAGAAACTCTGCTGCTGGGAATACCCTAATGTCCTGAAACACCAATTCAAAATAACCTATGCACTCCAATGTTCATAGCAGTGTTATTTACAATAGTCAAGTGCTGGAAACAGCCTAAGTGCCCATAAATAAATGAGTGGATAAAAAACTGTGGTAAATTTACACAATGGAATACTTACAGCAGAAAGAAAGGAGCTTCTACCCTCAGGACAGCATGGATGGAGCTGGAGAGCATTATGCTAAGTGAAGTAAGCCAGGAGGTAAAAAACAAATACCTGTATGATCTCACCTATAAATGGAAGCTAATTAACAAAACAAAACAAACAAGCAAAATATAACCAGAGACACTAAAATTAAGAATAAATTGACAGTAACCAGAGGGGAAGTGGGAGGGAAATATTGGGGGAAAGAAGGGGAATGGTCATCAATGAACATGTATAAAGGACCCATGAACAAAGCCAGAAGGGAGTAAGATTGTGGGATGGAGGTGGGGGTGGGTTGTGCAAGGGAAAGTGTTGGTGTAAAATAGAGAAACTGTATTTGAACATTAATAAAAATGATTATGAGTAACAAAATAAAATAAATGTTGGCAAAGACAAAAATACATGTGATATATTCTGTCTTTATATTATTATATCTTAATGTTCCTCTCTCCTGAATGCTTTTATTTTAACTAAATACATTGTTTTAAATTTTTCAGCAGATGAAACAAACTTTAAAAATAAAATTAGTTATGTCCCCCACCAAAAAAAAGTCAGGCAGTAAATAACAAATACATACGATTTCACCTATTAGAGGAACCTAATAAACAAAACAGACAAATGAGCAAAATAGAACCAGAAACATGGAAACAGGAAACAAACTGAAAGTGACCAGAGGTGAAGGCAAGGAGGAAAATGGGAATAAAAAAGGAGAAGGGTCTAGTTAAAGAAAGAGTACAGCTGACTCATCAACATGGACATTGACAACAGGGTGGAAATCGACTGTGGGAATGGTGTGTGAGTGGGGCAGGAAAGATCAATGTGGAAAAATTGGGACAATTGTAATAGAAAAACAATAAAAAAGCTTTTCCGAATGGTAGAGAATGAGGTAATGATGGTAATGAAGAAGAGGTAAAGGGTAGCAAACACTTTAAAACATTTTCAATGTATAAAACAGTGTTCTAAGCATTCAATGTACTTTCATACCACTAACAATTTTCTCAGTTAATGTCTTATTATCCCCATTTTTCAAATGAGGAAACAGGCTTGGAAAGACTAAGGTACTTGTCCAAGGTCATACAATTACTAAGTAGTAAAATTTGGGTTGAAATCCACATTTGTCAGGCTCCAAACTCCAAGTGCTTTCTATTCTATCACATTTATTTCCAAAGAGGTTTAGTTACTTAAATTCCCTATCAAAAAATCACTGTCATCTAGAGAGTAAGATTACCACATGAATGCAGAGGAGAACACAGTGAGATTTTTTGAGACCAGCAAATTAGACCTCACTCAGCCACTCAATTTGTGTTTTTTTTTTTTACTTAATTATTGTTCAAGTACAGTTTTCTATTACTCGCATCCCATCCCACCCCCCTGTGGTCCCTCCCTCCCTCCCATTTCCACCCTTCTCAGTTGTTGTCCATGTGTCCTATATATCATGTCACAGTATATCAGTTAAGATGACTAGCTGCAATTAATAGACTACCTGATGGTAAATTAGATTATAGAGATATTTAACTTTATTTCATATAATATGAAGGCTAGAAGTGTGTAACAACGGTGGTATAGAAGCTCCATGGCCCCTATGTTTATGGCAGCATTATTCACAGTCACCAAGACATGGAAACAACCAAAGTGTCCTTTTGTAGATGACTGGATAAAGAAGACTTGGTACATATGTGTAATGGAATTCTACTCAGCTGTAAGAAAATATAAAATTCTGCCATTTGCCACAACATAAAAATACCATGCTAAGCAAAATTAATAAGACAGAAATAGTTAAGAAGCATATGATTTCTCTCATATATGGGGTATAAAACTGAAAGCATCAAATGAACAAACAAGAAATGTAAACAAAAACTCAGACACAGACAATGGTATGATTATCAGAGAGAAGCGGGTAGATAGTAAAGGGTAAAGGAGTCAAATATATGGAGATGGCAAACGATTCGTGTTTGAGTGATATTCACACAGTGCAACCTACAGATCAGGTATCATAGAAATGTACACTTGAAACCTATATAATGTTATTAACCAATGTCACCCTGATACTATTATTTAATAAATAAAATGCAATGTCATCTAAAGAGTGACATCGCCACATGGGTCCAGAGAATAATACAGTGAGATCCTTTGACACTAGCTAATTATATTTCACTCAGCCACTCAGTTTGGAAAAGCTTGATGTCACAGTAAATTAGTTGAGATGGCTCTGGCTGAGGTTAGTAGACTACCTAACAATAACTTAGATAAAAGGAGTATTTTTTTTCACATAACAAGAAGAGTGGAAGTGGGTAGTGAGAACGATACAGCAGCTCCATCACACCAAAGTACAGGGTAGGTGTGGCTGTAATTTTTTACCTTTCTCCTCATGCTCACTTAATGCCTACAGTAGCATTGAGGAAATATCCTCACATGACAGAAATTAAAGGAAAAAAAGAAGGAAAGAGGTTTCTTCCCAGAAATGCTCTAGAGATTTCTCCCTTGTAATTCATTGTTTAGAACAGTGTCACCTGGACATCTTGAGCTAACTGGGTGACTGGATAAGTGAGCATCTAGACAGAGGAATGAGGCTCGCATGATAGACTCTTACATATAAAGGTTAATGCCACAATACTACCTGAAGGAAACTTGGTATTCTTTGAGCGAGGTAGGTGACCAACCAAGTCTGCCCTACATGAGCTGCTGAAATTAATGCAGTAGGAATGCAAAACAGAAATCATTTTATAAGTGATTTAAAGAAAAGTTGTGACTTTTTCAAGTTTGTATAGATGGGCTCAGAATGACAGTTGAACCCAGAACCCTTTGGCTACACCTGTGGTTTTTAAACTGAGTTCCTCAGGGTTTCTACATGAATTTCATTACCACATCATTTAAAACCTCTTTTGAATATGTTATTTAAAAATGTGATTTAAATACAGCATATGTGTAATCTTCTCATATATCAGAAATTAGCATAACACAAGCATTACTAATCAAGCCATATGAAGTCTATGCTGTCATAGTTAACACAGTTTTTATTGCTGCTGTTTTTCTAAACTTGGAGTAAAGTATCTTGTACCATCTCTGTTTAATTATGAAGTTTCCTGGAATTCCTAGGTAAGCTATTAAAAACTATTTCTAACCATTTGTCCATGTTAATCTAGATATTTTTTAGTACTGGACAACACTATAAAATAGAGTGTTGGCAGTGATATAAGACTGCAGCATCTCCAATAAATTTAAAATAATCACTAATTTAAAACTGCCATGTGTATCAAACAGCTGCACTATTTTCACTAACTGATCATATCTTTCTGGACCCTGCGTACCACTGCATACCCCCTGCATACCACTCCAGCTACTTTTCTCTGACTCTTCCTGCTCCACAAGCACCTGTTTCAATGCTAGGAACATTGTTTCTTGCCTCAGGGCTTTTACACAAGCTATTTCTCGTAGCAAGCATCCTCGTTTAAGTTAGATTCAGCTCATTCTTGCTGTCCCATTTAAGTTGTACTTCTTTTTCTGACCTCCCAAAATAGGATAGTACTATGTATTTCACTATTCCTTTGGTACATTCATTGTTTTATAATCATTTTGTCCAAATCTCTCTTTCCTTTTAGGTTGTGAGTTGTCTGAGTGCAGCAACCATAGATAACCCATTCACAGTGAGGTCTTCAGTTTCTGAGGTAGTATTGCCTCCATGGAAGTAATTAATTATTGTTGAAAAATAGATGTAACATTAATAAATACATTTGAATTTAGATGTAATATTTATAAAGAAGAAATAATTTTTTCTGATTATTAAAGAAAACTTTATTACTTGAAAAATGACATACACATACTGAAATAATACAGAGTACTAATTTTAAGTACACAACTAGATGCATATTTCCATATGTAGACATCAGATTAATCTTCATCCAGATAAATATAGAACACTTTCATTTTTTATTTCTAAATATATTTTATTGATTGTGCTATTACAGTTGTTCCATTTCCCCCCCTTCACTCCCCTCCATGCTGCACACCCTCTCCCATCCCCATTCCCCTCATTTAGTTCATGTCCATGTGTCATACTTACAAGTTCTTTAGCTTCTACTTTTCCCATACAATTTTTGCCCCCCCTCATCTATTTTCTACCTATCATTTATGCTACTTATTCTCTGTATCATATCCTCCTCTCTCCTCCTTTCATTCCCCTGTTGCTAACCCTCCTTGGGATCTCCATTTCTGTGATTCTGTTTGTGTTCTAGTTGGTTGCTGAGTTTGTTTTTGTTTTAGGTGTGCTTGTTAATAATTGTGAGTTTGCTGTCATTTTACTATATGTGTTTTTTATCTTCTTTTTCATAGATAACTCCCTTTAACGTTTCATATAGTAAGGGCTTGATGATGATGAACTCCTTGAACTTGACCTTATCTGAGAAGTACTGCCCTTCCATTCTAAGTGAAAGCTTTGCTGGATAAAGCAATCTTGAATGTAGGCCCTTGCCTTTCATGACTTGGAATGCTTCTTTCCAGCCCCTTCTTGCCTGCAAGGTCTCTTTTGAGAAATCAGCTGACAGTCTGATGGGAACTCCTTTGTAGGTAACTGTCTCCTTATTTCTTGCTGCTTCTAGGATTCTCTCCTTCATTTTCATCTTGGCTAAGGTAATTATGATGTACCTTGGTGTGTTCCTCCTTGCGTCCAACTTCTTTGGGACTCCTGAGCTTCCTGCACTTCCTGGAAGTCTATTTCCTTTGCCAGATTGGGCATGTTCTTCTTTATTATTTGTTCCAATAAGTTTTCCACTTGTCGCTCTTCTTCTTCCTCTTTGGTACCCCTATAATTTGGATTTTGGAATGTTTAAAAATGTCCTGGAAGTTTCTAAGCCTCTCCTTATATTTTTGAATTCTTGTTTCTTCATTTTTTTCTGTTTGGTTGCTTCTTTCTTCCTTTTTGGTCCACTCCATTGATTTGAGTCCTAGTTTCCTTCCCATCACTATCGGTTTCCTGTACATTTTTTCTTTATTTCACTTAGTGTAGCCTTCATTTTTTCATCTAATTTGCAACCAAATTCAACCAGTTCTGTGAGTATCCTGATCACCATTGCTTTGAACTGATAGGTTCAGGTGTGTCTGATAGGTTGGCTATCTCTTCCTCACTTAGTTGTATTTGTTCTGGAGTTTTGATCTATTCTTTCATTTGGGCATTTTTTTTTCTTGATGGGCCTGTTACATAGTGAGGGGCAGAGCCTTAGATGTTCACCAGAGTGGGGCAATCTAAGTCACTGGGTTATGATGCTGTATGTGGGGCAGAGGTCAGAGAGGGAACATTTGCACTTCCTCCACTCTCTGCCAGATTTTAGTCCCTTCCAGTGCTTCCTCCATGCAAACAGGGCCCTTCTGGTGCTTATTTCTGTGTGGGTGGGATTGTATATTTTTAGGACCCTGTGGGTCTCTCCAACAAACTCTCCTGTGATGCTGGGAGTCTCTCCCAGAACCTCAACCCCTACAGGTGTTTTTAATAGGTATTTTGAGGCTTTATATTACCATGCTCAAATGCTGGATTGCATGGTGTGTCTCACTCCCCAGATTCGCCTGGTTTATCTGCACGTGAATGTGGGACCACTCTGTCCACTAGTCGCCTTGCTCACTGTGCCTGTCCACAAGCCGCCACCTTGCTGGGTCTGCCCACTGCTACCCTGCACCTGGGGTAGCTGCCAATTGCACTCCCGGGTCCCTCCCACTGCTGCCTTGTGCATCTGAGGTGCCAGCCACATCATTTTTTTTTTTTGCCACGACCCCTCTCTGCCTGGCCGCTGGGCTCCATCCCTCCTACCAGTATAAATGAATGTGTCTATTTTAACTCTTTGTTTGCCGGACTTATATGCAGTTCAATTTTCTGTCAGTACTGGTTGTTTTTTTTGTTTCTAAATTTTTGTTGTCCTTATTTTGGTTGTGCAAGGAGGCACAATGTGTCTACCTACTCCTCCATCCTGGCCAGAAGTCTCTAAGAACACTTTTAATACACAATATGATTCTTTCATGATCATACCCACTCCTTGCTTCTCCACTCCCATGAGTAACAACTGTTCTGGTTTCTATCTCCATAAATTATTTTTTCCCATTCTGAAATTTTATATAAATAAAAATTATTTCAAATGTATGTGTTTGTGCCTGGTTTCTTTCATTCATAGTAGCTATGATATTTAGCCATGTTGTATGTTCCTATTTTTTGTTTAATTGTATTCCATTGAATGACTATACCATTATGTAATTATTCATTTTCTCATTGATGAATATTTGATTTTCCTTTTCAATTTGGAGCCATAATAAAAAAAGTAATGGACACATAGCAACAGGTTTTTAAGACAGAAAACTGTACTTGAACAATAATTAAATAATAAAAAAATTTTAAAAGGAGAAAAAGTTCTGTTTCACTCTTTTCCATAATTAAAAAGCACAAAAAATCTGGTGACATGAGAAAAATGGCAGTGTGAGAGATATCCTTGGTCTCTCCATTGAAGTTGCAACAATTTGAGCAGCTATAACTCAATAAAGGATTTCCTGTTCAATGTGCAAATATGCTTGAGAGATCCACACATGGAAATATTTAAAGGTGGACAAATGGGAGCAAAGGGGGCAAGTGAAAAGAAAGGGCTAAGAAGAGCCAAGGACAGAGCTCTGCAGCCAGGAGATCAGCAGTGCTCAGCCTGGAGAGAAGAATCCCATCATACATAATGCTGTCTTCAGCCAAGAGAAGAAAAATGAATCAGTGAGCATCCCTGAAGGAGTGTGTAGTATGAGCTGAAGCTGAGCCCAAAGATCTAGGAAGGGAGCAATTCCAGGTTGGCATTCCAGGCAGAGACACCAAGCAAAGATGTCCTGCTGCCCTGTGGTCTCCAAAAGCTTGCCTCCTTTGCCTTTGGTGTTCAGTTACAGAGGACATTTTTGCAATCCCAAGACTAGGAATTCAGAATCACTTTTTCCCCTGAGCAAACTATGCACCCTCTGACTGGTTTTGCCGTTGGGGCTCGGGGAAACCCTGGGAGGTCTGAGGTTGCCATAACCAGGTGGGCAAAACAACAAAGAAGTTCAGGCCTGCGAACCAGAGGATTGTGGTTGGATTCCCAATCAGGGCACATGCCTGGGTTGCAGGCCGGTTCCCTGCAGGCCAGCCACCAGCAGGGGACGCACCAGAGGCAACCATACATTGATGTTTCTCTCCCTCTCTACTTCCCCTCTAAAGATAAATAAATAAATAAAATCTTGAAAAAACAACAATAACAACAACAAAGAAGCTGGCTAGTTCCCCCAGCCAATCCCAACCACAAGGATTGAAGCTAGACTGACAAGAGTGTCTGGATGAAGAGGAGGGTTCTGATATTTTCCAGAGCTAAAAACTTGTGATTTAGTGCCACCTACTGAGAAATAAGAGAAAGATCTCTATGTATTAATTGGCTGGGGAAGTGCCATTCATATATAGATGCCTAGACAGAGAAGCTATTCATCAAATACCATGAGTAATCAAGGTAGAGAAGCAACTTAGAGAGAAAATGAAAAATGTTCAAAAACAAGTTTAAACTCTTCCAAATATGTGATATAAATGCAGAAAAATTAGATTGCAGTTCTGAAATACTCAACAAGATGCAATAAAATACAAAAAGCAATTTAAATCATACATAAAACAAATTAACAAACAAAGCAAGTACTGCTCCAAGGAGATCAAAACTTTAGAAAAGAAAAATTAGAAATTCTAAAGATTAAGAACCTAATAAAAGACATGAAGAATGAACATATGAAATGGAGCAGACCATATGATGGAAAGGGTTACTGATATCAAAGATACAGATTTAGAAATAACAAATATGGAAGAAGATGGAGAACTGAGCATAAAAAATAAAAGAGCTCTATGAGAACTATCAGATTATTCATTCTTCTCTGGCGCATATGGATCATTCTCAAGAAGAGATCACACTTTGGGTCACAAAATTAGCCTCAACAAACACAAGAAGATTGAAATTTTACCAAGAATATTCTCTGACCACAGTGCTTTGAAATTATAAAGCTACTGCAAAAAAGGAAATTAAAAACCCACAAGTATGTTGTGATTAAGTAATATACTACTAATAAATTATTAGGTCAAAGACGAAATAAAAAGTGATGTGAAAAGACATAAGTAGATGAATGAAAATAACAATATGATATATCAAAACTTATGGGATGCAGCAAAAGTAGTAATAAGAAGGAAGTTAATTTCATTACAGATCAACTATAAGAAACAAGAAAAGTCCCAAATAAATATCCTAACATTATATGATCAAGAACCAGTAGAAGGAAAACAAAAGCAACCCAAACTCAGTAGAAGAAATGATACGATTGAAAATACAGCAGAACTGAACAAAATGAAAAAAAGACTATACAAAAAATAATAACACAAAGAACTGGTCCCTTAAAAAGATTATTAAAATTTTAAAAACCCTGGCTACACTCATTAAAGAAAACAGAAAAAAATGCTCATATAAACAAAATGAGACATGAAAGAAGAGAAGTTAACACAGACATAACAGATTTACAAAGGACATAGCTAAAATGGAAGATTATATTCCACAAAATTCAATAACCTAGAAGAAATGGATAAGTTCCCAGAAATATATAACCTTCCTATACTAAATCACCTATGCACACCAATGTTCATAACAGTGCAATTTACAATATCCAAGAGTTGGAAGCAACCTAGGTGACATCAGTAAATAAATGGATCAAAAAATTATGGTACATTTACACAATGGAGTTCTATGCAGCAGAAAGACAGGAGCTCCTACCCTTTGCAATAGCATGGATGGAACTGGAAAGCATTATGCTAAGGGAAGTAAGCCAGGAGGTGAAAGACAAATACTGCATGATCTCACCTTTAACAGGAACCTAATCAACAAAATAAACAAACAAGCAAAATATAAGCAAAGACACTGAAATAGAGAACAGGGGGGAAAGGACAGGGAATGTCAGGGGGAAAGGGGGAAGGATTTACAGGAACTAGTATAAAGGACACATGGACAACAACTAAGGGGGTGGAAATGGGATGGAGGTGGGGGGCACTGGGGGGGTTGGCTGGGATAGGAGTAAAAGACAGAAAACTACTTGAACAATTAAAATAAATAAATTTAAAGTGATTATTAAAAATAAATAAAATAAAAATAAATAGACTGATAAACAGTGAGAAAATGGAAAGAATCATCAAAAAGTTCCCCCAAAATAGAAGCCCAGAACCAAATGGCTTCACTAGTAAATTCTACTAAACATTCAATGATTTGATACTTATCCTTATCAAACTCTTCCCCAAAATTGAAGAAGCAGAAGATAGCAGCCAATTAGGTGAAAGCTGAGGCCACTTGCTTGTGCCCCCCGCAAGGATTTTAGGCTGATATTCCAACAAGTGACATTAACAATTAATGGAATCTCAGCCGATGCCAATTTTTGAAGGCAAGGAGTACAGACGAAACTTTGCACCATCTGGTAAGAAATGTTACAAGTTGAAGGGAAAATGCCCTGCATGAGGTGCCTGCAGCAGAGGAGAGAACATAGAAGAGAAAATACAGCTTAGTAGCTCTTGCCCCTCCCAGAGCAGGGTGTCCTGGTCCTGCACGGGGAACCCCCCAACCCTAATTAAGAGAAGCTTGGGAGGATATACAGAGTCTAGGAGACTGGCCATGCACACACACAGCAAGCAACATATCCGCCATCCAGGAGAGTTCCAGAAAGAAACCCTGTCTAAAACTGTCGGAGGTAATGGCAGGTGTAGCTAGCTCCAACTGAGAGAGACTTTGGGGGGAGGTGGAGTGCATGGAGAACCAGTCACCAAGGGCTTGATGCTGAAGTGTGGAGGACCACATAGAAACTCTTTTAAAAGAGGAGCTAAGGTGATACTCAAGATTAGGTAGGGACCCTGTGCTTGCACATATGCTGAGCTGCTTTGCCAGCAAAGAAGTCAGAGTGAAACTGTCATGCTGAACGGACCGTGGGACCTGAGCCAGCACAGCTAGCAAGCAGGGATAATGCAGAGTGGAGAGTTCAGTACTGAGTTCCCTGTGAGAGTGGCAGGCTGGGTAGTGGATCGCCAGGAGGTGAATGCTTGATTTTTGTTGCAGGCAGGCATGTCCCTTCATGGACAGATGTGCCCACCTCCTTCCTGTGGGATTACAGGCTCTGCATACCAAGTGAGGCCAGTGTCAGAGCCCCTTTCCTCAGCACATATCCGCAAGGGGAAGAAGGAAAATCTCTGAAAGGGCCCTTTCTGAGCTTCTATCAGACACTATGAGCTATACTGTTCTTCAGGTCCTGAGCACTGAAACCAGCCAAGCAAAGAATTTAGAGACAGGTGCAACAAGGGGTGTTCAGGGCCCTGCCCAGCCTAGGCTCTTAGGCAAAGCTGCTGCCTGCACCAACCAGAAAAGAGCTGCTCCTTTTACACAGATTGGCCCCTTGCAGAAAATGGACAACTAACTCACCAGAAACCATACATTATTGGAAATAACCTGGGACAGACTAAGAGGTGTAG
This sequence comes from Sturnira hondurensis, assembly GCF_014824575.4. Taxonomy (NCBI): domain Eukaryota; kingdom Metazoa; phylum Chordata; class Mammalia; order Chiroptera; family Phyllostomidae; genus Sturnira; species Sturnira hondurensis. Next base: position 1,097,850 of record NW_028081854.1, read on the forward strand.
GGAGGGCACAAGGAAACACTCCCATCATCTTTCCTGAAGACTGAAAAGAGTGCCTCAGGGCTGACTCTCGGATTCCATCCTTCATCTGCACCAGAGACCCCCTCTGGAGGCAGGTGGAGGTGGTACTGGTAGTGTTCTCCAGTCATTAGATGAACCACTCCTGGGGCTTGTGCTGATGGAAAGCTGACAGGGCAAAACAATAGGAACCAGACTGACGGAGCCACTGTCTGTGGATTGCTTGTAATCTGGATCAGGTTGCCTAGGGCCAGACTAGGATGTCATCTGACATTACTAGAGCTAAATTACCAGACCCAGAAAGAGAAGACAGTGGCAAAACACTAGACTGTGCCAAGACAAATTGCACTATAGTCTTTATTATTTGCATTACTTTTCCTTCTGCATAGATTTTTAACATTATTTTCTTTTTCTTCGTTTCAATTATTTCACTATTTTTATGTTAGTTTATTTTTAATCTCATGTTTTACTACTCCTTTCTCTTAACATATTTTCCCTTCTGCCTTCTTCTTCTTATTTTTGTTTCCAATTTTATATTGTTCTTGCTATTATTTGTTTCTTTTTTAAAACATAAAATCCTTTATTTTGAAGGCTTCTCAAGGTTTTTCAGTTTTTCTTTTGTCATACTGCTGGGTTTGAACAGAAAAATAGTTTATAAGATCATTTGCTTTATTTTTTGACTGATGTCCTTCTAAGAAGGAGAAATTTATTTTTCATAATTTTTAATTTAATTCTTGTTCAAGTACAGCTTTCTGTCTTATATTCCCAGCCGTGCCTGCCCCCCACCCCGTGCTCCCCACCTCCCTCCCATTTCTGCCCCCCACCCTTAGTTATTGTCTATGTGTCCTTTATACTTGTTCATGTGAGTTCATCCCCTTTTCCCCTATGATTCTCTCCTCTCTCCTCTCTGGACCCTGTCAGCCTGTTCTGTATTTGAGTGTCATTGCTCATATTTTGCTTGCTTGTTTGTTTTGTTGTTTAGATTTCTGTTAATGGTGATATCAAATGGTATTTGTCTTTCACCACCTGGCTTATTTCGCTCAGAATAATTCCAGTTCCATCCATGCTGTTGCAAAGGGTAGTAGTTTCTTTTTCCTTTCTGCAGCATAGAATTCCACTGTGTAAATGGAATGGATCCCATAGCTTTTTGATCCAGTCATTTACCGATGGGCATCTAGGTTGCTTCCAACTCTTGGCTATCATGAATTGTGCTGCTATAAACATCGGGGTGCATAGGTTCTTTTGGGTTGGTGTTTCAGGGTTCTTACAATATACTCCTAAGAGTGGAATTTCTGGGTCAAAGGGCACATTCATTTTTACTTTTCTTGGAAAATTTCATACTGTTTTCCATAGTGGTTGTACCAGTCTGCAATCCCACCAACAGGGAACTAGGGTCCCCTTTTCCCCACAACCTCTCCAGCACTTGTTGTTTGTTTCTTTGTTTATGATAGCCATTCTGACTGGTGTTAAGTGGTATCTCATTGTAGTTTTAATTTGCATCTCTCTGATAGCTAACAATATCGAGCATCTTCTCATGTGTCTCTGGATCCTCTGTATGTCCTCCTTGGAGAAATGTCTGTTAAGGTCCTTTGCCCATTTTTTAATTGGGTTGCTTGTCTTCTTTGAGTGGAGTCGAGTGAGTTCTTTGTATATTTTGGAGATTAAAACTTTGTCTGAGATATCATTGGCAAATATGTTTTCCCAAACAGTTGCTTCTCTTTGTATCTTGATACTGTTTTACTTAGCCATGCAGAAGCTTTTAATTTTGATGAGATTCATTGGTTTATTCTTTCCTTTATGTCTCTTGCTCTGGGGGACGTATCAGTAAAAATCTTGCTGCATGGAATATCTGAGATTTTCTTGCCAATGTTCTCCTGTAGGGCTTTAATGGTTTTACGGCTTATATTTAAGTCTTTTATCCACCTTGAATTTATTTTGGTGTATGGTGTAAGTTGGTGCTCAATTTTCATTTTTTTCAACATAGCTGTCCAGTTCTCCCAACACCATTTGTTGAAAAGGCTGTCTTTACTCCATTTTATGTTATTGCCCCCTTGTCAAATATTAATTGACTGCAGAGAGTTGGGTTTATTTTTGGGCTCTCTGTTCTGTTCCATTGGTCTATGTGCCTGTTTTTATGCCAGTACCAGGCTGTTTGGATTACAGTGGCCTTGTAATACAGTTTGATATCAGGTATTGTGATCCTTCCTACTCTGCTCTTCTTTCTCAAAATTGTGGCTGCTGTTCAGGGTCTTTTATGGTTCCATATAAATTTTTGAAGTGTTTGTTCTATGTCTGTGAAATATGTCATTGGTACTTTAATAGGTATTGTATTGAATCTATAAATTGCTTTGGGTATTATGTCCATATGGACATATGGACATTTTGATGTTAATTCTTTCAATCCATTAACACGGTATATGTTTCCATTTATTTGTGTCTTCTTTGATTTCTTTCTTCAGTGTTCTGTAGTTTTCTGCATACAGGTCTTTTACCTCCTTGGTTAGGTTTATTCCCAGATATTTTATTTTTGTTTTTGATATATCAAGTGGGATTTTTTTCTTAATTTTTGCTTCTGCTGATTCATTGCTGGTATACAGAAATGCCTTTGATTTCTGGATATTGACTTTGTATCCCGCTGTTTGCCAAATTCATTTATTAGTTCCAGCAGTTTTTTGGTAGAGGCTATAGGATTTTCCATGTACACTGTCATGTCATCTGCAAACAGTGCCAGTTTTGTTTCCTCCTTTCCGATTGGATGCCTCTTATTTCCTTTTCTTGTCTGATCGCTGTGGCTAGAAGTTCTAATAGTATATCAAATAGAAGTGGTGAAAGTAGGCAACCTTCTCTTGTTCCTGATCTTAGTGGAAAAGATTTTAGTTTTTTCCCATTGAGTATGATGTTGCTGTCGGTCTTTCAGATATGGCCTTTATTATATTGAGGAATGCTCCCTCTATTCCCATTTTTCTGAGTACCTTTATCATAAATGGGCATTGAACCTTATCAAAAGCTTTTTCTGTATCTATAGTTATGATCATGTGGTTTCTGTCTTTGCTTTTGTTTATGTGGTGTATTATATTTCTTGATTTCTGTATATTGAACCATGCTTGCATCCCTGATATGAATCCCACTTGGTCATGGTGTATGATCTTTATAATGTGTTGTTGGATGTGATTTGACAATATTTTATTGAGGATTTTAGGGTCTATGTTCATCAGTGATATTGGCCGGAAGTTTTCCTTCTTTGTTGTGTCTCTATCTGGCTTTGGAGTTAGGGTGATGCTGGGTTCCTAAAAAGAGTTGGGGAGTTTTCCCTCCTTTTAGATTTTTTGGAATATTCTGTGAAGAATAGGGTTTAGCTCTTTCTTAAAAGCTTTGTAGAATTCTTCTGTGAAACCATCTGGTCCAGGGCTTTTGTGTGTTGGGAGTTTTTTTTTATTACTTCTTCAGTTTCATTTGCTGTTATTGGCCTGTTCAGTTTTTCTGCTTCTTTTTCATTGAGTTTTGGGAGATTATATTTATCTAGAAATTTGTCCATTTCACCTAGGTTTTCAAATTTCTTGGCATGCAGTTCTGCATAGTAATTTCTTACAATCCTTTCTATTTCTGTGGTATCTGTTGTAACTCGCCTCTTTAATTTGTGATTGTGTTTATTTGGGTCCTCTCTCTTGTTTTCTTGATGAGCCCACTTAAAGGTTTGTCTATTTTGTTTATCTCTTCAAAAAACCAACTCCTGGATTCATTGATCCTTAGAATTGTGCTTTTAGTCTCTATGTCATTTAATTCTGCTCTGACCTTGCTTATTTCCTTCCTTCTATTCTCTCTGGGCTTTCTTTGTTGTCGTTCCTCAAGTTCTTGGAGGCGTCGGGTTAGGCTGTTTGTTTGAAATTTCTATTTTCTTTAGGTAATCCTGTATTGCTGTGAACTTCCCTCTCAGGACTGCCTTCACTGTGTCCTATAGGTTTGGGGTTGTTGTGAGTTCATTTTCATTTGTTTCCAGAAGCTTTCTGATTTCTTCCCTGATTTCTATCTTGACCCTTTTGTTGTTTAATAGCATACCATTCAGTCTCCATGCTTTTGGGTGTTTTGGGTTTTTTCCTGTGGGCTTGGTTTCCAATTTCAGTCCCTTGTTATCAGAGAAAATGCTTAGTATGATTTCTATCTTTCGTGAAATTGTAGAGACTCATTTTGTGTCCTATCATGTGGTCTATCTTTGAAAATGTTCCATGTGTATTTGAAAAGAATGTGTATTTAGCTTCTTTGGGTTGGTGGGCTCTATATATATCAATTAGGTCCATTTCATCTAGGGTGTCATTTAATTCTGCAATATCTTTGTTGATATTTTGTTTGGAAGATTTGTCCATTTTAGACAGTGAGGTGTTAAAATCCCCTACTGTAATTGTGTTGCTGTCAGTATCTTTCTTGAGGTCCTCTAGAATTTTCTTTGTATATTTGGGTGCTCCTATTTTGGGTACATATATATTTACGATGTTAATGTCTTCTTGGTGGATTCTTCCCTTGAGTATTATGAAGTGACCTTCTGGGTCTCTCTTTATGGCCCTTTTATTGAAGTCTAATTATACTATTATGAGAATTGCTACCCTGTTTTTTTTCTTGCCCATTTGCTTGGAAAATTTGTTTCCATCCTTTCACTTTCAGTCAGTGCTGGTCTTTGGACCTGAGGTGGGTCTCTTTTAGGCAACATATGTTTGGGTCATGCTTTCTTATCCATTCAGCTATTCTATGTCTTTTCATTGGTACATTTAATCCATTTACGTTTAAGGTTATTATTGAAAGGTACTTATTCACTGCCATTTGTGCACCTTTGTTCCTCTCCCTCTCTCTCTTTTCCTTCCTTTCCTTAAAGCAGCCCTTGTAGTAATTCTCGTAGATCTGGTTTGGTGGAGCCATATTCTTTTAGATTTCTTTTGTCTTGGAAGGTCTTTATTTGGCCTTCTATCTTGATTGAGAGCCTTGCTGGGCACAGTAGCCTTGGTTGTAGGCCTCTGTTTCTCATTACTTGAAATATTTCTTACCATTCTCTTCTTGCTTGGAATGTTTCCATTGAGAAATCAGTAGCCAACCTTATTGGGACCCCCTTGTATGTTACTTCCTTTTTCTCCCTTGCTGCCTTTAGGATTTTCTCTTTGTCTTGGAGGTTTGCCATTTTAATGATGATGTGTCTTGCAATAGGCCTCTTTGGGTTCCACCCGATTGGGACTCTCTGCGATTCTTGGATCCGTGTGACTTTCTCTCTCCTCAACTTAGGAAAATTTTCTCTTATTACTCTTTCAAGTAGGTTTTTTATCCCTTGTTCTTCTTCCTCTCCTTCTGGTATTCCTATTATTTGGATATTAATATGTTTCATGTTGTTTTGCATTTCTCTTAAATTCTCCTCATTTTTTCTGATTTTGTTTTCCATTACTTGGTCCGTCTGGGAGATTCTTTCTATCTTGTCTTCAATCTCACTTATGCGATCTTACGCCGTATGGATTATATTCTTCATACCTTCTACTGTGTTCTTCATTTCAGAAATTGTATTCTTCATTTCCTCTTGGCCGTTGCTGATGGTTTCTATTTCCTTTTTCATGTTTGTATACTTTGCAGAGAGTTCATTGTCACTCCCCTGTAGTTTCTGGTAGCTCGTTGTAAGCTCTTTGAATTTCCTGATAACCAGTGGTTTGAATTCAATATCTGAGAGTTGGCTTGCTTCTATTTCATCTAACATTCTTTCTGAGACTTCCTCCTTTTCTTTCATTTGGTGATTGTTTCTTTGTCTTCCCATTGTCTGTGATGCTCTCCTTGTTGGCCTCAGCTTCTTAAAGTGGTCTGTTCTGGTTCTCTGGGTTTATGGTGTGAACTTCTGTGGTAGGATGCCTGTGAAATTCAGCAGTGCAGTCTCCTCCAGGTATCTTGGTGTTCTCCACTTCCATCTACTCCTCTTCTTGGTTTCTGGCTGGTCAAACCTTTTCTTCTGTTCTCACTAGCTGCAGCAGCCTGAGGGGCTATTAGTGTGGCCTTTCTCTCATCTTGGTGAACTTAGCTGGTCTCTCCAGTGCCCTCCCAATGTCCAGACTGGCACCGCTCTCCCGCGCCCCACTGAAAGCAGGCTTTTCCCCAGGCTTCCTAGCCCTGTCCCGGCGTGAGGGCACATGCTCCCAGCCAGGCTTTCCTGGTCTTGCAGGCTTGGGCTTGTACCTTTCCCAGTGCTGTGGCTGCACACACAGGGTGACTCACAATTCTTCCAAGCCGGCAGCCACAGCCTGACTCTGGGTGCTTTTCAGTCTGTGCCCGGCTGGGTAGGGATGGAGCTGGCGACTGGCGCTCTTCCAGGGGCCCTGCCAGTAGCCTGCAGCTCCCCGTGACTGTGGGAGCATCGGCTGGACTCCCATGCTACCAGGAATGCTCGCTGCCGGGAATGCACGGCGACTCCTAGATCCCCAAGCCGGTAACCACAGCCTGACTTCCGGTGCTTCTCAGTCTGAGCTAGCTGGGTAAGGAGGGAGCTGGTGACTGGCGCTCTTCCAGGGGCCCTGCCAGTATCCCGCAGCTTCCCGAGACTGTGGGAGCACCGGCTCAGGCTACTGGGAAAGCAGGGGCAACTCAGTTCCCCAAGCTGGCAACCACGGCTTGACTCCACGGGTTATCAGAGCTCTCTGGTTTGCTTCCCAATGCCCAGTCCTCTCTCTGCCACTACAGGCAAACTGATCTCTCCTGGTGTTTTCCAATCTGTGCCCTGCTGGTTAGAGAGGGTGCTGGTGATTAGTTCTCTCCCAGGGTTGTTGTTGCCTGCCCTCGGCTCTCAGAGACCAGGGCCACCCGGCCAGGGCCCTGGCGCTGCCCGGCAGAGGGCCTGTAGCCTCTGCACTGTTTCCTTGTACCTTGTTGATCTGCAGTCCTCTCCTCTCCTCAGCCTCTGGTCATTCAGTGTCCGCTATACCTTCTGGGGTCCTGCCTTCCTATATGCTGGGTCCCTGTTGGGTATCCTCTGCACTCCTCTGCAGATCAGCCCAGTTTTCCCCCAGCGAGTGGAGGGAAGTGAAATCCTTTGTCCTACTCTGACGCCATCTTCCTCCTTCTCTATTATTTGTTTCTATTCTGAAATCTTATGATTTCTCCTCCCTGCAGCCTCTCAAAACCATTTTTCTTTAGTTATCACATTCTAGACATTAGTCATAGCACATTCTTTTTTCTATTCTTAAAATGCTCTTATTCTCTCTCCATCTTCAGCAATCTTTGCTCTTTGGTTGTTGATATGGTGGTGGTGGTTCCATTCCTTCAATTTTATTCCTAGACGTTCACTATATTTGTATTTCAAATCTCAAATTTTACTGTTCCCTTCTCCTACTTCATTTTGTCTTCCTCCTCTCCTTTCTTTTTTTTTATTTTAAATTGTATTTTTTCCTCTCTTAGCCTGGTTTTCATTCCTCACCCATTATTTCCTCTCCCTCTACCTTCTCAAAATTATTTTTCTTTTCTTTAGAACAAGATGTCAAACTCCTGGCCACATCAGCGTTGCAGTTGCCTTCTGCATGTAATTACATTCAAAGGGCTGAATGTAATTTCAACTTCTTAACAATTAAGGAGTAGTTAGATTTATACGACAGTCTTAAAGTTATTTTGTCCCTTTGAAAACAAACATGTGGCTGATGTGACCCTGGTGAAAATGAGTTTGACACCCTGCTTTAGAAATTTTATAAGCATTTTCTCTTTCTTTTTCCTTATTCTATCTTTTTCTCCTGCATTAATCTTTGCTCATTTATCATTGATGTTATTGTGTTGGATGTTTCCTTCAATCTGGTCCTTATTTTTGTCAATATTTTTATTTTTAAATATTTTATTTATTTATCTTTAGAGAGGAAGGGAAGGAGAGAAAGAGAGAAACATCAATGTATGGTTGCCTCTCCTGAGTCCCCTGCTGGGAACTAGCCTGCAACCCAGGCATGTGCCCTGACTGGGAATCGAACCACGATTGTGTGGCTCACAGGTCCACGCTCAATCCACTGAGCTACACCAGCCAGGGCTAATATTTTTTAAATTTTTTAAAACCATACATTACACTCTTCACTTTGCTCACTCTATTTTGCCTTCTTCCCTACCTTTTTTATTTATAACATAAATTTTATTTTCTTTCTTTCTTCACTTTGTTTCTATTCCCTACTCTTAATATTTCTCTTCCCTTGGCCCTTTCAAAATCATTTGTCTTTCAGTTAGTCAATTCTTTATTGTTCTTCCTTTTTTATAATAGTCTTGATCTCTTTATACCTACCTATATTAATATTTGCTCATTTGTTGTTGATAGTGTGGTTGTGGGTGTGGATTTGCTTCATGGGTTGTTTTGTTTTGTTCTGGCAAAATTCCTAACAGTAAATCTAGCAAAAATGTACATCCTCTACAGAGAACACCACAGAATATTACTGAAATAAAATAAATCTAAATTAATTTTATTTTCTCCCAAGCTGATATACAAATTCAACTTAGTCTCAATAAAAATTCTAGTATTTTTGTCTTAATTAGGTGTTTTTACAATTTATATGGAAGTGGGGAAGGCCTAATATAAATAATATAATTATGAATAATAAAAATAATTAACTTAGAAACCTCATAACACCCAAAATCTAGGCTTACCAAACTGTAATAATAAGAGTAGTATGACAGAGGTACAATGCAGACAAATCGACCATAGAAAAATTTACAGACTCCAAGAATAGATCTGTCCAAATATAGCCACTGATTCATATGCTGCAATGCAGTGAAAGAGTAGTGTTCACAATAAATTATACTGGGTCATTCAGATTCCATAGGGAGAAAAAAAATATTTTTGATTCCTTCCTGATTCATATCATAGCTAAGAATTAGAGATGAATTTTGTAGCTTCAAATTTAAAAAGTGAAACAATGACAAATATGATATCACATATAAGTGGGACCGAATCAACAAAAGAGACAAATGATCAAAATAGAACCAGAGATTTGGAAACAAAGAGCAAACTGACAGTGACCAGAGGGGAGAAGAGTGGGAGACAATGGGGGAAAGGGGAGGAAGGGCAAGCAAAGGAACACAAACAGAAGATTCATGGGCATAAAAAATGGGAAGGATTGCCCTGGCTGGTGTAGCTCAGTGGATTGAGTGTGGGCCTGTGACCCACATGATCATGGTTCGATTCCCAGTCAGGGCACATGCCTGGGTTGCAGGCCAGTTCCCAGCAGGGACTCACAAGAAGCAACCATACATTGATATCACTCTCCTTGTCTCCTTCCCTTCCCCTCTAAAGATAAATAAATAAATAAAATCTTAAAAAAATGGGAAGGATTGACTGTCAGAGTGGGAGAATGGTGCAAGGGTGAGCAATGGCATAAAGGGTGGGACAACTGTAACTGAACAACAATAAATTTTAAAAAACAAAAATAAAAAGTAAAAGAAATTTCTTTTACTTAGAAGATAGTCTAAGAGCTTATTTTTCTGAACTCGTAGAGAGAGAGCTTTCTTAAAGTATACCCCCCAAAATCACTAGCCATAAATCAAAAATATGATAAACCAGACCATGTTAAACTTAACAATTTCTATTTACCAAAAAAACTTTTGGAAGAAAAGAATGTAAGCCACAGGTAGAAGAAATTACATGTGTTATCAATATTCAGCCAAAAATGTAAACATCAAATATAACTCTCATATCTTGTTGCTGGTAGAGTAAATAGGTACAACTACTTGGAAAATTCTTTAGCAGTTTCTACTTTAAATTAATCTTCTGTTTCATTCAAAATACTCAATAAAAATGTATATTTGTGCTCAAAGATGTATAAAATTATGCTCAATGTAATATTGTTTTTAATAGCCAAAAATTGGAAACAACAACATTGAACATTAAAAATTCAAATAGATAAATAAATTGTGATATATTTATATATTGAGTAATGTATGGAAGTACAAATGAATAGTTAGTTTAAAAATAAGAAGTCTACCTTTAATAATTAATGGCTTCCTAGATATTTATTAAATATGATGCCTATGTCAGCACCAAAGTTATCTTGGTAAAATTTTGTGACTTTATAAATAACTTAGCATTAATATATTTTGAGTGGTATCTAAGAGTTTAAGAGTTTATTCTTTTTCATACAGGACTGTAGATCACATATGTCACTTAATACAGACACTTAGATCATTGTGCCAGGGAGTTTTATTGAGCAAACGGTCACAAAATATTGAAGCATAGTTAGGTTTGTTCCACCTCAGTGAGACAATTTTAATTGTAAATATACTTCTTCTATGTGTTCTGTTTTTTCTATAATGTAAATTTCAAACTTTGAGATTCAAAAAAATAAAATAATTTAAAATATATAACTATCATATTCTTTTTACTTTTATGAGAAGTCAGTTTCTTTCCCTCACATGGCAATCAAAACAACATGTGTCCCACCATGAGGTAAAAAAAAATCCATAATCACACAAAAAACGGTCAAACAAGACCATGTCAAAATAAAATGAAACAAGATGATGTTCTTGCACAACTGCTTTAAGTTTACTAACTATACAAGTCACAATACTTCTTTAAGCCTCCTGCCTTTCTTATTCTTTATATGAAGAAACAAGCCCAAATATTCATTTCTGACAGGTCAAATAGGAAGCCCCAAAACCCTGCATGGCCTCACCACCTGGTTGGAGGAGTGATTGGGAAAGGAACCAGTGAAGTTTCTTCATTTACCCAAAATCTTCCTCCTGTGACTTCCTTTGGTTCTAACATTAATGGCCTCAATGTTGTTCAATTAATAAGACAGCCCCAACCCCAGCCCAGTTTTTTTTCTTTTTATCTATAATGTTACCTTTTTATGAAATCTTCTTGCTCCTTCACTATTTTTCTGTTTATGAAAATCCATCCTTAATTTTAGTTCCAGTTTAAGTAACATTTCTGCTCTGTCATCTTTAGCCTCTTGGCATCCTAGATGCCAGATGCCTGAAGCAGGGATTACATCTCCAGGTCAGTGTCCAGTAGCACAGGCAGTAAAAAGACTTCCTCTTTTTTGTGTTTCCTTAAGGTCAAGAAAACCCTTTCAGAAACATCAGCCTCACCCTATCTCACCCCAGCCTCAAGCTAACTTGGCCATGTACACACTGACAAGAATTGCTTTGCATTCCCTGCCCCAATGAACCAATGAAATAGGGTGGGCTGGAGGGGTTGAGGTTCTTCATGCCTTCCCTGAAAAGCCTGTCCACAAGCAGGAATGTGGATAGCTGAACAAATATAAGCTTTTTTTGGAAGAGGGGATGGGAAATGATTGTGCAACATTCACCTGGTCTACTGCACTTCCCAAACAGTTTATAGGTGTTTCATTGACTGGGAGCACATGTTTCTTTGTGTTACTTTGTCCTACTCCTTCCTCATCCTGTAATCATTCCCTAGTAGCTAGGGCCTTTTTACACCTACCACACACCACTAGAATCATTATTTATGCCTAGTTGTTTAATTGAATGACAAATGCTTATTTTTCATCATGTTGTCAGCAGTGGTACCTGAGTCTTTCCAGAGTTAGTTAACCACAAAAGTTCATAAAGGGCCGATAGCCTTAATTGCAAGAATGCACTGCTTCTGATTTCTTTTCTTCCGATATATGCTGTGATGACTAACCTGGGCTCCTGGAAAGGACACATATGTTTCCTCCTATTGCACTAATTCTGTGACGGTAAATAGGCTCTTTGTTTTTTTTACATAGCCAAAACACAAAATGAAATTTTTTTGAGTTTTTATAAGGTACAGCTCAACTCAATCAATTGTTCCAGTTATAGTACTCCTAATTTTTACCCAGGTGGTTAACTAGAGAATAACTCAAATACATTGCAAATTATAAATTTTCATGATTTGGGATATTTTATACAAATTTACACTTGACAGTGACAATGTAAAACAGATATAAAAATGATTAAATATTCTTAAGAGGGATAAATCATTGGATGAGTTTATGGGCTTAACCACCAATTATAAACTTCTATTAACAAAAAATATTTTAATTTCATCATTAAAAAAAATTAGAACTGTTCAAGGAAGACTAGAGAACAGGATGAAGAATATATGTACAAAACATTTGCATTCTTTACCATGTAAATACTAATTTATTTGTTGAAATAATATACTGTTAAATATACTGTTAACATTTTGTTGAGCATCCCTCCATAATCATTTACATAGTTCCAGCTATTGATATAGTAAAAACTATGATTTTTCCCCATGTCTGTCTGCCAATTACCTGCTAAGATTTGTTCATTGAGTACCATGCATCAGAGTTTAATCTATGTGTGCAGCTGTTCTTTGCAAAGCTTGTGAAGTAAACAGTTTTTGGAAATCATTGAACTTTTCTTAAAATATAAGACACACATTTCCAATTCTCTTATTTTAAACATGACCCTAAAAAGACATTAAGTAACTTACCCAAGACCTTAGAATTAGCATTATCTTTTACATAAGTAAAAAAGAAAAGTTAGTTTTAAATGTGAGGGATAAGTTATTCATTAAAATTTAACTTCTTTGGAAGAATTTGGTGGTGTAGAGCAAGTTTCATAAATTTTGGGGGGGTGAACCCATGTTCTTGACATTGTGTTTAAATATGCATAGTCCTTTAGAAAAGTTCATCAAGTAAGAAAAGGAAAGTTCATGAGTAAAGAAAAGTTCATGAGTAAAGAAAAGGAATAAAGAAGAATGGATTCCTACACAGACCCAGTATAAAACTGAAGAAATTTACTTATAAAGCTTATGACCTATTCATTTGCCTTAAAATTCTCAGAACTACTTGCAGGAGTAGCTAAATGCAAACAATAAATAAGCTAGAAAACCGGTAAACAGATAGAGCAAAAGTAAAAAAGTACACACTGCTGAGAAAGCATTAAATCCATCCTCCCCAGTTGAAAGTGCCAAAACACATTGAGCAGCTGAGAATATGCAACCACAGGATATTTTCTCAAGTAACATGTACATAAGAAGCAGCATCCGGAGGTGACATCCCTTGAAAATTTTAATTGGTCTCTATGTTTCAGGTTTAAAGTATAAAGCATACCTTTTCTCTCTTATTTCTCTAATTTGATTAAAACTAGACACCAAAATTCTTTCTCTAATATTCTCACCAATACACAAATGAAAGCATTATCCTCCAATGTAATATTATTTTCAAATTTAGCATATTTATGCTTTAAAGAATCATGTCTTTCTCTGGTCCTACTGCCCAATATATCCCAAAATGTTGATATTTCCTTATAGGAACACTTTGCAACACATATGGTGGTGTGAGAGATACCCTTGGTCTTTCCCCTTGAAGTTTCAATGATCTGAACAGCCATGTATCAATAATCCAGCAATATATCAATTCCCTGCTCAACACATAAATATTCCTGAGAGATCTGCTCATTGAAATATCTAAAGGTGGGCAAATGGAGCAAGAGGGAGAAGAGAAAAGGGAGTGGTGCTGGTATGAGCCAGGGGCACAGAAAGGAGTCAGGAGCTCACAGTGGGGCTCAGCTGAGAAATGGAAGAAATCTGGTTGTCAGGGACACCCCTCTTTCAGCTGGGAGGAACAGAGACTTGATGGACATTGCCAAAAAAGTGGGAGCACTATCTGTGGCTAAATCAAGAATCCTGGGCAAGAACACATCATGGGAGAATGGCAGCAGTAGTCAAGGTCATCGGGAATTCAGACAGTGAAACAATGCCACAAAACCTAGCCACCTTCTCTTAACTCCCCACAGATCACCTCCCTTTGCTGTTTCTATCGGGGTGTGGAGCACATTTACTGAAAGATTACTTCTCCTGAGCAAATGGCACACACATTCTGTGACCAGTCCTGGCACTGGGACGTGGGAGATCCTGAGGGAGGACCAGGGCAACCATTATTGAAAGGGAAAAACAACAAAGAATCTGAAGTGATTCCCCCAGCCCATCCCTGCCCTGACACATTATGGCTACACTGACTTTCCTTAGGTGGATTCAGTGCCACCTAATGAAAATAGTAGAAAGATACATGCATATGAATCTGCTAGAGAATTAATATAGATACATTAATGCCTAGACAGAGAAGAAATCCATCAGATACCACAAATACAAGGTAGTGTGGCAGCTTGGAGAGAATATTAAAAATCATGAGAAAACAACCTTAAAGACACATAAATATGTGACAAAAAACATTCAAGATTAAAGTTTTGAAAATACTCAGTGAGGTGAGAGAAAGTGTAGACAGGTACTTTAGTGAGGTTGAAAATCAACTTAATGAATAAAATGAGTGCTTCATCAAAAATATTACATTTAGAAAGAACCAAACAGAAATCTGGAAATGAAGCAAGAGATGGAGGATGAACTGGCAAGCATAGGAAAGAGAGCAAACCAAATGGAGAAAAAGATCAGTGATACCTAAGATAGAAATTAGGAAATGATATAGGATGAAGAACAGAGAAGCTTATGGAACAGAATAGATAGCCCAGAAATAAACCCAAATCTCTATGGTCAAATTATATTTGACCAAGGGGACAGAAGCATAAAATGGAGTAAAAATAACCTCTTCAACAAACGGTGTTGGGAGATCTGGACAGTACATGAAAAAAAATGAAACTTGATCACCAACTTACACCATACGCAAAAATAAAGTCAGGGTGGAGAAAAGACTTCAATATAAGCCATGACACTATAAAAGCCTTATAGGAAAACATAGGCAGGAAAACCTCAGTTATTCCACCCAGCAATATTTTCACCAATATGTCCCCTACAGTAAGGGACATAAAGGAAAGAATAAACAAATGGGATCTCATCAAAATAAAAAGCTTCTGTACAGCTAAAGAAAACAGCATTAAAATGAGAAGAGAACCAATTGTATGGGAAAACATATTTGCCAATGATACTTCAGACAAGGGTTTGATCTCCCAAATATATAAAGAACTCACATGACTCCTCTCTAGAAAGACAAACAACACAATTAAAAACTGGGCAAAGGACTTGAGCAGACACTTCTCTGAGGAAGACATACAAAGTATCCAGAGATGTATGAAAAGATGCTCAGCCTCACTAGCCATCACAAACATGCCAATTAAAACTACAGTGAGGTACCACTTCACACTCTTAAGAATGACCATCATAAATAAAGCAACAAACAAGAGTTGGAGAGGTTGTGGAGAAAAGGGAACCCTAGTGCACTGTCAATGGGAATGCAGATTGGTGCAGCCACTATGGAAAGCAGTATGGAAGTTTCTCAGAAATCTAAAAATGAAACTCCCTCTTGACCAGGCAATTTTACTGTTGGGAGTATATCCTAAGAACCCTGAAACTCCAGTTCAAAAGATCTTACACACCCCATTGTTCACAGCAGCACAGTTTACAATGGCCAAGTGCTGGAACCAACCCTAAGTGCCTAAGCAACCAGTAAATGAATGGATCTAAAAACTATGGTACATTTACACGATGGAATACTAAGTGGCAGAAAGAAAGAAAGAGCCCCTACCCTTTGCAACAGCATGGATGGAACTGGAAAGCATTATGCTGAGTGAAATAAGCCAGGCAGTGAAAGACAAATACCATATTATCTCACCCATAAGTGGAACCTAATCAACAAAACAAACAAGCAAGCAAAATATAACTAGAGACATTGAAATTAAAAACAAACTGACAGTAACCAGAGGGGAAGTGGGAGGGGATGGTGGGGGTAAAGTGGAGAAGGGTTTTCAGGTACATGTACAAAGGACCCATGGACAAAACTAAAGAGGGGTAGGATCAGGGGTGGGGAGTGGGGATGGCTGGATTAGGGGGAAGTGGTGGGGGCAAATGGAGACAACTGTACTTGAACAACAATTTAAAAATGAACAGAGAAACTTGAACTGAAAGAAAATGAAAGAACTCTACAAAAATTATTGGAAACTATCAGGAAGATTAATTTGAGAATAATAGGCATGCCAGAAGGAGAAGAGAGAAGATGGGAACTAAGAAACTATTCAAATAGTGGATGAGAACTTCCCAAACCTATGGGAAGAAGTAGAGCCTCAAATCCAGGAAGGAAACAGAATACCTAGTTACCTCAATCCAAAGAGTCCCTCTCTAAGAAATATTTTGTTAAAACTGTCAAAAATTAATGACAAAGAGGAGATTCTCAAAGCAAGCAGGGATAAAAAGAAAGTAAACTATAAAAATCCCTGGCTGGTGTAGCTCAGTGGCTTGAGCACGGGCCTGCAAACCAAAGGATCACAGTTCAATTTCCAGTCAGGACACATGCCTGGGTTGCAGGCCAGTTCCCAGTAGGGGATGCACAAGAGGCAATCATACATTGATATTTCTTTCCCTCTCTACTTCCCTTCCCCTCTAAAGATAAGTAAATGAAATCTTAAAAAAAAAAACTATAAAGGAATTTCCATTAGGTTATCATCAGACTTCTCAGCAGAAACTCTATAAGCCAGAAGAGAGTGGAACCAAAAATTCAAGCTACTGAAAGAGAAATTACCAGGCAAGAATAGTATATCCAGCAAAGTTATCCTTAAATATTAAGGTGAGAGATTTCACCACCAGAGGGCCATTGAAAGAAATATTCAAGGAGGTTACTACCTCAAACAAAACTTTAAAAAGGAGGGGGAAATGGTCTTAATTAATAAAGAAGGATAGAGGCCAGAAACATTACAAAAAATGACTACTGTATATTTAAAACTTTCTTATGCAAAACTGAGACACTTAGCATAGAAAACGAGGAAACAGAGAAAAGAAGGATGGAATATTACCAAACAAAAACAATACACAGAAACACATAGGAAAAGGACCTGTGGAGGCACAGAGCTACCAAAAAAAAAAGATTAAATGATACAGGAAATCATTATATATCAATAATTATCATAAATGTAAATTGCATGAATCCACCAAAAAAAAGCACAAAGTAGTAGATCAGATAAAAAAAACAACTATTTGCTACATTCAGGAGACATATCTAAGATGCAAAGACAAAAGCAGATTCAAAGTGAAAGGGTGAAAAAATGCTTCTCCAAGCAAATACTATCCATAGAAAGGCAAGTGTAGCCATATTTGTTTGAAAAAATAGATTTCAAAATAACAAAGGTAACAAGAGTCAAATATAGACATTTATAATGGTAAAAGAAACACTAGAACAAGAGCAATAACAACAACAAAATACTTCTTAATATACATGCACTCAATCAGGGAACACCAAAATATATCAAGCAATGACTAAAAAAAAGGGAAAAATAGATGAAAACAGAATCATAGTTGGGGAACTTAATACTTTGTTGACAAATTATGCATTCAAAAATCGATAAAGAAATGTTGTCTTTAAATGATACATTAGACCAAATGGAAATAAGTGTCTTCTATAGAACTCTTCATTCTGGAACCTCAAATTATACATTTTTTCCAGGCACAAGGAATGTTCTCAAAGATAGACCACGAGTTGGTTTAAAACGCTAGCTGCAACAATGCAAGAAGATTGAAATTACACCAAGCATAATAATGACTATAATGCTTTGAAATTAGAAATCAACTACAAAAAAGAAGTAAAGAAACCCAGATGTATGTGTAAATTAAAAAACATACTACTGGGGAGTGTTTTAAGATGGTGGTGGAGCAGAACAAAGGATTTCACTTCCCCCCTAAGCGCCAGAGAAAAATTGGGCTGATCCGAGGAGGAGTGCAGTGGATAGCCAACAGGGACCCAGCATATAGGAAGGTAGGACTCCAGAAAGTGTAGTGGACACTGAATGACCAGAGACTGAGGAGAGGAGACAACCGAAGGTCAACAAGGTACGAGGGAACAGGCTGCAGGCCCTCCCCCGGGCCACGCCAGGGCCCTGGCTGGGCTGCCTTGGTCTCTGAGAGCCAAAGGCAGGCAACAACAACCCTGGGAGAGAACTAGTCATCATCACCCTCCCTACTGACTGGGCACAGATTGAAAAACATCAGGAGAGATCGGTTTGCCTGTAGTGGCAGAGAGAAGAGTGGGCATTAGGAAGCAAACCAGAGAGCTCTGATAAACCATGGAGTCAGGCTGTGGTTGTCGACCTGGGAGAATTGAGAGCTGCCCGTGTATTCCCTGTAGCACGGGGTCTGAGTTGGGTCTCCCACAGACTCTGGGAGCTGCAGGCTGCCAGCAAGGCCCCGGGAAGAGAGCCAGTCATCAGCTCCCTCCCTACCCAGCTGGGTGAAGACTGAAAAATGCCAGGAGTCAGGCTGTGGTTGCCAACTTGGGAGAATTGAGAGTTGCCCTGTGCATTCTGCTATAGCACTGGGAAAGGTCCGTGCCCAAGCCTGCGAGAGCAGGAAAGCCTGCCTGGGAGCTCATGCCTTCATGCCAGGCCAGGACTGTGAATCCTGGGGAAAAATCTGCTCTCAGTGGGGCGCTGGAGAGCAGGGCCAGTCTGCATCTTGGGAGGGCCCTGGTGAGACCGGTTGAGTTCACCGAGAAGCGAGGCAGGACACACTAATAGCCCCTCAGGCTGCTGCAGCTAGTGAGAGCAGAAGAAAAGGTTTGACCAGCTGGAAACCAACAAGAGGTGTTTTTTTGTTTGTTTGGTTGGTTGGTTGGTTTTTTGTTTTTTATTTTTCGGGGTTTTTGGTTTGTTTTTAAATAATCTTTTATTTCTTTAATTTAATTTTATTTTTTATCTTTCAATACTTTTACCCTCTTTCTTCTCCTTTTCTTGCTCTGTCTGGGAGATTCTTTCTACTCTGTCCTCTAACAAACTGATGCACCTTCTGGTTCATCAATCCTGCTTTTGATTCCTTCCACTGTGTTCTTCAGTTCAGAAATTGTATTCTTCATTTCCTCTTGGCCTTTGCTGATGGTTTCTATTTTCTTTTTCATGTTTATATAGTTTGTGGTGAATTCATTTTAGCTCCCCTGTGCTTTCTGGTAGCTCGTTATAAGTTCTTTGAATTTCCTGATAACCAGTGCTTTGAATTCACTATCTGATAGTTGACTTGCCTCAGTTTCATCTAACATTCTTTCTGTGGCTTCCTCCTTTTCTTTCATTTGGGTGTTGTCTTTTTGTCTTCCCGTTGTTTGTGAGCCTCTTCTTGTTAGCCTCAGCTTCTTAAATTGATCTCTTCTGACTCTTTGGGTTTGTGATGTGAACTTATGTGGTGGAATGCCTGTGAAATTCAGTGGTGAAGACTCCTTCAGTTATCCTGCTGTGCTGTGCTCTGCTTCCACCTTCTCTTTTTTTTCTTTTTTTTGTGATCAGTTGGAGAGCAAGGCAAGGTGGTTTATGACAGCAAGAGAGTATTTTGTGATATTTACAGCAACAACTGGTAGAGAAGAGATAGGTGATACCCTGGCAATACACAGAGATAGCCGTAATCTTCAACCCAAGTAGCCACTTTTTAGAAAGTATAGAAAGAAGATAAGGCTCTTGTTGGGGAGGGGAGCTTTGTGATTTGAATCTAGAAAGGAGTGAGGTTGAAGGAGGTCAAATTCTGAGCTAAGGTGAGAATAAAGGATAGTAAATAGGTATAGTGTAAGAAAGAATAGAGTTAATCACTACAGAATTATAGTTCGGGCAACAAGGTAGTGGGCTAAGACCTGGGGGGCTATTGTGTAGTATTTACAATACTATGTAATAGCTATTATTTACAATAACATTAGAGCAACGACCATATGACGGAATCTATGAAATACCAAGATTAGGGAGTATTGGACCCTCAGTAGTGTGCTAGCTGGGCAAGGGGAATTAAAGGACAGTAAATTAGCAATACACTATGATTGAGGGGACAGGGAAACTTGTCAAGTGACACAATATATCCCGCGAAGGAAAAGAAGACTATACAAGAAAGAGGGACAATACAGAGATACCATTAAAATAAAAGATGTAAGAATAATGAGAAAATAATGAAAAAAATACAAATATGCAGTAACTTGTAGTTTTTCTGTTATAGCAACGTAAATTTTGCTATAGAAGATGATCAGAGAGAATGAGGAGGGATTAAGAGAAATGAAAGACACTATGAAAGGTAATAATATCTGAATAATAGGAATACCAGAAGGAGAAGAGGAAGAACAAGGAATAGAAAACCTATTTGAAAAAATAATGAGGGAAAATTTCCCTAATTTCATGAGAGAAAAAGTCACACAAATCCAAGAATCACAGAGAGTCCCAATCAAGAGGAACCCAAAGAGACCCATCTCAAGACACATCATCATTAAAATGGCATAATTCCAAGATAAAGAGAGAATCTTAAAGGCATCAAGGGAGAAAAATAATGTAACATACAAAGGAGGCCCAATAAGATTAGCTACTGACTTCTGAATGGAAATACTCCAAGAAGAGAATGGCAAGAAATATTCAAAATAATGAGAAACAGAGGCCTCCAACCAAGGCTACTTTACCCAGCAAGCCCCTCAATCAAGATAGAAGCCAAATAAAGAGCTTCCAAGACAAAAGAAGCCTAAAAGAAAACACCTCCACCAAACCAGCTCTGCAAGAGATGCTAAAAGGACTGCTCTAAGGAAAGGAAGAAAAACAGAGAGACAGAGAGGAACACAGGTACAAAAATGGCAAAAAATAAGTACCTATCAATAATAACCTTAAACATAAATTGATTAAATGCTCTAATCAAAAGATATAGAATAGCTAAATGGATAAGAAAGAATGACCCACACATATGGTTGTCTACAAGAAACACACCTCAGGACAAAAGACCCACACAGATTAAAAGTGAAAGGCTGGATACAAATTCTCCAAGCAAATGGACAAGAAAAAAAAAAGCCGGGGTAGCAATACTCATATCAGACAAAATATTATTTTAAAAAGGGACCATAAAAAGAGACTCAGGAGGTCACATCATAATACTCAAGGGAAGAATAGACCAAGAGAATATTATATATATAATATTATATATATTATATATATATAATATATATATATATACCCAACATAGGATGACCCAAATATATACAGAAAATCTTAGAGGATTTCAAGAAAGATATTGACAATAACACAATTATAGTAGGGGATTTTAATACCCCACTGTCAAAAATGGACAGATCTTCCCAGCAAAATATCAACAAAGAGATTGTGGCATTGAACAGTGCCCTTGATAAAATGAACTGAACTGATATATATAGGGGCCTTTATCCCAAAGAAGTTAAATACAAATTCTTTTCAAATGCACATGGAATATTTTCAAAGATAGACCACATGGTAGGGCACAAAACGCGCCTCAACAAATTCAAGAAAATTGAAATCATACCAAGAATTTTCTCCAACCACAAGGGACTGAAACTAGAAATCAACCCCAAAGGAAAAACCCCAAACACTCAAAATCATAGAGATTGAATAGCATACTATAAACAATCAATGGTTCAAAAATGAAATTAGGAATAAATTAAAAAGTTTCTGGAAACAAATGAAAATGAACTCACAACAACCCAAAATTTATGGGACACAGTGAAAACAGTCCTGAGAGGGAAGTTCATAGCAATACAGGCCTACCTAAAGAAGATAGAAACATTTTAAATAATCAAACTAATTCTACACCTGCAAGAACATGAGTAATAACAACAAAGACAGCCCAGAGAAAATAGAAGGAAGGAAATAACCAAGATCAGAGCAGAATTAAATGACATAGAGACCAAAAGCACAATTCTAAGGATCAATGAATCCAGGAGCTGGTTTTTTGAAAAGGTAAACAAAATAGACAAACCTTTAAGTAGGCTCATCAAGAAAAGAAGAGAGAGGACCCAAATAAACACAATCAGAAATGAAAGAGGAGAGATTACAACTGATACTACAGAAATAGAAGGGATTGTAAGAAATTAATATGAAGACTGTATGCTAAGAAATTTGAAAACCTAGGTGGAATGGAAAAATTTCTAGATAAATACAATTTCCCAAAACTCAGTGAAGAAGAAGTAGAAACCCTCAACAGACCAATAACAGCAGATGAAATTGAAGCAGTGATTAAAAAACTCCCATCACACAAAAGCCCTGGACCAGATGGTTTCACAGGAGAATTCTACAAATCGTTTAAGGAAGAGCTAACCCCTTTGCTTCTCAGATTATTCCGAAAAATCCTAAATGGTGGAAGACTCCCAAATTCTTCTTTTGAAGCCAGCATCATCCTAATTCCAAAGCCAGATAAGGACACAACAAAGAAAGAAAAATTCAGGCCAATATTGCTGATGAACATAGACACTAAAGTCCTCAATAAAACATTGGCAAATCACATCCAACAACACATTATAAAGATTATACACCATGACCAAGTGGGATTCATACCAGGGATGCAAGGATGGTTCAATATTCGCAAATCAGTAAATGTAATATATCACATAAACAAAAGCAAAGACAAAAACCACATGATCATATCAATAGACTGGGGAAAAGCTTTTGATAAGATATAACACCTACTTATGATAAAAACACCCAGCAAAGTGGGAATAGAGGGAACATTCCTCAATATAATAAAGTACATATATGAGAGACCTTCAGCCAACATCATACTCAATGGGCAAAAACTAAAAGCTTTTCTACTAAGATCAGGAACAAGACAAGGTTGTCCACTTTCACCACTTCTATTCAATATAGTATTGAAAGTTTTAGCCACAGCGATCAGACAAGAAAAGGAAATAAAAGGCATCCAAATCAGAAAGGAGGAAACAAAACTGACCTTGTTTGCAGATGACATGATAGTGTATATGGAAATTCCTATAGACTCTACCCCAGAACTCTTCAATCTAGTGAATGAATGTGCTGAAACAGTGGGACACAAAGTCAATATTCAGAAATCAAAGGCATTTTTATATACTAAGAATGAATCAGCAGAAGCACGAATCAGGAAAAGAATCCCATTCAACATAGCAAAAACAAAAATAAAATATCTGGGAATAAACCTAACCAAGGAGGTAAAAGACCTGTATGAAGAAAACTACACAACACTGAAGAAAGAAATCAAGGAGGACACAAAGAAATGGAAACAAATATCGTGTTCATGGATTGGAAGAATTAACATCATCAAAATGCCCAAAATGTACCTTATCCTCACCCAAAGCAATTTACAGATTCAATGTAATACCTATTAAAGTACCAATGGCATATTTCACAGACATAAAACAAAGACTTCAAAAATTTATATGGAACCATAAATGACCTGGAATAGCTGCTGCATTTTTGAGACAGAAGAACAAAGTAGGAGGGATCACAATACCTGATATCAAACTGTATTACAAAGCCACTGTAATCCAAACAGCCTGGTACTGGCATAAAAACAAGCACATAGACCAAAGGAATAGAACAGAGAGCCCAGAAATAAACCCAACTCTCTGCAGTCAATTAATATTTGACAAGGGGGCAATAACATAAAATGGAGTGAAGACAGCCTTTTCAACAAATGGTGTTGGGAGAACTGGACAGCTATGTTGAAAAAAATGAAAATTGAGCACCAATTTACACCATGCACCAAAATAAATTCAAGGTGGATAAAAGACTTAAATATAATTTGTGAAACCATTAAAGTCCTAGAGGAGAACATTGGCAGGAAAATCTCGGATATTTCCCGCAGCAACATTTTTACTGATACATCCTCTAGAGCAAGAGACATAAAGGAAAGAATAAACAAATGCAATCTCATCAAAATTAAAAGCTTCAGCACAGCTAAAGAAAATAGCATTAAGATAAAAAGAGAAGCAACTGTTCGGGAAAACATATTTGCCAAAGATACCTCAGACAATGGTTTAATCTCCAAAATATACAAAGAACTCACTTGACTACACTCTAAGAAGACAAGCAACCCAATTAAAAAATGGGCAAAGGACTTCAACAGACACTTCTCCAAGGAGGACATAGAGGATCCAGAGACACATGAAAAGATGCTCAATATCGCTAGTTATCAGAGAGATGCAAATTAAAACCACAATGAGATACCACCTTACACCAGTCAGAATGGCCATCATAAACAAAGCAACAAACAACAAATGTTGGAGGGGGTGTGGGGAAAATGGGACCCTAGTTCACTGTTGGTGGGACTGCAGACTGGTACAACCACTGTAGAAAACAGTATGTAAGTTCCTAAGAAAATTAAAAATGGACCTGCCTTTTGCCCCAGCAATTCCACTGCTGGGATTATATCCTAAAAACCTCAAAACACCAACCCAAAAGAACCTATGCATCCCGATGTTCATAGCAGCACAATTTACAATAGCCAAGAGTTGGAAGCAACCTAGATGCCCATCGGTAAATGACTGGATCAAAAAACTATGGTACATTTACACAATGGAATTTTGTGCAGCAGAAAGTAAGAGGGAGCTGCTACCCTTTGCAATGGCATGGATGGAACTGAAAAGCATTTTGTTGAGTGAAATAAGCCAGGTGGTGAAAGACAAATACTGTATGATCTCACCTTTAACAGGAACTTAAACAACAAAACAAACAAGCAAGCAAAATGTGACCAAGGACACTGAAATTCAGAACAGGCTGACAGGGACCAGAGGGGAGAAGGGAGAGAATTTCAGCGGAAAAGGGGAAGGATTCACAGAAACTAGTATAAAGGACACATAGACAACAACTAAGGGGGTAGAAATGGGAGAGAGGTGGGGAGCACGGGGGGTAGGCTGGGATGAGAGTGGGGGATGGAAAACTATACTTGAACAATAATTAAATAAAAAATAAATAAATAAGTAAATAAATAAAATAAAATAAAAATATACTACTAAAAATGACTGGGTCAGAGATCCAGGATCAAATGTGAGACCAAAAGACATATAAAAATAAATGAGAATGAGAATAGGATATATCAAATCTTCCGAGATTCACCAAAAACACTAATAAGCAGGACACTTACATCATCGCAGACCTATCTGAAAACAGAAGAAATCCCAAGTTAACAGAAGAAAGACAATAATTAAAATTACAGCACAATTCAATAAAATAAAAAACAAAAAGTCTTTACAAAAAATAAAACAAAGAGTTTGTTCCTTGAAAAGATTACTAAAATTGAAAACCCCTGGCTAGACTCACTAAGGAAAAAAAAAGAAAAGATATTCATATAAACAAAATCAGAAATGAAAGAGAAGTTACCACAAACATCACAAATATACAAAGGGTCACACTAGAAAACTATGAAAGTCTATGTCACCAAATTCAATGACCTAGAAGAAATGTACAAGTTCCTAAAAATATATAACCTTCCTAGACTCGATCATGAAGAAATGGAAAATGTAAATAGAATGATAAACATTGAGAAAATGAAATGACCATCAAAAACTACCCCACAATTAAAAATCCAGGACCAGATGTCTTCTCTAGTAAATTCTACCAAACATATAAAGGATATATTTGATGCCTATCCTTATCAAACTCTTGCATAATATTGAAAAAGTAATATTTTCTAACACATTTTTATGTGACCAACAACACCCTGATGCCAAAACCTGTCAAGGATTACACTAACAAAGAAAATTATAGACAAATATGTCTGGTGACTATTGATGCAAATATTCTAAATAAAATGCTAACAAATCAGATGCAATAATACATTAAAACTAATGCATCGCAATCAAATGGGGTTTCTCCCAGGGCAACACGGATGATTCTACATATGGAAGTTGATCAATGTGATATACCACATTAATAAAACAAAGCATAAATATTATATGATCTTATCAGTAAATTCAGAACACCCACTTATGATTAAAACACTCAATAAGCTAAGCATAGAATAAAAGTACCTCAACATAATAAAGGCCATACATGCCATACATGACAAATGCTCAGCAAATATCATACTCAATGGTGAAAATCTAAAAACTTTTCCTCTAAAGTCAAGAACAAATACTTTAGTTTCTCTTCAGATCATATAAATCATTCACTTTTTAAAATCAAGAACAAGACAAGAATGCCCACTCTCACCATTTTTTTCAACATAGTTCTCATAGTCCTAGACAGAGTAATCAGGCAAAAGAAAGTAACAAAAGGCATCCAAATTGAAAAGGAAAAAATACAAGTGCCACTTTTAGCAGATCCTATGACTCTGTATGTAAAAATCCCAAAAGATTTGCCCCCCAAATTTTTAGAAACAAATAAACAAATATAGGTAAGTTGCAAGATACAAAACCAATGCATAAAACCCCACTTTCCCTTATATACTAACAATGAAACCTAAAATAAAATAAATAAAAATTAAAAACAATATATTTTGCAGTTGAAATCAAAAGAATAAAATACCTAGGAATAAACTTTAAAAAGGATGTGAAGGACCTATATAATTTAAACTACAAAGCATTATTTAAAAAGACTAAAAAGACACAATGAAATGAAAAGATATTCCATGTTCATGAATTGGAAGAATCAACATAGTTAAAATGTCTACATGCAGGTCACATACAAATCAACACCAAATAAACAATCCAATTAAAAAATAGTCAGAGGACCTAAACAGACACCTGTCCCAAGAAGACATACAAAAGGCCAACAGATAGAAGGAAAGATGTTCAAATTAACTGGCTATTAGAAAAAATGTAAATCAAAACTACAATGAGGTACTACCTCACACCTGTTAGAATGACATTGCTATCAATAAGACAGGTTATAACAACTGTTGGAGAGGTTGTGAAGAAAAGAAAACCCTCATTTACTGCTGTACTGAATGTAAACTGGTAAAGCCACAGTGGAAAACCATATGACAGTTCCTCAAAAAGTTAAGAATAAAGTTTCCCTATAACTCCAGCATTTCTTTTCTAAGTATCTATGTGAAAACTACAAAATATTTATTCATGAAGATATATGCACCCCTTTGTTTTTTACTACATTATTCACAGTGGCTAAGGTATGGAGACAACCGAAGTGCTCTTGTATAGAGGACTGGATAAAGAAGATGTGGTATATATATATATGCTATGTAATACAACAGCTTAAAAAGATGAAATCCTGTCATTGGGGACAACTAGTGTGGACCTTGAGAATAGTTAAAAAGTGAACACCCATATGATTTCACTCATATGTGGAATATAAAACTGAAACTCACAGACACAGACAACAGTATGTTGATTACCAGAGAAAAGGGGGGAGGTGGAAGGTAGTAAAGAATAAAGAAGGCTGAATATATGGTGACAGGCAATTATTTAACTTTAGGTGGTGGGCACCCAATGCAATATACAAATAATGTATCATACAAATATACACTTGAAACATCCTATTTACCAATGACACTCTAATAAATTTAATAAAAAAGAAAACAAACAACGAACATATGTGCTTATGATGTTCAGAAATATCTTTTCAATGCAACAAAAAGAAATCAGAAAAACATGAGATGTTACTAAATAAATACTGAATATATGAGAATTCTAACTGAATACTTGGCCAGAAGTTAGCACTGTGTTAGACAGAAAAACTTGAAAATCTAACGAAATGAAAAACATTAAATATGGTAATATCTAACAAAAATGTATTTTTAAAAATGTACAAAAAGTGTTTGTGGCAACTTTATTTCTTATATCCTCAAACTAGTAAAATGTATCAAAAACACCTAAAATATTCTGGACATTTCTTTACCTGAGGTAACATACAAGCATCCTGCTATTTTGAGAGTGTACCTACAATTCCATAATTGTTCTAGATCAGGGATGTCAAACTCATTTTCACCGGGGGCCACATCAGCTTTTCCGTTGCCTTTGAAGGGCCGAATGTAATTTTAAGATTGTATAAATGTAACTACTCCTTAACTAGGGGCAAGGAGCCTGGTGCTGCTGCTGGGTAGAAACAAGGTGCCAGGTGAGATAAAACAAAGTGGAGGGCCGGATCTGGCCCGCCTGACTTGCATTTACCACCTGTGTTATAGATTCTAAAAATTTCTTATATGTATTTCAAAATATAGAAATTTAAAATTACAAATTTCACTGAGTAACATAGCTAATAAGAGACAGAGCAAGACCTAAAATGCAGGACTTCTAATGCTAACTTTAGTGTGTTTCCCCACCACATACTGATTACACCTTATCAAGAAAAGCAACACTCAACTTGATTACTTGTGACAAAGTGTATTTAATTTTTAACATTTCAAAAGCTCTGTCTTATTTATTGAAGTAATCACTTGTGTATATATTCTGATCTACTCTTGTCAGTGGTCTCAATCATCCCTCTTTCATGCCATGCCAAACACCTTGTCAGAGAGCTAGTACCCTACTCACATATACACTCCATTCCAGCAAGAATGATGTTCATTCTTATGTGTCAGTAGATATTCTGTTACATACCCTTCATTCATGGTAAATTCAGCAAAGTAAAAAAATATGTATTTTTGCTTTCACTTTTTCACCCAGTCCCGCAAATCCCTACCCCTGTGATAGCTATTCTACATAGTAAAAGTTAATAAACATTATCATGCCATCATAATAATCAATATTACATTAAAAATACTGTATGATTGGTTCAGTTACATGATTAGACAGTTTACAGACTGAGGTACTCAATAATAAACATCTGAAAAGATGTTAATAACTACTAATATAAATAACAATGTCATTTGTTATACATCTATTGGTGATAATGTAAAAGTGACCATTTTAACCCTAGCCAGACTCAGTTGGCTGGAGCATCATCCCATTATACCAAAAGGTCATGGGTTTGATTTCTAATTTACTCCTAAGAACTTGGTGCTTTATGTTACTGTTTTAAATGGCATAATTTTACAACTTGATCCCTATTCCCAGCTTTTAAAGTTTTTAAAATTTAGTTCTGTTTTATTATGAATGGGTATTGAATTCTGTTAAAAGCTTTATTTTCTATAATTTGGATATTTTTCTAGTTCTATTTTGTTATACACTCACAGTATAGTTCCACTGTTACTCTCAATGAATTCAATCAATCTGAACCTTTTTGGAATTTTAAAATTATGCAGTATATTTCCAATTTTGACAACATGCTACATTTGTACTCGAAAAAGATGCAAATTCTGTCATTGTTAATTACACTGCCCTATATATACACAAATTTCATCACTACACCAATTGGTTTGTTAATTAATTGTTATACAAATCTTCTATATATTTACACTGTATTTGTTTTTACCTACTTGCTCTATTAGTTGGTAAGTGGACTCAAACTCTTTTAAGAGAGTTCTGGCAAATGTAGCTTAGGAATAGAAAAACTAACTAGGAAGCTTCAGTTTCCTAAGTGGATCCTAGGCCATACATTGTTAGAGCCTTGCAATGGTTTCTTATTTATTAAAGGGATAATGTGTTTTCCACTGTCTGTGTAAAAGATCCCTTGGCATGAAACTCTGAAAGGGAAAAAAAATTAGTGAGAAGACTCAGGGTTCTAACCACCCTATCAATTCCACATATATTTATGAGAAACATTTCTCAGTTGTCCAAAATATGGTTGTACATCTTAGCAGAATTCTCATTTTCATGAAAAAAAAAAGACATGTGGTGGGGTGGGAAGTGGGTGAAATGGGTGAAGGCGATCAAAAGGTACAAACTTCCAGTTATAAAACAAGTAAGTCCAGAGAGAAAGATAACAATGGAGTAGGAGGGAGCAGATTCCACTTCCCCCTACACACAGGAGAAAAACCTAGCTGATCTGTGGAGGAACAGAGCAAATAGCCAAGAGTATTCCAGCATATATGAAAATAAGAGACCAAAAATTGTAGCAGACACTGAAAAATGAGATGGTAAGGAGAGTGCTTGAGGACAATAAGGTCCCAGGGTCCAGCTCGGTGACTAGGGCAGCTGTAGCCCCAGGCCTGGCACCCAGAGCCAGGTCTATTAGAGATTCCTTGGGAGCAGTGAGCCTGCCAAAGAGTCTTTGGGAGAGAGCCAGGTCCCTTCCTCCATGGCTAAACAAGGTTTAAGCAGCAGCAGAAGAGAGACCTGGTTGCTTGAAGTCACAGAGGGGGAAATAAGGACAAAGAGGCAAACACACAGGGACTGTAATCACCTGTGGAGTCTGTGGTCACCAGCTTGGGAGAGTTGAGAGTTGTGCAGTGCCGGGTACTGACCCCAACAGTCATGGTATGGCTAGAGAATTGGGCTGTATGGAGCAGCATGCTTGAGTACGATGAATTTCTCAAAAAGAAAAACTGTTTGGGGAATTCTACAACAGCTACTTGGCCTACTCCCCACTCAGCCAGGAAGTGATTCCGAGGTTGCGCAGAAGGCCGCTACATGGAAAGAGGCCTTGCACTGGAAAGAGACTGAGGCAGGCTGCATGAGTGTGCACACCCACACCCCAGCCCACAGCAGTAACCCCAGGGAAAGAGCCTCTGAGGAAGACCTGGATCCCACACCCAAGGTGCTGGGGAAAGGCACCAGACTAGCTATAGGGAGAGTGTGCTCAAGACTAACTGAATGCACACCAGGAAAGGAGAAAAGATATACCAAACACCCCTCAGCGTGCCGCAGCCAACAAAACTAGAAAAACAGGTTTGACCACTTTGAAACCAGTAAGAGGTTTTGTTTTTCTTAAAGCGATCTTTAATTTTTTTATTTTTATTTATTTTTTTCAATTTTTTATTTAATTATTTTTCAAGCACAGTTTTCTGTCTATTACTCCCATCACATACCACCCCTATACTCCCCCCTCCCTCCTATTTCCACCCTTCTCAGTTGTTGTCCATGTATCCTTTATATAGGTTCCTCTAAATCCCTCCCCTATTTTCCCTGAAATTCCCTCCCCTCTCCCCTCTGGTCACTGTCAGCCCGTTCTCTATTTGAGTGTCTTTGGTTATATTTTGCTAGCTTCTTTGTTTTGTTGTTTAGCTTCCTGTTAACGGTGAGATCATATGGTATTTGTCCTTCAACACCTGGCTAATTTCACTCAGCATAATGCTCTCCAGTTCCATGATGTTGCAAAAGATAGGAGCTCTTTCTTTCTTTCTGCAACTAAAATTCCATTGTGCATATGTACCATAGTTTTTTGACCTATTCATTTACTGACGGGCACCTAGGTTGCTTCCAACTCTTGGCTATTGTAAATTGTGCTGCTATGAACATTGGGGTGCATAGGTTCTTTGGAATTGGTGTTTTAGAGTTCTTAGGATACAATCCTAGCAGTGGAATTGCTGGGTCGAAAGGCAAGTCCAATTTTAGTTTTCTGCGAAAATTCCATAGTGTTTTCCATAATGGTTGTAGCAGTCTGCAATCCCACCAACAGTGGGCCAGAGTCCCCTTTTCCCCACACCCTCTCCAACATTTGTTGTTTATTGCTTTGTTTATGATAGCCATTCTGACAGGTGTAAAGTGGTATCTCATTGTAGTTTGAATTTGCATCTCTCTGATAGCTAGTGATATTGAGCATCTCTTCGTGTGTCTCTGGATACTCTGTATGTCCTCCTTGCAGAAGTGTCTGTTCAAGTCCTTTCCCCATTTTTTAATTGCGTTAGTTGTCTTCTTAGAGTGAAGTCGTGTGAGTTCTTTGTAGATTTTGGAGATTAAACCTTTGTCTGAGGTATCATTGACAAATATGTTTTCCCATACACATAGTTGTCTTTTTATTTTAATGCTGTTTTCTTTAGCCATGCAGAAGCTTTTTATTTTGATGAGATCCCATTTGTTTATTTTTTCCTTTATGATCCTTGCTCTAGGGGACATATCAGTAAAAATGTTGCTGCCTGAAATATCTGAGATTTTCCTGCCAATGTTCTCCTCTAGCGCTTTAATGGTTTCCTGGCTACTATTTAAGTCTTTTATCCACCTTGAATTTATTTTGGTTATATGATGTAAGTTGGTGCTCGAGTTTCATTTTTTTGCATGTAGCTGTCCAGTTCTCCCAACACCACTTGTTGAAGAGGCTATCTTTACCCCATTTTATGTTACTGCCCCTTTGTCGAATATTAATTGACTGTAGAGAATTGGGTTCATTTCTGGGTTCTCTATTCTGTTCCATTGGTCTATGTGCCTGTTTTTATCCAGTACCAGGCTGTTTGGATTACAGTGGCCTTGTAATACAGTTGGATATCAGGTATTGTGACCCCTCCTACTTTGTTCCTCTTTCTTAACATTGCAGCTGTTATTCGGGGTCTTTTATGGTTCCATATAACTTTTTGAAGTGCTTGTTCTATGTCTGTGAAATATGCCATTGGTACTTTCATAGGTATTGCATTGAATCTGTAATTGCTTTGGGAAGTATGGACATTTTGATGATGTTAATTCTTCCAATCCATGAACACAGCATACGTCTCCATTTGTTTGTGTCTTCCTTGATTTCTTTCTTCAGTGTTGTGTAGTTTTCTGCATACAGGTCTTTCACCTCCTTGGTTAGATTTATTCCCAGATATTTTATTTTTGTTTTTGCTATATCAAATGGGATTTTTTTCTTGATTTCTGTTTCTGCTGATTCATTGTTAGTATACAGAAATGCCTGTGATTTCTGGATATTGACTTTGTATCCCGCTGTTTTGCCAAATTCATTTATTAGTTTGAGCAGTTTTTGGTAGAGTCTATAGAATTTTCCATGTACACTGTCATGTCATCTGCAAACAAAGACAGTTTTGTTTCCTCCTATCTGATTTGGATGCCTTTTATTTCCTTTTCTTGTCTGATTGCTGCAGCTAGAACTTCCAATACTATATTCAATAGAAGTGGTGAAAGTGTACAACCTTGTCTTGTTCTTGATCTTAGTGGAAAACCTTTTAGTTTTTGCCCATTGAGTATGATGTTGGCTGTAGGTCTTTCATATATGGCCTTTATAATATTGAGAAATGCTCCCTCTATTCCCACTTTGCTGAGGAACTTTATCATAAATGGGTGTTGTACCTTATTAAAAGCTTTTTCCGCATCTATTGATATGACCATGTGTTTTTTGTCTTTGCTTTTGTTTATGTGGTGTATTACATTTACTTATTTGTGAATATTAAATCATCCTTGCATATCTGGAATGAATCCCACTTGGTCGTGGTGTATGATCTTTCTGATGTATTGTTGGATGCGATTTGCCAATATTTTGTTGAGGATTTTAGCATCTATGTTCATCAGCGATATTGGCCTAAAGTTTTCTTTCTTTGTTGTGTCTCTATCTGGTTTTGGAATTAGGATGATGCTCGCTTCATAGAAAGAGTTTGGGAGTTTCCCATCCTTTTGGATTTTTTCGAATAGTCTGTGAAGAATAGGGGTTAGCTCTTCCTTAAATGCTTTGTAGAATTCTCCTGTGAAACCATCTGTTCCAGGGCTTTTGTGTGATGGGAGTTTTTTGATTACTGCTTCATTTGCTCTTATTGGTCTGTTCAGGCTTTCTACTTCTTCATTGAGTTTTGGAATATTATATTTTTCTAGAAATTTGTCCATTTCACCTAGGTTTTCAAATTTCTTGGCATACAGTTCTTCATAGTAATTCCCTACAATCCCTTCTATTTCTGTGGTATCAGTTGTAATCTCTCCTCTTTCATTTCTGATTCTGTTTATTTGGGTCCTCTCTCTTCATTTCTTAATGAGCCCACTTAAAGGCTTGTCTATTCTGTTTATCTTTTTAAAAAACCAACTCTTGGATTCATTGATCCATAGAATTGTGCTTTTAGTCTCTATGTCATTTAATTCTGCTCTGATCTTGGTTATTCCCTTCCTTGTACTTGATCTGGGCTGTCTTTGTTGTTGTTCTTCGAGTTCTTGCAGACGTGGGGTCAGGTTGTTTGTTTGAAATGTTTCTATTTTCTTTAGGTAAGCCTGTATTGCTATGAACTTCCCTCTCAGGACTGCCTTGGCCGTATCCCATAAGTTTTGGGTTGTTGTGAATTCATTTTCATTAGTTTTGAGAAGTTTTTTGATTTCTTCCCTAATTTCAATCTTGACCCATTCGTTGTTTAATAGCATACCATTCAGTCTCCATGATTTTGGGTGTTTTGGGTTTTTTCCTTTGGGGTTGGTTTCTAATTTCAGTTCCTTGTGGTCAGAGAAAATACTTGGTATGTTTCAATTTTCTGGAATTTGTTGAGGCTTGTTTTGTGTCCTATCATGTGGTCTATCTTTAAAAATGTTCCATGCGCATTTGAAAAGAATGTGTATTTAGGTTCTTTGGGATGAGGCGGTCTATATATATCAGTCAAGTTCATTTCATCTAGGGTGTTGTTTAGTGCAGATATATCTTTGTTGATGTTTTGTTTGGAAGATATGTCCATTTTAGACAGTGAGGTGTTAAAATCCCCTACTATAATTGTGTTGCTGTCAATATCTTTCTTGAAGTCTTCTAGGATTTTTCTTACATATTTGGGTGCTCCTATGTTGGGTGCATATACATTTATGATGTTAATGTCTTCTTGGTGGATTCTTCCCTGGAGTATTATGAAGTGACCTTCTGGGTCTCTCTTTATGACCCTTTTTTTGAAGTGTATTTTGTCTGATATTAGAATTGCTACCCCAGCTTTTTTTCTTTACCATTCTCTTGGAAAATTTGTTTCCAGCCTTTCACTTTTATTCTGTGATGGTCTTTTGTCCTGAGGTGGGTCTCTTGTAGGCAGCATATGTGCCGGTCATGCTTTCTTATCCATTCAGCTATTCTATGTTTTTTGATTGGAGCATTTAATCCATTTACATTTAAGGTTATTATTGATAGGTACTTATTCATTGCCACTTTGGTACCACAGTTCCTCTCTGTCTCTCTCTTTCCATCCTTTCCTTAAAGCAGTCCTTCTAGTTTTTCTTGTAGAATTGGTTTGGTGGAGACATATCCTTTTAGACTTCTTTTGTCTCGGAAGCTCTTTATTTGGCCTTCTATCTTGATTGAAAGCCTTGCTGGGTAAAGTAGCCTTGGTTGTAGGCCTCTGGTTCTAATGACTTGAAATATTTCTTGCCATTCTCTTCTTGCTTGGAGTGTTTCCATTGAGAAGTCAGTAGCTAACCTTATTGGGGCTCCCTTGTATGTTACTTCCTTTTTCTCCCTTGCTGCCTTTAAGATTCTCTCTTTGTCTTGGAATTTTGCCAGTTTAATGATAATGTGTCTGGAAGTGGGCCTCTTTGGGTTCCTCTTGAATGGGACTCTCTGTGATTCCTGCATTCGTGTAACTTTTTCTCTCATCAAATTAAGAAAATTTTCCATCAATACTCTTTCAAATAGGTTTTCTATCCCTTCTTCTTCTTCTCCTCCTTCTGGTATTCCTATTATTCGGATATTATTACGTTTCGTATTATCTTGCATTTCTCTTAGCCCCTCTTCATTCTTTTTGAGCCTCTTTTCCCTTTCTTGCTCTTTCTGGAGATTCTTCTACTGTGTCCTCCAACTCACTGATCCGATCCTCTGCCTCATCGATCCTGCTTTTCATTCCTTCTACTGTGTTCTTCAGTTCCGAAATTGTATTCTTCATTTCCTCTTGTCCTTTGCTGATAGTTTCTATTTCCTTTTTCAAGTTGATATAGTTTGTGGAGAGCTCATTGTAGCTCCCCTCTAGTTTTTGGTAACTCATTGTGAGCTCTTTGAATTTCCTGATAACTAGTGCTTTGAATTCAATATCTGATAGCTGACTTGCCTCTCTTTCATCTGACATTATTTCTGAGACTTCCACCTTGTCTTTCATTTGGGCATTGTTTCTTTGTCTTCCCATTGCTTATGAGACTCTTCTTGTTAGCTTCAGCTTCTTTATTTGATCTGTTCTGACTCCCTGGGTTTATTGTGTGAACTTCTTTGGTAGAATACCTGTGAAATTCAGTGGTGCAGTCTCCTGCAGGTATCTTGATGTTCTCTGCTTCCACCTCCTCCTTTCTTTGTGTGTGTGTGATCAGCTGGAGGGGGAGGCAAAATGGTTTATGACAGCATGAAAGTACTTTATGATATTTACAGTCACAGCTGGTGGAGAAGAGATAGGAGATCTTTAGGCTCTATATAGTGTTAACTGTAATCGTCAACCCAATTTGCCACCTCTAGGAAAGGATAGGCCAAAGATAATTCTCTTTTTGGGGAGGGAAGGCTTGTGAGTTGTATCTAGAAAGCAGTGAGGTTGCGGGTGGTCAGATTTTGAGGTAAGGTGAGAGTAAAGAATAGTAAATAGACGTAGCGTGTGAACAAGTAGAGTTAATCACTACAGTAACAGAATTCAGGAACCTGTAAAGTGGGCTAAAACCTGAGAGATGTGTTGTGAAGTATTTACAGTGGTATAGAAAGCCACAAACAAACAAACAAACAAACACACAAAAAAGGGCAAGAGAAGTGAGGAAAAAGCAATAAGTTTGGGGTGAAATGAAGAAGGACTGAAACAGGAAAAAAGAAAGGAGAGGAACAGAGTACTGAAAGATACAGCAACAATAAAATCAAAAAATATATACGATTACTGAAAAAAGTTTAAAAATAAAAGTAAAAAAAAAAACAAAACTCCTTCCTTCTTGGTTTCAAACTTTCCAATCCGGTTTTTTTGGATTCAGCGGGACACCTCTGAGGACTGGGTTGTAGGCCTAGGCGCACACCCGCCCACCAGCCAGCTACCAGACTGGGGTGGGGGTGCCCGCCCACCTGACAGGCTGCCTTGGTCCTACGGGATCTGGTACTGGTCCTTCCCAGTCCTGTGGCTGGGTGAAAAGCAAGTCAAGGTGCCTCACAGAAGAACACCTCAGTCCACTTTCCAGTAAAAACTTCTCCAGAAAGTGTGCCTCTCAGCCCAGCCCAATCCCCAACCTGACTGGTTAGGACAATGCTCCTCTCAAATTTCCTGGGCTGGCAGGGTGGTGGGCTGGCGACCACAGAGATCACAACCGAACATGGCCCCCTGTCCTTGCCACCCTCCCTGCACACCTAGGCAGACAGGTCTCTGCCACCCAGCCCTGCCTAGATGGATAGGGAGGGAGCCAGCTCTTCCACGGACCCCACAGCCTGCCCAATGCTCCACTGTGTGCTGGGCTCCCTATGAGTCCTCCGTAGCACTGGCCGCAGACGGAAGCCTCTACACCCCCAACATAGAGGCAGCGGCGGCTCCGAGGCGTTTTGGGCTGGCCCAGGGCAGCCCATCCTGCCGCTGCCACTTTTGTCTTTACTCACAGTTTCTGGGCTCCCGCTGAGTCCTCTGTGGCAGACGTCTAGAAGCTGGCTGTAGGCAGAAGCCTCTGGGCCCTGGAAGCTGGGGCAGCAGCAGCTCCGAGGTCTTTACGCACTGGCCAATGGCTGCTGGTCCCTCCCCTGCTGCTTTTGACTTTACTCTGGGGTGCCTGGCTCCCAAGGGCAGCCGGCTCTGCCACTGCCACTTTTCTCTTTACTCACAGGTGCCGGGGTCCCAATGAGTCCTCTGTGTCAGACACCCCTGTCGCTGGGCACAGGCAGAAGCCTCTGGGCCCCGACTGCTGAGGCAGCCAAGGCTCCAAGGTCTTTATGCGCCGGCCAATGGCTGACCTCCCGCTGCCGCCGCCGACGCCACCGCTGCCGCTGCCTTTGATTTTGCTCAGGGTTGCCGGGCTCCCGATGAGTTCTCCGTGGCAGACGCCCCTGTCGCTGGGCACAGACGGAAGGAAGCCTCTGGGCTCCAACCTCTGTGGCAGCCATGGCTCCAAGGTCTTTAGGTGCCAGCTAATGGTGCCGGCTGCCTGGCCGCTCTGTCCTTACTCGCATCCCTGAGACTCCAACGACCTCCAGCTGTCTGATTCGTCACTATCTCTGGTCTCTTATTTTCATAAATGCTGGGGAATTGTTGGTTGGGGAATTGATTGCGCTGTTCTTCTGTAAATCTGCCAGGATTTTCTCCCAGGTGTAGGAGAACTGGAGTCGCTCCATCCTACTCTGCCACCATTTTCCTAATTTTTTTAATTTTTATTATTGTTTTATCATTCAATACCTTTTCCTCTCTTTCCTTTTATCTTGTTTTATTTCTTCTTCCTTTCTTTCCAAGCTTATCTCTTCTTCCTCCCTTCTCACGCTTTTTAAAAAAATACCACAGGTGAGACAAAAAAAAAAAAAAAAAAAAACTGGAACCGTGAAAAGACCAGAGTTGGACCCAAAGAAGGGATATCCAACAATTCTATCAGCTGCTACTGTAAATATCATAGAATACTTTCCTGCTGTCTTAAACCATTTTGCCTTCCCCTCCAACTGATCACAAAAAAAGAGTAGGTAGAATCAGTCAACACCAGGGTACCCACTGGAAGAGGAAACTCAACAACAAAGGAACTACCAACAGAAAACAACAGAAGAAGGTGAAAAAGGGAGTGGGAATCACACAAATCTCAATCCAGGGCCCATCTGGAAATACAACTAAATAGTGGAGAAACTACCCAGTACAAAAAACCTGACCAAGAACAAAAGAGAATCCTCAAAACCTGTAGACACAGAAGAACCAGCTTCAACACAACCTGCCCTCACCAGCACAACAAAAAACAAGAGGTGGTGGAAAGAGTGGCCCTCAATTAACCAGCTGGTGGGAAAGACCTACCAAAGAAAGAGCCCAAAACAATAAAAACCCAAAGACAAACACAGAGCCAACTTAAATGATAGCCCAAGACCAGTGAGCACAGAGATCAAGGAGACTACACCACTGAATCTCACAGGTATTCTACCACAGAACTTCAGACCATAAACCCAGGGAGCCAGAATAGATCAATTTAAGAAGCTGACTAGCAAGAAGAGTCTCACAAACAATGGGAAGACAAAGAAACAATCCCCAAATGGAAGAAAGAGAGAAAGCCTCAGAAAAAGTGCTAAATTAAATAGAGGCAAGTCAACTTTCAGATATTCAGTTCAAAGGAATTGTTCAAACCTCAATGAGATACAAGAAGCTACAGGGAAACTACAATGAACTCAGGGCAAACTATATCAACATGAAAAAGTAAAAAGAAAATATTAACAAGGGCCAAGACAAAATGAAGAATACAATTTCTTAACTTAAGAACACAGTAGAAGGAATCAAAAGGAGGATTGGTGAAGCAGAAGATCGGATCAGCGAGCTAGAGAACAAATTAAAAAATAAAAACCTGGAAACAGCAAGAAAAGGAAAAGAGGCTCAGAAAAATGAAGAAGAATTAAGAGAAATGCAAGAAAATATGAAATGTAATAATATCTGTAAAATAGGGATACTAGAAGGAGAAGAAGGAGGTATAGAAAACGTATTTGAAAAAATAATGAGGGAAAACTTCCCTAATTTGATAAGAGAAAAAGTCATACAAATCCAGAAAACACAGAGAGTTCTAATCAAGAAGAACCCAAAGAGGCCCACTTCAAGACACATCATAATAAAAATGGCAAAATTCCAGTACAAAGAGAGAATCTTTAAGATTAAAGTAGCAAGAGAGAAATAGGAAGTAACATACAAGGAAGCTCCAATAAGGTTAGCTGCTGACTTCTCAGTGGAAAGGTTCCAGGCAAGAAGAGAATTGCAAGAAATATTCCAAGTAATGAGAACCAGAGGCCTGCAACCAAGGCTACTTTGCCTACCAAGTCTCTCAATCAAGATAGAAGGCCAAATAAGATTTCCAGACAAAAGAAGTCTAGAAGAATACACCTTCACTAAACCAGCTCTGCAAGAGATGCTAAAGGGACTGCTCTGAGGAAAAGAAGGGAAAGAGAAAGACAGAGAGGAGCACAGGTACAAAAATGGCAATGAATAAGTACTATCAATAATAACCTTCAATGTAAATGGATTAAACACTCTAATCAAAAGACATAGAATAGCTAAATGGATAAGAAAGCATGGCCCACATGTATGCTGCCTACAAGGGACCCACGTCAGGACAAAGACCTACACAGACTGAAAGTGAAAGGATGGAAACAAATTTTCCAAACAAATAGGCAGGGAATAAAATCCAAGGTAACAGTACTCATATCAGACAAAATAGACTTCAAAAAAAGGACCATGAAGAGAGACCCAGAAGGTCACGTAATACTGAAGGGAAGAATCCACCAAGAAGACATAAATATTGTAAATATTTATGCACCCAACATAGAACCACCCAAATATTTTTTAAAAATCTTAAAGGACTTCAAGAAAGATATTGAGGGCAACACAATTATAATAGGTAATGTTAACATCCCATTGTCAAAAATAGATCTTCCAAAAAATATCAACAGAGACATTGTGTCATTGAACAATGCCCTAGATGAAATGGACTTAACCAATATATATAGAGTCCTTCATCCCAAAGAAGCTAGATACACATTCTTTTCAAATGCACATGGAACATTTTCAAAAATAGACTACATGATAGGACACAAAACAGGCCTCAAAAAATTCAAGAAAATTGAAATCATACCAAACATATTCTTCAACCACAAGGGACTGAAACTAAAAAACCAACCCCAAGGGAAAAAACCCCAACCACCCTAAATCATAGAGATTGAATAGCATGCTATTAAACAATGAATGAAATTAGGGAAGAAATCAAAAAGTTCCTGGAAACAAATGAAAATGAACTCAAAACAACCCAAAATTTATGGGACACAGTGAAGGGAGTCCTAAGAGGGAAGTTCTTGGCAATACAGGCCTACCTAAAAAAGATTAAAACATTTCAAATAAACAACCTAACCCTATGCCTACAAGAACTTGAGGAACAACAACAAAGACAGCTCAGAGAAAGAAGAAGGAAGGAAATAGTCAAGATCAGAGAAGAATTAAACGACATAGAGACTAAAAGCACAATTCTAAGGATCAATGAATCCAGGAGCTGATTTTTTGAAAAGATAAACAAAATCAACAAGTCTTTAAGTAGGCCCATCAAGAAAAAAAAAAAGAGAGAGGACCCAAATAAACAGAATCAGAAATGAAAGAGGAGAGATTACAACTGATACTACAGAAATAGAAGGGATTGTAAGAAATTACTATGAAGAACTGTATGCCAAGAAATTTGAAAACCTAGGTGGAATAAACAAATTCCTAGATAAATATAATCTTTCAAAACTCAATGAAGAGAAGTAGAAAGCCTGAACAGATCAATAAGTGCAGATGAAATTGAAGCAGTAATCAAAAAACTTCTGACACACAAAAGCTCTGGACCAGGTGGTTTCTCAGAAGAATTCTACAAAGCATTTAAGGAAGAGCTAACCGCTATCCTTCACAGACTATTCCAAAAAATTCAAAATGATGAAAGACTCCATTTATGCAGGCAGCATAATCCAAATCCCAAAACCAGATAATGACCCAACAAAGAAAGATAATTTCAGCCAATATTGCTGATGAATATAGACACTAAAATCCTCAACAAAATATTGACAAACCACATCCAACAATACATTAAAAAGATCATACACCATGACCAAGTAGAGTCCACCCCAGACATGCAAGCATGTTCAACATTCACAAATCGATAAATGTAATA
This sequence comes from Sturnira hondurensis, assembly GCF_014824575.4. Lineage (NCBI taxonomy): Eukaryota > Metazoa > Chordata > Mammalia > Chiroptera > Phyllostomidae > Sturnira > Sturnira hondurensis. Next base: position 1,139,018 of record NW_028081854.1, read on the forward strand.
CATCACATAAACAAAAGCAAAGACAAAAACCACATGGTCACATCAATAGATGCAGAAAAGGCTTTTGATAAGGTACAACACCCACTTATGATAAAAACACTCAGCAAAGTGGGAATAGAGGGCACATTCCTCAATATAATAAAGGCCATATATGAAAGACCTACAGCCAGCATCATACTCAATGGGCAAAACTGAAAGCTTTTCCACTAAGATCAGGAACAAGACAAGGTTGTCCACTTTCACCACTTCTGTTTATTATAGTGTTGGAAGTTTTAACCTCAGTGATCAGGCAAGAAAAGGAAATAAAAGGCATCCAAATCAAAAATGAGGAAACAAAACTGTCATTATTTACAGATGACACAATATTGTACATAGAAAATCCTATAAAGTACACCCCTAAACTGCTTGACCTAATAAATGTATTTGGCAAAACAGCAGGATACAAAATCAATACCCATAAATCAAAGGCATTTTTGTATACCAACAATGAAACAACAGAAGCAGAAATCAAGAAAAAATCTCATTCAATATAGCAACAAGAAAAATAAAATACTTAGGAATAAACCTAACCAAAAAAGTAAAAGACTTGTATGCAGAAAACTACACAACACTGAAGAAAGAAATCAAGGAAGACACAAACAAATGGAAACATATATTGGAAGAATATATGTTCACATACTGGAAGAATTAACATCATCAAAATGTCCATACTACCCTTAACAATTTACAGATTCAATGCAATACCTATTAAAGTACCAATGGCATATTTCACAGACATAGATCAAACACTTCAAGAATTTGTATGGAGCCATAAATGACCCTGAATCATGGCTGTAATTTTGAGAAAGAACAAAGTAGGAGGGATCACAATACCTGATATCAAACTGTATTACAAGGCCACTGTCATCAAAACAGCCTGGTTCTGGGATAAGAACAGACACATGGACCAATGGAATAGAACGGGGAGCCCAGAAATAAACCCAAGTCTCTGTGGTCAATTAATATTCAACAAAGGGGGCAGCAACATAAAATTGAGTAAAAATAGGCTCTTCAACAAATGGTGTTGGGATATCTGGACAGCTACATGCAAAAAAATGAACTTTGAGCACCAACTTACACCATTTATAAAAATAAATTCAAGGCAGATAAAAGACTTAAATATAAGCTGTGACACCATTAAAGTCCCCAGGAGAACATAAGCAGGAAAATTTCAGATACTTCACACAGCAACATTTTTACTGTTATGTCCTCTAGAGCAATGGTCATAAAGGAAAGAACAAACAAATGAGATCTAATCAAAATAAAAAGCTTCTGCACAGCTAAAGAAAACAGTATTAAGATAAAAGAGAACCAACTGTATGGGAAAACATATTTGCCGATGATACTTCAGAGAAAGATTTAATCTCCAAAATATACAAAGAACTTACAGGACTCCACTTTAAGAAGACAAGCAACCCAATTTAAAGTGGGCAAAGGACTTGAACAGACATTTCTGTGAGGAGGACATACAGAGGATCCAGAGACACATGAAATGATGCTCAATATCACGAGCTATCAGAGAGATGCAAATTAAAATCACAGTGAGATACAACTTTACACTCATCAGAATGGCCATCATAAACAAAGCAACAAACAGCAAGTGTTGGAGAGGTTGTGGAGAAAAGGGGGCCCTAGTGCACTATTTGTGGGATTGCAGACTAGTACAACCACTATGGAAAACAGTATGGAATCTTCTAAGAAAACTAAAAATGAATCTGCCTTTTGAGCCAGCAATTCCACTGCTAGGATTATATCCTAAGAGCCCTGAAACACCAATCCCAAAACACCTATGCACCCCAATGTTCATAGCAGTGCAATTTATAATAGCCAAGTGCTAGAAGAAACCTAGGTTCCCATCAGTAAATGAATGGATCAAAAAAGTATGGTCCATTTACATAATGAAATTCTATGCAGCAGAAAGGAGGAGCTCCTACCCTTTTCCATAGCATGGATGGAACTGGAAAGCATTATGCTGCGTGAAATAAGCCAGGCGGTGAAAGACAAATGCCATATGATCTCACCTTTAACAGGAACCTAAACAAAAAAACAAATAACCAAGCAACATATAAACAAAGGCACTGAAATAGAGAAAAGGCTGACAGTGACCGGAAGGGAGAGGGGAGGGAATTTCAGGGGAAAAGGGGAAGGATTCACAGGAACAAGTATAAAGGACACATGGCCAAAAACTAAGGTGGGTGTAAATGGGATGCAGGTGGGGAGCACTGCGAGGGAGGGTTGGGGTGGGAGTAAAATACAGAAAACTGTACTTGAACAACAATTAAAACAAAGTTTTTTTAAAAAATAAGTCCTAGGAATGTAATGTACAGCATGGTGTTTATAGTTTATAATATTGTATTGTGTATTTGAAAGTTGCTTAGAGAGTAGATATTAGAAGTTCTCAGAAAAGAAAGACATTGTAACTATGTGTGAAGATAGATCTTAACTAGATTCATTGTGGTGATTATTTTACAAAATATACGAATATTAAACTACATGTGTACCTGAAACTAATATAATGTTATGCATCAATTAATCTCAATTTAAAAAAGACTCAGTAACAGAAAAAGGTGAAAATTTTATAAAGTATTCATAATTATTTTTGAATGTGTGAATTATCAATACCTTATATTTTGAAGTTTTATTAAATATTACCTATATATTTATAGCTGCATAAATCTTTAATATTTTAATATGGTTAACAATGAGCTTTTGTATACCTTGAGTACTAACACAAGTTAATGTAAAGATCCACAGGTTAATAGAAGTCAGTCCAAGATCATCAAATGTTATCACTTCAAAGGAGTGACATTTTTATTATTTCAGCTTATATACCATTTCTTTCTCTAAGAGTAAAAGACTCCAGGGGCTGGCTCTCTGCTGGCTCTGTTTGTTTGGTGTCAGTGGCATTACTTGCAAATAAATCTATACAAATCAGCGAGCTAACAAAGTTCAATATTCCAGATGGCAGTTCTTCAGAATGTCTTTGGGGATTTTATCCACACAAGAAGTTTTCAGAATAAAGCAGCACAAGAGGTGGTGGGACACTCTAGGATAGTTGCCACAATTGATTATGTGTTGTGTATAAGGCAGTGATTGTGCATCAAAACTGAAATCTGTCAGCTTTTCTCAAAAGATGCTGTCAACATAATAAGATGCTAGATTTTGAATATTGGAAAAATGCAAAAGGAAGAGTCAAATTCAACAAATTTGGATTAAAAAAAGGAAACAGTAAAAATCCAAAAAAAGAACTTGAGTCGCTGTTACTGAGAGAACACGGAAAGATAAACTGAATTCAGAATCTCACATATGGTAGATACCTCAATTACACAAATATTATTAGATGGCAAATTACACTGATTTTTTCTTTGTAAACAATGTTTTTGGGGTCATTTGCTCCCTGGATTAAAGTAAGTTATGTTGATTTTAGGTGATCTATAAAATGGAGAAATGTTAATGACAATAAATTCACCACAATCCCTGATGAGCACTGTTAATAGTTTGTAACATATACTGTCAGTCTTTTCCATATATATTGTTTAAGAAGGCAATTTAATCATACTGTACACAAATATACCAAATATAAGGCAATTTATTTCTCCTAAGTGTTCTGATTCGTGGTTTGAGCCCTCCTTTCTACTTTGCCCCTAGCTCAGGTAGCAGGAAAAGAAATATAAAACTAAACCATTCTGTTTCTAAGAGTTTCTGTTTTCTTGTCCATCACCTGCTCTGTTCATTTTACTTAAAATTACATATCTCCCCAATAACCTCCTTTCATCCGGCTTTATTCTTTATCTTTTTTATATTTCTCTTTTTCAGTTTCTAGCTCTGTACACAGGACTTTTGCTTATTGTTTTATTTTCAATATTTTTCAATGTTAACTAGAACATAATTTTCATAAGGGGCAGAGTTTTGTAACTGTTTTTTACCTTTGTGTCCACAATATCAAGATTAGTGGCTTTTATAGACCTGACCCTCAATCCATTTTAGTTGAATAAATGAATATGAGTGAAGTAGTGGTTTGGCCCAAAATTTTGTTTGTTTTTGTCCAAAACATGGTGTTAGTAGGACTTAGTTGTCTTTAACTTCATTTGAATCAATTTTTTTAGATTGTTTTGTGACAGTTATCCCATTAGCATGCACTTAAAAAACATAAAAATTGGTGAATTTTTGTGTAGCCATTTTAATATTAAAGATGGAAGAAAACATGCAACATGTTTGACAATTATGCTTTATTACTTCAAGAAAAGTAAAAATTCAACTGAAACACAAGATAAAGATTTGTGCACAAAATAAAGATCTTCTGACTGATCAAATGTATCAAAAATGGGTTGTGGTTTTCCACTGGAGATTTATCTCTGGACAATGCTCCACTGAAGGTAGACCAGTTGAAGTTGATACCAACCAAACTGAGACATTAATTAAAAAACATTAATATTATACCACATGGGAGAGAGCCAGAATACTAAAAATATACAAATCAATAAATTTATTGGTGAAAATGAAAAATGTGTCTCTCAGTTTAGAGAAAAAAACATAGACTTTTGGTCAACCCAATACTGTGTGATTTGGGTTTCACAAGACTAAAGAAATTTCAAATGTCTGTCCTCTAGACCCTATATCATCTTTTCTGCTGAAGTGGGACTGCTTTTGGCAGTCCATGACTACAGATATCTGTACTGGCCTTGAGAGCACAACCCTAAATGCTCTTGTTTCTGGTCCAGAATTTTTGAGTTCTCTTCAAATCTCAATATGTTTGTATTTGGTGACTGGGCCAGGAAAGCTTCTACATCCTCTAGTAGCCACTTGACAGAAGTCACTAGAAGCCTTAGTGGAGTTGCCAGGAAGGGTCATATTGCCTTGGTCTCATTTTATTCTCTCCTTCTTTAGGCCACCTTCGCACTCAAAATGCTATGCCATTTAGGTAAAGAAACCAAACTGAGAATTGGTGTTATTTAGTACTTCCACATGTACTTAATAATATTCTAAAGCCGTGCTATCCAACATGGTAGTCACTGTCAGCATACAGTAATTGAATACTTGAAACATGGCTGGTCTGAATTGAGATGAGCTGCATGTGAAGTGTATTAGATACTCAAAGAAATTACAAAAATGTAAAATGTCTCAGTAATTTTGTGTTAATTATATATTGAAATAATATTTCTGTTATATTGAATTAAAATATATTATTAACATAATTTCACAAGTTTCATTTCCGTTTTTCATGTGGGGACTAGACAGTCTGGAAGTACAGCTATAGCTGGCATTTGTAGCTTGCACAATGTTTCTATTGGGCAACACTGTTCTAAAGCTCCCTGTCCCACCCCTGGGGGAGAGGAAAACAGCATCCTGGTTCTCCCTAGTACTCCTTCCTCAGATAAAATCATGCCACAGACAAGATATGGCCAACTTTAGGGTCTCCTTCCTTCTGGTAGTCTCTGTCTTAGGTTAGTGCAGCCAGAGTTTCCTCTGGGACAAAATAATGATATTATCTAAATTTATGGGGGAAAAAACCTATGATTTAAGTTTTTAGGTTTAGTCCTTAATATGCCAAAAATGTAGAAAATTATTCTCCATTTCTTTTCCATAAAACCTGGCTTCTATGCTTTATTGTGTTTGACAATCAAAGTTTTATAGTAGTGGGTCTTCTTGCTGGTATTTGCCTTGCCTCTGAAGCACCAAAATCTTATCCTATGCTTTTACGTGTAGGAACCCCTTATATATCATTTATATATACATATATGATATATAAATATTTGATAAGAATATATAGACTACGATTTTGTAAGAAAAATACTGCTATTGTTATATAGGCATTTATTTTTTTATTTAGTGATATTTTTGTAATACACATTTTTCTCTTTAAAATGTAGTTTGCCTAGAGGATAGAAAGCATACTACATATTCCATGAAAGGAAGATATAAGTGAATATCATGATTGTCAAAGAAAAAGTTTCAAGCTATGCCTGTGAATTTCTCTCTTAACCCATCCACAGTAGGAACTCTGATTCTTTACTACCTTACACTTTCAATCTCTGAATCTACTGATATTGCTAGTGGAAACACAATGACCAGAAATTATTTATTTATGCTTGGTCTGAATGAATACAGATACTTTCTCAGTCTCTAGTATACTACCTGAGGGTTACTTTCCACACATAAATTTATTGCTCCTCAGAACACCAACATTGTGGATGATTCATGTGCTTTAGGTACTTGCTCACCTGCTCAAGCAGTAAGCTCTCTATACTGTAAGATGAGTATCTCATCCGTATCTTACACCAACAGAAATGGAAATTTGAGTGCCAGTGGAAATAGTCCCAGAGAAGAGTAAGTGTTACAGGTAACTAGTGTATGAGTGGAACTTTCTAGCCATGTTCCAGGGCAGGCAGAGGGCAGCACCAAGAGCCCAGCTTTCTGAGTAGAGAGGCATGGGAAGAGGAGCAAATGGGGAAAAACAGGGTCTAAGGACAAGGGCTCCTACCTCATATTCTTTCCTAGGCCTGGTACCTGGTCCTGGATGTGAATTCAACCATGAATTAGAAACAATTACCCATTTTTCCCATCAAGTAAATACATCAGTTCCTATTCCCCTTATCTGTAGCATTGCTTTCCACAACTCTAGTTGCCCACAGTCAACTGGGGCCAAAAAGATTAAATGGAAAATGCCATGAATAAATAGTTCATAAATTTTAAATTGCATTCTACTCTGTGTAGTGTGATGAAATTTTTGCCATTCACTCTGTCTTACCCAGGATGTGAATCACTCTTGTCCAGAGTCTCCACTGTGTATACACTCCCCTTCCATTAGTCACATAATAGCCATTGGGGTTATCAAGTGTGTTATCAGAGAAAGTGAGAGAGACACACATTCAGCTGTGTTTTATTACTGTATATTGTAATAGTTGTACTATTTTGTTATCAGTTATTGTTGGCAATTTTTTACTGTGCCTGATTTATAAATCACATCGTATATAGGTATACATTTATAAGAAAAAAATTATATATATGGTTCTGTACTAGCTGTGGTTTCACACATCTACTGAGGGTCTTGGAATCTATCCCCGACAAATAACAAGGTTTTGCTATACACAAAAATTTGTTTGAACAGAACATAGAATAGAAGTGCACAGAGGGTGCATGGAGGTTAATATAGGGAATTATTATTTAATCAATATGGAGTTTCTATTTGGGGTAATGAAAAAGTACTGGATATAGTGGTGATAGTCTCATAACACGTGGATGTAATTAATGCCACTAAAATGCCACCAATTAAAATTTATTAAAATGGAGAATTTTATGTTGTATATATTTTACTACTAAAAGGTTTTTTTTTTTTAAGTGGTTGAGATCAATGGATAGCAGGTACTAGGTGGTGAAAAACTTGGCAGCTGCTCATATGAAAGAAATGGGAATTGAAAACGGAAGATGTAGCCCTGGCTGGTGTAGCTCAGTGGATTGAGCGCGGGCCTGTGAACCAGATGATTGCGGTTCGATTCCCAGTCAAGGCACATGCCCGGGTTGCAGGCCAAGTTCCCAGTGGGGGACACACCAGAGGCCACCATACATTGATGTTTCTCTCCCTCTCTCCTTCCCTTCCCCTCTAAAGATAAATAAATAAAATCTCAAAAAAAAAAAAGAAAACAGAAGATGCCAAGGGAGGAAAAGATGCAGCAAATGCTTTCAAGTGAATACAGAGGAACAAACAGCATGTGACCCCTGTTTGTACCCCTGAAAGAGGTCCAGGCTAAAATGACTGTATTTAAGGAAATACACACACTTGATTAAATATGACCTGCAGTACCTGTAACATTCTAATGTATGAAACTTACTTTTAAAAGAATACATTGAAACTGTATAATAGCAGCAGTAATTGATGTCTCTGCAACAGGAGTTTTTTCTAAACACAATTTTGTTGGTCTCGGGCTAGGAGGAAGGGAACCCATGAGTTCCTCTGGTGTTTCTCTCAGATCTCATACTCAGTATAGCATTAACAGTTATAGCTCTTGCCACATATTGCTTGACATCAGTTGTCATATCATTAGATTTCTATCCCCAAAGTATAATGGGCAATGTATCTATCTAATATGACTCAGTCAGTAAAAAATAATAATGAGATGAAAACACACATACACAAAGATACATGGAAAGATTACCTAGCAAAAATAATGAATGGGATGATAAAACATATGGAAGAGAAAGGTTATTTTTTTACTCAGTGGTTTCATTCTGGTGGCCCTCATGCCAGCCAACAACTCCTATGAGCTTTAGGAGACATTGTTTTCTTTGAGGAAAATGAGGAGTTTCTCCTCTGCAGCTTTCTCATGGAAATTTCACCAGAGTCTGTCCTGGGCTATAAATATCAAACATTTGCAGAGGTAACATTATCCTCTTAAATGAGTTTTAGAAGGCTATAAAGGACAAAATTGCTTAAGAGAAAAATTCCATACTGCAAGTGCTAATTTGCCCAAGTATTTAAGAATGCCACTTACAAAATATGTCAGTGTAAAATTGACCATTCTAGTAAAGGGGTTTAGAAGAAAATCATTCAAACGTGATGATATTGAATACATGTCATTTGAAGACTGACATCACAAATGTGACAAAGACCAAATAGAGAGAACGTTTTATAGCTTCCCCTGTTCAATGACATCATTTAGAAGGTGTCAAAGGGAACCTCGACTGCCTGCAATCCCAGATAAGTGGTGCTGAAAATAATGTATGGGTATAGGAAAGCCTCAGGAAACATCATGATTCTCAACTCACAGGTCACTCTCAAAAGAGTCTCCCAACCAGTAAGTGGAAAGCTCCCCACAAGTGCAAGGAGTTGCTTCCTGTATTTTAACTATGTGCTTGAAATAGTGCTTTGCAAGATCAGTGTTGATTATAGGTATACACAATTCTGAGACCGTCTTCATTACACATCTGTTGGAATTAAAAGACTGTCTGACTTGATTTTACTGTAGTTAGTATATTAGTGTCATTACATGTTGTGAGAATTATTTTCCATTAGTCAGATTAGCTCAAGAGAATAAAGAATTTGGGTGAAAATTATAATCAGATCATGACAAAATCTCTAAGATAAAGAAACAAAATAATTGTTGAGGTTAACAAAGATGCAATAATTCTCTTCATATGACTTTGCACTGTTTGTGACGTGATGTCATGAATTTAGCAAAAATCTTTACAATCCAAACTCATCAAAACAGGCATTTGGACAATAAGAATTTAATTTCACACCAATAAAACTTTAGGTTTTAGATTTATTCAGGGCTGTTTGCACATGTTTATAGAATATTTCGTTTACTCTAACAGATGACAAGATAGATCCCCCTCAGTGAAACCCTGGCCTAAACATATTTGCAATGCTGATGACTAGCAATGCTGTTCAGAGCATTTATGAGTTTTGTAAGGGAAACATTTATATCACAACCAAAACTTGTCTTGGTTACCAGACTGTAGCTATAACTGGTTAAAAGTCATCTAGATTCATTATTTGGAATTATACTTACTAAGGCAGATCTAAGTGGATCTTCTATAATATTTTCACATTTGCATTATCTGAATGGCAGAATGGATTTAAGGAGTATTTTAGCCATTAGGAAGTATTTAATTTACTTAAACGTATTTTTACTCAGAATTCCTATAGCAGCCAATTTACCTTTCAGTTCACTTTAAACTATATCTAATTCACTCCAAATAAATTTCTAAGTCAAAGTTAGACTACATTAAAGTATTAACTTTAAATCTAAAATAAGATAGACTAAAATTTTCAAGTTTGGCCCTGGCTGGTGTAGCTCAGTGGATTGAGTGTGGGCCTGTGAACCACACGATCGAGGTTCAATTCCCAATCAGGTCACATGCCTGGGTTGCAGGCCAGTTCTCAGCAGGGGACTCACGAGAGGCAACCATACATTGATTTCTCTCCCTCTCTCCTTCCCTTCCCCTCTAAAGATAAATAAATAAATAAAAATCTTTAAAAATTTTTTCAAGTTTGACAAGTTCATTAAAATTGTTGAACATGTCTTGATACATTTACTTATCAGCTTTTTATTCTTTCTGCTGGCATTTCCCTAATGCCAGCACTCTCTGGTTCATTGGGTTGCTACTATTTACGCTTTTATGGACTCTATTTTCACAGTTTACTATAGCTCATAAAACTATTTCCACATCTGTTTGGCCTGAGGTATTGGCTGTTTTTGGCAAGCTCATCTGCAGTACACACCACAGAGTACTGTGTGCCTTCTGAGTAGCCACACACATCTCTTTAATTGCTGAAGCAAAAGCATCTCTGTTATCTTGGCATCTTAGAAATCCTTGCTTCTGCTGATTCAAAGCATTAACAGTTCCACCATTTCTACATGACTCATCAATGTGAATAGATTCCAAGTGTCTATCAAGAGAAACAGATATTGTCGTGAAGGGGAGAGCTTCGAAAATGTTCCATTTTCCTAGTAAAGTTACAAACCTAGCTTGTTCCTGAAGTTCATCCATAATTAAGTGATCACCTATGGATGGGTTGAAAGTCAGCCTTGGAATTGAAGTATTGTTAGTATTGAATATTTTTTCCTGGATAATTCTTGGCAAGGGCCAATTCAGTCTTTTTTTCTCTCCTTTTCTAAAACTCTCCATTGTTCATAGCACTCTTCTATACAAATACGAAGTCCGCTGGCTGGTCCACTACAGGTTTTAATTTGCAAACTGTTTTTCTCTCTGGTGTGTTATAATTTTAAAATTCAAAAGTTGGCACAAAATCAGAAAATAATTATTACCATACATCAAAGCATTAACATAGGGGTATAAATTGCTTAAGTTATCATAAGAAAACAATTCATAGGAATCCAACAGTGGAACAACTGAAATGGCCAAATGGGTGGGTGGATCTTAGAAAAAACTCATTTGACCCAAGTTGCTGAAAATTCTGATTATGCCTTAAATCTCCCATCATATAATTAGAAAAGCATGAAGCCTATGTGTGATTCACATGGCTGTTAATATTGTTGTCTCCACTTTCCTGTCAGTGGCTATTAAAATGATTGTGTAAATCCAACAGATCTCAATATGTATTTTGAGATAAGCCACCTAAATGCTTTGGAACTTTCTCAGAATCACAATGTTCACTCTGGGGTTTAGCTTGAAAATGATGTTTAGATTTTCAATGATCCAATACTTCAGGGATAAATAGTTATCACAAAATCTGTTTTCCTGCTTTATTTACTTTTTATCAGTAACCAATTCAAAGAGATTTTCTTCCACAGTTTTTGTCAGTCCTTCAACATGATTGACAGATTGAATTTTTTTCTATACCATTATAACTGAAATCAAACTATAAAATGCTGAAGGCTTTTCTTGCCAATACTTCTGAAACAAAATTGCTATTTGTAGTTAAATTTGTGGATCATAGTTGGGGGAAATCAGAAGGACAGTTAGAACCTTTTGAAGCTACACTTAAATGACTATTTAATTTCATCAAGTTACCTTGATTTCAATAAGGAATAGAAATGTTATCTTTTTTGGTGGCCATTCATCCAAATTAGCATAGGTAGGTGGTTACCTCCTGCTTCCAGGCAAGATGGAGGTGTAGGTAGATACGCTTAATTTCCTCGCACAACCAAAAAATGATAACAACCAATTTAAAAACAAAAACAAAAAACCAGCAACTGTCAGAAAATCAAGCTTTACGGAAGTCTTAAAAAAAAGAAGTTAAAGAAAAAAACATTCATTCAGACTGGAAGGAGGGACAGAGATGGGAAACCAGGTTGAGAGCACATGAAGCAAGGCTCAGCTGGTGGACTGGGCTGACCCACATTCATGTATAGATTAGTCAGGAGGAACAACTGGGGAGCACAACAGGCCACACAAACCAGAGCTCCAGGGCAGGAAACTAAAGCCTCAAAACTTCTGACTATAGCCCTGACTGGTGTGGCTCAGTAGATTGAACACTGGGCTGTGAAGCAGAGGGTCACTGGTTTGATTTCCAGTCAGGGCACATGCCTGGGTTGCAGGCCAGCTTCTCTGGTATGGGGAGCACAAGAGGAAACTACATATTGATATTTCTCTCACTTTTTTTCTACCTCTCTTTCCCTCTGTTTAAACATAAATAAATAAAAACCTAGGAGCAATTAAAAAAAAAAAAACCTTCTGGCTGTAAAAATTGATGGGGGTTTCAGTGCCAGGAGAAACTCCCAGTGTCTCCAAAGAGTCTGTTGGAGGGACCCATAGTATCCTAGATAATACAGAAGCCCATCCACCTAGGAATCAGCACCAAGGAAGCACCTGAAAGGGCACAATCTGCTTGTGGGAAGCAGGGGAAATGATATAAAGTAGGGTGAGAGCTGAGCAAGCAACATTGTTTCCTCTCTGACCCCTACCCCACATACTGAGCCAAAACACAGAAAAGTGAGTTGCCCTGTTCTGGTGAATACCTAAAGATCAACCCCTTACAACATAATATGTGCCCTGAAACAAACAAACAAATTATACACACACACACACACACACACACACACATATATATATAGTATATATATGTATATGTATATGTATATATATATATATATATATATATATATATATATATATTCCAAATGAAAGAACAGATTAAAAACTCCAGAGAAAAAAACTAAGCAATGAGGAGACAGCCAACCTATCAGATGCAGAGTTCAAAACCCTGGTAATGTGGATGCTCAAAGAAATGACTGAGTACTGATGCAAACTATAGGAAGAGGTGAAGGCTATAAAAAGTGAAATAAAGAAAAATACACAGCCCTGACTGGTGTAGCTCAGTGGATTGAGCATGGGCCTGTGAAGCAAAGGGTCGCTAGTTCGATTTCTAGTCAGGGCACATGCCTGGGTTGCAGGCCAATTCTCAGCAGGGGCCAGTTCCCAGCAGGGGATGCACAAGAAGCAACTATACATTGGTATTACTCTCCCTCTCTTCTTCCCTTACCTTCTAAAGATATATAAATAAAATATAAAAATAATAAAATTATTTTAAAAAAATTTTAAAAGAAAAATATATAGGGAACCAGCAGTGAAGAGAAGGAAACTGGGATTCACATCAATGATTTGGAACAGAATGAAGAAAAAATAATTTTAAAAAAAAGGAGAGGTTGAGGAACCTCTGGGAAAACTGTAAAGGTTCCAACATCTGAATCACAGGAATGCCAGAATAAGAAGAGGAAGAGCAAGAAATTGAAAACTTATTTGAAAAAATAATGAAGAAATACTTCCCTATTCTGTCAAAAAAATAGACATGCAAGTCCAAGAAGCTCAGAGAATTTCAAAGAAGGTGAATCCAAGGAAGAACACACTAAAACACATCATAATTAAATTCCCCAAAATTAAAGATAAGGAGGTAATCTAAAAGGCAGCAAGAGAAAAGGAGAGAGTTACCAACAAAAGAGTGCCCGTAAGACTATCAGCTGATTTCTCAAAAGAAATCTTACAGATAAGAAGGGATTGGAAAGAAGTATTCAAACTCATGAAAAGCAAAACCTACATCCAAGATTGCTCTATCCAGAAAAGCTACCATTTACAATGGAAGGGCAGATAAAGTGCTTCTCAGATAAGGTCAAGTTAAAGGAGTTCATTATCACCATGCCCTTATAATACAAAATATTAAAGTGACTTATCTAAGAAAAAGAAGAAGATCAAAAACTATGAACAGAATTCCAGCCAAGATGGAGGCCTAGGTACACACACTGTGACTCTTCTCACAACCAAAATAAGGACAAAAACAATTTAGAAACAAAATAACAACCAGAACTGACAGAAAACAGAACTGTATGAAAGTTGGACAACCAAGGAGATAAAATAGACACATTCATCCAGAACAGTAAGCGGGGCGGAGTCGGGCAGCCAGACAAAGAGGGGTAGTGGCACAAAAAGTGGTGGCACTGGGCACAAAAGGCACCTCAGGTTCCCAAACAACAGTATGTGGCCCCTGACTATGCAGGCGGCTGCTGGCAGACCATGGGCACGGCGTGGCAATTGTGAAACAAGGCACTGCTTGCAAGGTGGCTGGACAGGCAGTCTCATATTCGCATGGAGATAAACCAGATGAAAATGGGCAGCAGGACAGACCACACAACCCAGGGTCCCAGCACCAGGAAATAAAGCCTCAAAACACCGATTGAAAACACCTGTGGGTGTTGAGTCACAGGGAGAGACTCTCAGCCTCACAGAAGTGTTCGTTGAAGAGACCCACAAGGTCCTAGAATGTATACAAACCCATTCACACAGGAATCAGCACCAGAAAGGCCCAGTTTGCTTGGGGGAAGTGGCAGAAGGACTGAGATCCAAGAGAAAATGAAGCAAGTGCCATTGTTCCCTCTCTGACCCGCCCCCACATACAGTCACAACCCAGCAACTTGGTTGACCTGCCCTGGTGAACACCTAAGGCTCCACCACTCATACGAAATGGGCAAGACAAGACAAAAATATGACCCAAATGGAAGAACAGATCAAAGCTCCAGAGCAAATACAACTAAGTGAGGAAGAGATCGCCAACCTATCAGATGCACAGTTCAAAGCACTGGTGATCCGGGTGCTCACAGAATTGGTTGAATTGGTTGCAAATTAGATGAAAAAATGAAGGCTATGCTAAGGGAAATGAAGGAAAATGCACCAATAGTAACAGGAACCAATAGTAATGGGAAGAAAACTGGGACTCAGATCAATGGAGTGGACCACAAGAAAGAAAGAAACAACCAACTAGAAAATAATGAAGAAACAAAAATTCAAAAAATGAGGAGAGGCTTAGGAACCTCCAGGACATCTTTAAACATTCCAAAATCCAAATTATAGGGTTACCAAAAGGGAAAGAGGAAGAGCAACACGTGGAAAACTTATTTGAACAAATAATAAAGGAGTACTTCCCCGATCTGGCAAAAGACACAGACTTCCAGGAAGCCCAGGAAGCTCAGAGAGCCCCAAAGAGGGTAGACCCAAGGAGGAACACACCAAGGCATATCATAATTGCATTACCCAAGATAAAAACAAAGGAGAAAATCCTAGAAGCAGCAAGAGATAAGGAGGCAGTTATGTACAAAGGAATTCCCATAAGACTATCAGCTGATTTCTCAAAAGAGCCCTTGCAGGCAAGAAGGGGCTGGAAAGAAGTATCCCAAGTCATGAAATGCAAGGACCTACACCCAAGATTACTCTATCCAGCAAAACTTTCATTTTGAATGGGAGGGCAGATAAAGCACTTCTCAGATAAGGTCAAGTTCAAGGAGTTCATCATCACCAAGCCCTTATTAAGTGAAATGTTAGAGAGACTTATCTAAGAAAAAGAAGATAAAAAACATGAAAGGTATAATGACCACAAACTCACAATTACTAACAACCACACCTAAAACTAAAATAGAAACAAACTAAGCAGACAACCAGAACATGAACAGAACCACAGAAATGGAGGTAACATGGAAGGTTAGCAACAGGGGGGTGGGAGAAGAAGAGAGGAGGGAAAGGTACAGATAATAAGTAGCATAGATTGTATGTAGAAAATAGAGGGATAGCAAGAATAGTATGGGAAATGTAGAAGCTAAAGAACTTATGACACATGGACATGAACTAAAGGTGGGGGATGTGGGTGGGAGAGGGTGTGCAGGGTGGAAGGGAATGAAGGGGGGAAATGGGACAACTGTGACAGCATAATCAACAAAATATCTTTACAAAACTATGAACAGTAAAATGACAACAAACTCACAACTATCAAAAACTGAACCTACAAAAAATTAAGCAAACAACTCGTACAGAAAAAGAATCATAGAAATGGAGATCACATGGAGGGTTATCAGTAGGGAGGGGGAGGGGACAACGAGGGGAAAGTACAGGCAGTAAGAAACATAAATGGTAGGTACAAAATAGACAGAGGGAGGTTAAGAATAGTATAGGAAATGGAGAAGCCAAAGAATTTGTATGTCTGACCCATGGACAGGAACTGGGTGGGGTAGGGGAGGAACTGCCTGAGGGAGGGAATGCAGGGCAGAGATGGGCAAAGGGGGAAAAATGGAACAAGTATAAATGCATAATCAATAAAGTATACTTTAAAAATTTGATACTTCCTTAAAATGTTGCTGAATTTGACAATAAATTCACTGATTTAGAGTACTCAGAAATGGGTTCAGCTTCAACAGACTTGCTTTTCCATAACATTAGCAAAATTATTACAAGCTGAAAAATTATATGAAGTTTTAGTCCATATTCTGATTTTAAGCCAAAGTAAGCAGTAAATGCTTCTTCCTTTGCAAAATGTTTTTCTGTCTGATGTGGTATAGTTTTTGAAAATGTGAGATGTTGTTAACCAGGTATTATCTCTTCCATTTTTTTTTTTGATTTGCTGGTTTACCCTGAAATAACTTTGTGTATATCTGCTTCTGTAGCTGGGGTTCAGGTGTGCCACTGCCTATTTTTTTTTGAGGGGGGCACTAAAGTTTGAACACCTACTAAGCTTAACTTTATTAAGATGAGCATATTCTGGGTATCTACAATAATCTGAATTTTTAATGTATCTATTAAACTAAGAAAGAAATATCTTTAATGCTAACTCAAAACTTTTAACACATATTTTTCCCTTAAGGGTAAGTATCAAGTCCTGATTTGTTTATGATGTCAGACAGGCAAACTTGTGTTGTAAAACAGGTTTTGATAAATGAGTATTCTTGGAATGTTGTCTTAGCTGTATCATTTGTCTGAATATTATAACAGAATGATCAATTCATGAGGGTTACCTTCATTGCTCTTCAAGGTCTAAAACAGTAAATCCATAATAAAGTTCAACTATATTTTGTTATGATATGAGATTATGCTATTATGCAGCTATTGCTTTTCCAATTCTGTCTTATTCACCAGTATGAAAACTTGCTGAGAAATGGCTGTCTCTTTTGGCCTTTTGGTTTCTGTTAACAGGCCATAATGATCTGCACATCTGCTTGTGTTCATTTGACAAACTGACTCTAAATTGGAGGAATAGGGCCTATCACTAAATTATGATTGTGACTTATCTTGTTCTTTCAAAATGTTAGATACAAGTCCATAAAAGTCTGTTTCACTAACACAACCATTTCTTTCTCCTCCAATTCTGTTCTTCACATTAATCTGAGAATTAGAAAACTGCTTCATATCATCACCATAAGTAGACCATGGTGCATACAAAAGTGAAGAATCTAAAGAATTTGAATATTCAGTTGATGAGGAAGGGGAGATAGGTTTGCCTTAAGTCAACTTTTTCTTCACTCTGAGATTTGCAGCCATCACCAAAGAAGTGGATCTGGTCAGCATCACGCTGTTGATCTCTTCCCTTAGGCTGTTGTTGGCATTGCCACTGAGGTTCCAGCGCTTCCTCAGAATGCCACCTTGAGCTCCATGGCCCCACCCCCAGCCCTTGTGGGACTCGGTACAGCACCTGGAGCATGGGGATAAAGGGGTTTGTGGAAGCCCAGCTCCCTCAGGCTGCACCTCGCCACTACCACCTTCACCACCACTCCAGAACTGTCTGGAGTGTATTTGCTGTGGCCCTGAGGGGCACAGGTGTTGTGGGGGAGATGCAGGGTTGGGGGAAGCAGGGCTACTCTTCTTGAATTGCTTTAAATACTTCCTTTGTTGTTACCATCCAAAATGTTAAACTAGTAAAACACAGGTCTTATGATTCACAGCTGGATATGCTTAACCCATCCTAGAAGCTAGTGCTTTGTGCTTTTTAAATTATTTAAACCTGCCAGAAAAGTCTGAATCTGTTTCATCTTCACCTTGTCTTTTATAATATTAATTTTTTATCTTACGGTGTTTTCATTTGTCCTCATGGGCATGCTTATGGGATAATATAGTCTTAGAAATCACCTTCTGGCATTGAAAATTCTGCCTTGGGGCTTTTAAAACACTGGGAAATCTTCAGGGACCCTTCTCTTCTAGGCCAGTTGTGTGTATTCCCTGGATCTTTAGAAGAATAAGAAACTCACCTGACAGTAATTCCCTCTACTGGGTAGACTGCTGCTGCATTCAGGGAAGTGAATGTTACACATGGATTTTAGTTTATATTATTTAAAACATGTACTTCCATACTATCAGAATGCCCTTTATTTTACTGACAATGCAAAGGTTATATGTATTAAGTTAAAAAGTGTCCTGTGTTATAGCAATGTAACTATACACACAATTCAGTATTGTGCTGCTAGGACAGAAGCCAACATACTGACAGGGATGCCAGAAGCCCTGCCCCTTAGTTGTCTGACCTAGCGCATTGCTGGATGATGGAAAAACTTTAATCCAAATATCAAATTTTCCCCATTCTTAGCACATGCTCTTAAGACACACTTCTCTGAGAAAGAAGAATTTTCTCACAGTTTTATGTTAATTTTTTTGCAAATTTCAATGTGGCTTGACATGAAAATTCTGTCATATAGAAACAAAGAAACCATCTTTAGTAAGAATACATTTGCCTGTGACTTTATCAAAATTATGAAAAAAATATATCTCCCAAGTATAAAACACATCCATTTCTTTCCTGCTGAAACCACCTAAGCCTCTGAGGGTCATCTGACTATGTAGACAGCAGCTGTTGGATCTCATCACACTCATGTCCTAACAATGCTGGCCTCAGTCAAACATGATGACCTGCAGGCATCGGAAGACCTGTTCCCATTGTTTATGTGTGTGATTACACAGACCTCTGCTAGAACTTTCTGCAATACATCAGAATAAAACAAAATAAATAAACTGAGCATTGCATTTTAAATGGTGACTAAACATTTGAGAAGTTACCATTATATACTGCTAAGTGGGAAAGAAGGGTTACAAAACAGTATGTGTTATATAATTCCATTTGTATTTAAAAATACACCCAGAATAAAATAAAGTATAGCAAAGTGTTTTACAGCTTTGGCTGGTATCATTGGAATGATATTAAAGTTGTCATTATATCTTTCCAGTGTTTCTTTATAAAGTAAATGCAAATACAATAGGTATTCTCCTTAATCTCCATTTTGAACAAAAGAATAGCTTACTATATTTTTACCTAAATTATCCCACACAAATACAACAAAGCCCTAAACTTCAGGAACTTTCAAGGCACACTTTTCTTTCCCACTCACTTAGTTGTAAGCTACTCTTCTTTAATCACAGCTCTGCTTCTGGATGCAGGTAGGCTTTCTAGATCTTCTCTTTTTCTGGGGCTGAGGCCAAACCAGTGGCTCCTATCTGGGACTTCTTATTCATTCTTATTCTTTTATTCTTATTCTTATTCTTATTCTTATTCTTATTCTTATTCTTATTCATTATTCTTTTATTCTCATTCTTCTCCTTTTTTAGTTTTTATAAAGGCTTTTATTTTTTAAATTTTATTTATAGTTATTTACTTTTTTACGACTTTATTTACTTATTTTAGGGAGGGAGCAGGGAGGGAGAGAAACAATTTGTGGTTGCCTCTCACACACCCCCTACTGGGAACTTGGCCTGCAACCCATGCATGTGCTCTGACTGAGAATGGAACCAGCAACCCTTTAGAGTGTAAGCCTCTGCTTAATCCACTGAGCTACACAGCAACCACAGTATATTTATTTATTTTAACTTTTTATTGTTACTGTATCACGGTTGTCCATTTTTCCCCCTTTGCCCTCCACTACCCATACTACCCCCAGTCTCGTAGTCAATTCCCAACTGTTATTCATTCTATGGGTCATCCATACATACTCTTTAACTAGTCCTTTACCCTTCTTTCCAGCATTATCCTCCTATTCCCTCCCTTCTGGTCATTGTCAGTCTGTTGCACCACAGTGATCAGACAAGAAAAAAGAAATAAAAGGGATCTCAATTGCAAAAGAAGAATTAAAATTGTCATTATTCACAGATGACATGATAGCGTACATAGAAAACCACAGAATCTCCACCAAAAAACTCCTTGACATAAGGAGTGAATTTGGAATAGTGAGATACAAAGTCAATATTCAGAAATTGATGGCATTTTTATAACAATGAAATCTCATAAAAAGAAACTAGGGGGACAAATCCCATTTATTATTGCAACAAGAGAAATAAAGTACCTAGAAATAAACCTAGATGCCCATCGGTAAATGACTGGATCAAAAAGCTATGGTACATTTACACAATGGAATTCTATGCTGCAGAAAGGAAGAAGGAGTTTCTACCCTTTGCAACATCATGGATGGAAGTGGAAAGCATTATGCTGAGCCAAATAAGCCAGGCGGTGAAAGATAAATACCATATGATATTACCATTAACAGGAATCTAAACAACAAAACAAATAAGCAAGCAAAATATGACCAATGACACTCAAATACGGAACAGGCTGACAGGGTCCAAAGGGGACAGGGGAGAGAATCACAGGGGAAAGGGGGATGGACTTGATACAGGGTGCAGCCAAAGGGGTGGGGGGCCAGAAAAGATTTGGGATGGTGTCCAGAACTCAAAGTGTATAGGAATATTGGAGGAAATATTATTAAGATGTCCTCACCCCACCCAGGTGTCAGTTGGGGGAAGGGAGGGATGGAGCAGGGCCATTGAGAGCTATTTTGCATAACAACGGTTTTGCAGGTAACCTCTGGAATGGTCATTTAACATATCTATAACCTTTACCTGGTTTCATAGATATGTTAAATAGCTGTGGCCAAGTTTTGGGTGAGGGAGAAGTGAGTGGCTGCTACCCAGGATGGAACTAGGGCTGCTTCTCTGAGAGAGTGCCTGTGGGAGAGCCATGTGGCTTTAGCAGAGTTAGGACCCCCTCTTCTAGCCATGAAAGAGAGAGACATGCGGTTTCAGCAGAGTGCAGACCCCCTCTTGTCCAGGTGAAAGGGAAGACCACGCAGCTTTGCCAGAATGGAGATCCCTGCAGCCAGGTGAAGAAGAAAGACGTGCTTTGGGTGGAGTGTGGACTCCTGCAGCTTTGGTAGAAGAGGCCCACGTGGCTTTGGGGTGTTCCTTTGGCCGAGTGGCCTGGAAAGCAGGAGAGACTTTGACTGGAACTTGGTACAAAGAACTCTTGCTAGTGGAAGGTGCCGCATGACTTTGGATTAATTGGAGATCCTGCCTAGACATGCGACATAGCTCACGTGCCAGCTACCTGAAAAATGGACATGTGCTCTTTTCCTGATTTACGGTACCCGGAGTTGGGACAGTGGGAGAAGGGAGCGCTGTGTATGTGTGTGTAGGTGTATACCCTTAAAGACTTTAATATTTTAAGGAAGGCATTAGGCCTGAATAGCATTAAATAAACATTTTGTTTCCTTTTCACAAATCTCTGGCACTGAGAGATGTCTTTCCAATTGGCGGCAGACAGAAGAGCCTAATAGATCTTAGTATACTGTCCTTGGGAGGGGCCCCTGTTTTCTGAAGCAGTTTTTGGCATCCCTCGGTGGGCCAAGTATTGCCCCCCCTCGGACCTTTGTTCAGTAACAGACTCACATGAACAAGTATAAAGGACACATGGACAATAACTAAGGTGGGTGGCAGAAATGGAAGGGATGTGGGGAGCACTGGGGGGCGGCAGGCATGGGAATATAAGGCAGAAAACTGTACTTGAACAAGAATTAAATTTAAAAGAAGAAGAAGAAGAAATAAATTTAACCAAGGAAATAAAAGACCAGTATTTGGAAACCTACAGAATACTTAAAAATAAATTAAGGAAGCATAAGGACACATAAATTGAAGCATATACTGTGTTCATGGATTGGAAGAATTTACATCATTAAAATGTCCACACTATCCAAAGAAATCTATAGATTCAATGCAATTCTTATTTAAGCACTACTGGCGTATTGTACAGATCTAGAACAAATACTTAAAAAATTTATATGGAATCAAAAATAACCTGAACCACCTCAGCAATCTTGAGAAAGAAGAACAAAGTAGGAGGGATCATAATATCTGATACCAAACTACACTACAAGGTCACTGTGATCAGTCCAGCCTAGTACTGGTATAAGAACAGACACACAGATCAGTGGAACAGAATAGAGAGCCCAGAAATGAACCCATGTCTCTATGCTTGATTGGTATTTGACAAATGGGGCATGAGCATGCAATGGACTAAAAATGCCTTCTTCAATAAATGGTGTTCAGAGAACTGAACTGGTAAATACCCACCCCACCCTACCCCCCAAAAAATGAAGCTACATCACCAACTTACACCATATACCAGAATAAACTCAAAATGGATGAAACCCAACTTTCTACAGTCAATTAATATTTGACGAATGGGGCAGTAACATAAAATGGAGTAAAGATAGCCTCTTCAACAAATGGTGTTGGGAGAACTGGATGGCTACAAGCAAAAAATGACACTTGAGCACTGAATTACACCATACACCAAAATAAATTCAAGGGGGATAAAAGACTTAAATATAAGCCGTGACACCATTAAAGTCCTAGAGGAGAACATTGGCAGGAAAATCTCAGATATTTCCCACAGCAACATTTTTACTGATGTGTCCCTTAGAGCAATGAATATAAAGGAAAGAATAAACAAATGAATGAATCTCATCAAAATTGAAAGCTTCTGTGTGGCTAAAGAAAACAGTATTAAAATAAAAAGACAACCAACTGTATGGGAAAACAAATTTGCCAATGATACCTCAGACAAAGGTTTAATCTCCAAAATATACAAAAAACTCACATGACTTCACTCTCAGAAGACAACTAACCCAGTTTAAAAATGGGCAAAGGACTTAAACAGACACTTCTCCAAGGAGAACACACAGAGGATCCAAAGACACATGAAATGATGCTCAATATCGCTAGCTATCAGAGAGATGCAAATTAAAACCACAATGAAATACCACTTTACACCAGTCAGAATGGCTATCATAAACAAAGCAACAAACAACAAATACTGGAGAGGTTGTGGGGAAAAGGAAATCCTAGCTCACAGTTGGTGGGATTGTAGACTGGCACAACCGTTATGGAAAACAGTACGGAATTTTCTAAAAAAACTAAAAATGGACCTGCCTTTCGCCCCAGCAATTCCACTGCTGGGATTATATCCTAAAAACCCTGAAACACCAACCCAAAAGAACATATGCACCCCAATGTTCATAGCAGCACGATTTACAATAGCCAATACATGGAAGCAACCTAGGTGCCCATCAGTAAATGAATAGAAGAAAAAATTATGGTACATTTACCAATGAAATTCTATGCAGCAGAAAGAAAGAAGAAGCTCCTACCCTTTGCAACAGCATGAATGGAACTGGAAAGCATTATGCTGAGTGAAATAAGCCAGGTGTTGAAAGACAAATACCATATGATCTCACCTTTAACCAGAACCTAAACAACAAAACAAACAAGCAAGCAAAATAAAAAGAAAGACACTAAAATAGAGAACAGGGGGACAGTGACCAGAGGGGAGAGGAGAGGGAATTTCAGAGGGGAAATGGGAGTGATTCAGAGGAACTAGTATAAAGGACACATTGACAACAACTAAACAGGGAGTGGAAATGAGAGGGAGGTGGAGAGCATGGGGGGTGGGCTGGGTTGGGAATAATAGACAGAAAATTGTACTTGAAAAATAATTAAATTTTAAAAAATGGATGAAACACGTAAATATGTCATGACACCATAAAAATCCTAGAGGACAACCTAGACAGTATAATTTAATACATCCCATGTAACAGTGTTTTTGACAATATATCTTCCAGGGAAAGGGAAATAAAGGAAAAAATAAACAAATGGGACTACATCAAATTAAAAGGTTTCTGCATGGCTAAAGAAACCATTATCAAAATAAAAAGTGAACTGACCCTGTGGGAGAACACATTTGCCAGTGATACAATGACAGAGGTTTGATCTCCAAAATATATAAAGAATGCATACAACTCCACACCAGGAAGACAAACAATCCAATTAAAAAATGGGTAAAGGAACTGATCAGAGATTTATCCAAGTAGGAGGTACAGAGGGCCCATAAACACATGAAAAAAATGTTCAACACCACCAGCCATTAAAGAGATGATAATTAAAACCATATTGAGATACCAATTCACACTGGTTAGAATGGCCATTATTAATAAATCTACAAAAAAAAATGCTGACCAAGATGTGCAAAAATGGGAACTCTTGTGCACTACTGGTGGAAATGCAGGCTATTGTAGCCACTGTAGAAAACAATATGGAATTCTCTCAAAAATCTAAAAATGGAAATGCTTCTTGACCTCATGATTTCCCTCCTGCCAATATACCCTAAGAATCCTGAATCACCAGTTGAAAAGAACTTATACACTCCTATGTTCATAATGGCTTTATTTACAATAGCCAAGAGCTGGAAACAGCCTAAGTTCCCATCAGTAGATGAGTTGGGGGAAAAAAACCTGTGGTACATTTACACAATGGAATACTCAGCAGGAGAAAGAAAGAAGGAACTTCTACCTTTTTTAAACGCATGGATGGAAGTGGAGAATATTATGTATGCTAAGTGCAATGAGCAATTGGCTAAAGGAAAATACCATATGATCTCACATGTAACATGAATATAATCAACAAAATAAACTAAAAAACAAAATAGGACGTGTAATTCTTACGGTACAGGGTAGGAGTAAAAGAGCTGGTGTCAATTCTTTATGCTTCAGGAAGCTCAGACATGATATGCACTACATTATTTCATTGGTTGCAACATGTCACATGCCCAAGCCAAACATCAAGGATGCATAACTTTCTTATTTAGAGCAATGCTTTGAGCTCTATTTTTTAACATAATATTGCCTGAAGAGACACTTAACTGAATACAGAGAGGGTTTCTTTTCTTTTTAAAATTTTATTTAATTATTGTTCAAGTACAGTTTTCTGCCTTTTACTCCCAGCCCAGCCCACCTGCCCAGTGCTCCCCACCTCCCTCCCATTTCCACCCCTCTTTGTTGTTGTCCGTGTGTCCTTTATACTTGTTCCTGTGAATCCTTCTCCTTTTCCCCTGAAATTCCCTCCCCTCTCCCCTCTGGCACCTGTCAGCCTTTTCTCTATTTCAGTGTCTTTACTTATACTTAGCTTGTTTGTTTGTTTTGTTGTTTAGGTTCCTGTTAAAAGAATATACCACAATATCATGTGGTATTTGTCTTTCACTGCCTGGCTTATGTATAAAGTGATTGTAGTATTGAAAATATAAAGATAAATGTATAGTATGATTGCACTATTGAAAAATATAAATGTATGTATGCATAGAAGAAAATATGTAAAAGGACATACACCCAAATGTTCAGAGAAGCTCTCCCTGGATTAAATTATAGAAATTGTACATATATGGTATGAACCTGTCCATATTATCCAACTTCTCAGAAATAACATGTATTATTTCATTCTGTAAGAAAAGAACATCAAATAATTAAAAAAGAAAAACTCTTTATTTCAATTGAATGTTCCTTAAGTCCTTTGCTAATACTTCCCTGTATATTGTCAGGGAGTTCTTAAATCCTTGTGGCAGCACAGTTTCGCAATATTGGGACATAGCTTTAATTTCTGGGTCCTGCCATTTGAAGGCCAATAGTAGTGAACCTGTTCACTTACTGGGATGCAGATAAAGGCATCCTTAGAGTCTAAGATTAAAAAAAAACATTTGCTATCTCCAAGCACCATGGTTAATAGAGTATAGGGTTTGGACACCATGAGATGAATGTCATAAACAATACCATTTATTGTTCTAAGATGCTGTACAAATCAATATTATTCAGAGTGAGGTTTTTTGACTGACAAATGGGAGTGTTACAAGAAGACTGGAATGATTGAATTAATCTTGATTTTAAGAATTTTTGTAATATTGACTGAATCCCCTCTAAAACATCCTTTCTGAGGGGGCTATTGTTTCTTCCATAGGATTCATACCCATTCTTTTAGGTTATTTTTGTGGATTGGATATGAACCAGCTTGCCTGGGTTTCCATAAGCCAAACAGTTTGATCAATCTTTTCATAGGTCTCAGGAAGAAAGAGTTCATCTCAGGGACCTTCTGGGCAAGTCAGGAGTGCCTAGAACTGAAGAGTATATTCCAGTGTGACTTCTACACATAACTGCTGGTTTTCAGGAGGGAAAGAAATATTTGTGCATGCAGTTTACAAAGTAAATGTTGGTCCAGCAGTGGAATATAAAGAAAACTGTCACATAGAAAAAACTATGCATAAACTTTTGGTTCCCAAGCTAACATTCTGGTAGTTAAAAGAATGCCTGTTTTTGTAATTGTCCAGTCACTCCAGTAACTATTACTGCATCTGAACATTTCTTGGTTAATTTTGTATTCAGCAGTGAGTGTATAGCTCCCGTATATATAAGGAAATCAGCTAGCTATTTCCCCACAGTTAACTGTACCAAGGGATCCCATAGAAAAGTAATAAAAAGTCAGGAGATATCCAAAGGAGCCCCTGGGCCTCTTTATTTTCCATTAGAAGCAAAATTGATGGAACATTTTCATACACATGAAACATTTTCAAAGATTTGCCACATGATAGGACATAAAACAAGCCTCAAAAATTCAAGAAAATTGAAATCATATCTAGCATTTTCTTTGACCACGAGGGACTGAAATTAGAAACCAAACTCAAGGAAAAAAACTAAAAAACACTGAAATTCATAGAGATTGAATAGGATGCTATTAAATAGTGAATGGGGTAAGAATAGGATCAAGGAAGAAGTACAAAAGTTTCTGGACACAAATGAAAATGAAATCACAACAATCCAAAACTTATAGGACACATTAAAGGCAGTCCTGAGTGGAATATCATAGCAACACAGGACTACATAAAAAATATAGAAACATTTCAAATAAACAATCTAAGCCTACATCCACAAGAACTGGAGGAAGAACAACAAAGATAGCTCAGTGAAAGTAGAAGGAAGGAAATAGCTACAATCAGGGTAGAATTAAATGGCATACAGAATAAAAGAACAATTCTAAAGATTAATAAACCCGGGGGCTAGTTTTTTTGAAATAATAAACAAAATAGACAAGCTGACTCATGAAGAAAAAGAGAGAGAGGACCCAAATAAACACAATCAGAAATGAAAGAGGAGAGATTACAACTGGTACCACAGAAATACAAAGGATCAAAAGAAATAACTACAAAGAACTACATGCCAAAAATTTTTGAAAATGTAGTTGAAATGGACAGTTTTTAGAAAAATATAATCTTCCTAAACTGAATGAATAAGAAGGAGAAAGCCTGAACAGACCAGTAACACCTGGTGAAATAGAAGCAATAATCACAAAACTCCTGGAACACAAAAGCCCTGGACTGGACAGTTTCACAGGAAAGCATTATAAAACATTTAAGGAAGACCTAACCTCTATCCTTCACAGACTATTCCAAAAAATCCAAGAAGACAGAAGACTTCCATACACTTTTTATGAAGCCAGCATCACCTTAATCACAAAACCAGATTAAGGCACAACAAAGAAAGAAAATTAGAGGCCAGTATCAATGATGAACATAGACGCTAAAAATTTCAACAAAATATTACCAAACTACATTCAGAAAACATTAAAAAGATCACAAACGATGATCAAGGGAAATTCCTTTCAGGGATGCAAAGATGGTACATATCACATATAAATACAGGTAATGCATCACATTATCAAAAGGAAAGACAAAAATCATATGATCATATCAATAGATATGGAAAAAGCATTTGATAAGGTTCATAACCCATTTATGATAAAAAACACTCAGCAAAGCAAGAATAGAGTGAGGACTTCTCAACATAATAAAGGTCATACAAGAGACCTACAACCAACATCATACTCAAAGGGCAGAAACTAAAATCTTTCCCACTAAATCAGGAATAAGATAAGGATGTTCGCTTTCACCACTTCTATTCAACATATTGAAAGTCCAAGCCACAGCAATTCGACAAGAAAAAGAAATAAAGGGCATCCAAATAGGAAAGGAGGAAGCAAAACTGTCATTATTTGCAGATGACATGAAGGTGTCTATAGAAAATCTGATAGACTCCACCAAAATACTACTCTATGTAACAGATAAATTTGGCTAAACAGCAGGATACAAAGTCAGCATTCAGAAATAAAATGCATTTTTGTATACCAACAATGAAATAGCAGAAATGGAAATCAGGGAAGAAAAATATAAAATACCTAAGAATAAACCTAACCAAGGATATAAAAGACCTGTGCTCAGACAACTACACAATACTGAAGAAAGAAATAAAGGAAGACAAAAACAGATGGAATCATATATCATGTTCATAAGTTAGAATAATTAACAACATCAAAATGTCCATACTACCCAGGGCAACTTATAGATTTTATATACCCTCTATTAAAGTACCAATGGCATATTTCACAGATATAGGAGAAACATTTCAAAATTTTATATGGAACCATAAACAACCCCAAACACCCAGAGCAATTTTCAGAAAGGGAATAGGAGGTATAATAATGCTTGATAGCAAACTGTATTACAAGGCCATTGTAATCAAAATGGCCTGGTACTGGCATAAGAACAGACACATAGACCAGTGATACAGAATACAGAGCCCAGAGATAAACCCAAGTCTCTGTGGTCAATTGTTATTTGACAAAGCAGGCAGAAGAATAAAATGAAGTAGAAATACCTTCTTCAACAAATGGTGTTGTGAGATCTGGACAGCTACATGCAAAAAAAAAAAAATGAGACTCAATCACAAATTTACACCATACACAAAAATAAATTAAGGTGGAGAAAAGACTTAAGTATGAGTCATGACACCATAAAAGCCCTATAGGAAAATATAGGCAGGAAAATCTCAGATATTCCATGCAGCGATATTTATACAATATGTCAACTAGAGCAAGGGACATCAAGGAAAGAATAAATAAATGGGATCTCATCAAAATAGAAAGCTTCTGTATAGCTAAAAAAATAGCACTAAAATGAAAAGAGAACCAACCGTATGGGAAACATATTAGCCAATGATACTTCAGACAAGTGTTTGATCTCAAAAATACATAAAGAACTCACATGTCTCCATTCTAGGAAGACAAAAAAAAATTAAAAATGGGCAAAGGACTTGAACAGACAATTCCCCAAGGAGAATATACAAAGGGTCCAGTGACATATGAAAAGATGCTCAGCCTCACTAGCCATCAGAGGGATGCAAATTAAAACCACAATGAGATACCACTTTATACAAGTGGGAATGGCCATCATAAACAAAGCAACAAAGAAGAGTTGGAGAGGGTGTGTAGAAAATGGAACCCTAGTGCACTATGGTGGGAATGCAGACTGTACAGCTGTTATGGAAAACAGTATGGAATTTCCTCCAAAATCTTAAAATGGAACTGCTTTTTGACTCAGCAATTCCACTGCTGGGATTATGCCCTAGGGACCCTGAAACTCCAATTCAAAAGATCTTATGCACTCAAATGTTCATAGAAGCACAATTTACAATAGCCAAGAGTTGGAAGCAACCTAGATGCCCATCAGTAAATGAATGGGTCTAAAAACTATGATAGGATGGAATACTATTTACACTATGAAATACTATGTAGCAGAAAGAAAAAGAGAGCTTCTATGCTTTGTGACAGCATAAATGGAACTGGAGAGCATTATGCTAAGTGAAATAATCCAGATGGTAAAAGACAAATACTATATGATCTAACATGTAAGTGGAACTTAATCAACAAAACAAACAAGTGAGCTTATATGGTATTTGTTTTTCACGGCCTGGCTCATTTCACTTAGCATAATGCTTCCCAGTTCCATCCATGCTGTCACAAAGAGTTGGAGCTCCTTCTTTCTTTCTGCTGCATAGTATTCCACTGTGTAAATGTACCATAGTTTTTGATCCATTCATAACAATTAAAAAAGTAAATAAATAAGTTTACTTTAAATAAATTAATTAAAGTATACAAAAATAAAATATTTTATTTTATTGATTATGCTAAGAAAATGAATGTTTGCTAAAATTAATTTGTGAAGCCAGGTTTGGTAAAATTAACCTGTACCTGTACAGGGCTTTTGCTTTTTGGGAGGCTTTTTTTTTCTTTTTTTTATTACTGCTTCAATTTCACTAGGTGTAATCTGTCTCTTCAGATTCTTTGATTCTTCCTGATTTAGTTTGGAAGAGTGTATGTTTCTAGTAACTTATCCATTTCATCCAAGTTGTCTAGCTTGTTGCCATATACTTATTCATAATACTTTCCTACAGTCCTTTGCATTTCTTTGGTGTCCATTGTTATATCTCCTCTTTCATTTCTGATTTGATTTGAGTCCTCTCTCTTTTCCTCCTTTTTTCTTTTTCTTTTTCTATTGCTGTTTAAATACAGTTGTCTCCATTTCTCCTCCACCACTCCCCCCACTATAGTTGTACCCACTCCCCACCCTTGATCCTACCCATCTTTGGTTTTGTCCATGTGTCCTTTGTATGTGTTCATGAAAACCCTTCTCCCTCCCCCATTATCATGTCAGTTGTTCTTAATTTTGATATTTCTAATTATATGTTGCTTGCTNTACTTTTTTAATTGTTATGAATGGATCAAAAACTATGGTACATTTACACAGTGGAATACTATGCAGCAGAAAGAAAGAAGGAGCTCCAACTCTTTGTGACAGCATGGATGGAACTGGGAAGCATTATGCTAAGTGAAATGAGCCAGGCCGTGAAAAACAAATACCATATAAGCTCACCTATAAGTGGAACCTTACCAAACATTCTGAGAAGAACTATCCTCTCTTTCTCAAACTATTCCATGAAATTCAAGAGGAGCAAAGGCTCCAAAACTGATTTTATGAAGAAAACATTATCCTAATTGAAAAACCAGATAAAGACCAATGAAAGAAAATTATAGGTCAATATCCATGATGAACAAAGATGCTAAAATCCTCAAAAAATATGGGCAAACCAAATACAAGATGCATCAAGATCATACACCATAATCAACTGGGATTAATTCTGGGAATGCAAGTTTGGTATGACATTGCAAATCAATAAATGTGATTTACTACAGCAGAAAAATAAAGAATAAAAAGCACATGATCATATCAATAGATACAGAAAAAGCCTTTGATACACTTCAGCACCCATTTATGATAAAAACTCTCATCAAAGTGAGAATAGAGGGAATACATCTAACCATAATAAAAGCCATATATGACAAATCCACTGCCAGCATCACACTCAACAGACAAAAACTACAAGTTTCCCCTTAAGATCAGGAAGAGACAGGGATGTCTACTTTCACCTCTCTTACTCAACATAGTAATGGGAGTCCTGGCCCAAGCAATGATGCAAGAAGATGGAATAAAAGGTATCCAAATAGGAAAAAAGTAAAATTGTCTTTATTTGCAGATGACATGGAACTGTACATAGAAAATCCCAAAGATTCTATCAGGAAACTACTAGAACTAATAAATGAATACAACAAAATAGTAGGATACAAAATTTATATCCAGAAATCAGTTACATGTTTATATTCCAATAACAAACTGAGAGAAAAGGAAATTAAGAAAGCAATCTCATTCATAATAGCTTCCAAAAAATAAAATAAAATACGTAGGAATAAACCTACCCAAGGATGGAGAGGACCTATCCTCAGAAAGTTCTAAGAAATTGAAGGAAAAAATTGAACATACAAATAAGTGGAAGCATATACCATGTTAAAGGATGAGAAGAATTAACTTCATTAAAATATGGGTATTACCCAAACAGGTCTATAGATTCAATTATTTTATTTTATTTTCCTTTTTTTAATTGGTGTTCGAATACACTTGTCTCCAGTTTCCTACCACCACTTTCCCCTACCCTACTCACTCCAACCTCTCACCCTCAATCCCACTCCCCACTTGGTTTCATCCATGGGCCCCTTATTCATGTTCATTTATGTCCCTTTCGCACCTTTCCCAAGTTATTTTCCTCTCCCCTCTGGTTACTGTGAGTTTGTAGTCAATTTCAATGTCTCTGGCTATATTTTGCTTGCCAGTTTGTTTTGTTAATTAGGTTCCACTTATAGGTGGGATCATATGGTATTGTCTTTTACCACTCCACTTACTTCGCTCAGCATAATACTTTCCAGTTCCATCCATGTTGTTGTGAAGGGTAGGAGCTCCTTCTTTCTTTTTGCTGCATAACATTCTACTGCGTAAATGTACCATAGTTTATTGATCCACTCATTTACTGATGGGCAATTTTAATCATGATTCCAATGGCATATTTCACAGAATTAGGACAAATATTGCAAAATTGTATATGGAATTACAAAAGGCTCCCCATAGCAACCACAATCCTAAGAAACAGGAACAAGTTTGAAAGAATCAAGCTACCTAATATCAAACTATTGTATAAGGCCATAGTAACAAAAACTGCCTGGTACCAGCATAAAAAAAAAAAAAAAAACAGACACAAAGGTTAATAGAACAGAATAGAGTCCAGAAATAAGTCAACATCTTTATAGTCAATTAATATTTGACAGTAGAAGCAAGGATATACAATGGGCTAAAGATAGTTTATTCAATAAATGGTGTTGGGGAAATTGGACATATAGGTTCAGGAAAATAAACCTAGACCACATTCTTATACCACACACGAGAATAAATTCAAATTAGATCAAAGATTTAGTTGTTGGATGCAAAGCCATAAAAGTCTTAGAAAAAAACATAAGCAGCAAAATCCCCAACATTGCTTATAGAAATTTTTTATCAGATATATTTTTCCAGGCAAGGGAAACAAAAGAAAAATAAACAAATGGTACTATATCAAACTGAAAAGTTTTTGCACAGCAAGGAAATCATCAATAAGATAAAAGACAACTCACAGAATGCAAGAATGTATCCACTGATACATTTGATAAGAGGTTAATAGCCAAAATTTATACAGTATTTACAAAACTCAAAAACAAACAAAAAAAAACAATTAAAAAATAGACAAAGGACCTGAATAGATACTTCTCCAAAGAGGACATATAGATTGCCAACAGACATATGAAGAGATGCTCAACTTCACTAATCATCCAAGAAATGAAAATTAAAACCACAATGAGATATCACCTCACATCTATCTGATTGTCTATCACCAATAAATCAACAAACAAGTACTGGTGATGATGTGGAGAAAGGGGAAAACTCTTGCACCGTTGGCAGGGATGTGGACTAGTATAGTCACTGTGGAAAGCAGTATGGAGGTTCCTCAAAAAAATTAAAAATGGATCTGCCTTTTGAACCAGTGATCCCACTTCTGGGAATATATCCAAAGGAACCCCAAACACTAATTTGAGAAAAATAAGCACCCCTATGTTCATTGCAGCATTATTTACAATGGGCAAAATTTTGAAGCATCCCAAGTATCCATCAATAGAAGAGTTCATAAAGCAATTATAGGGCATTTACACTATGGAATACTACTTTGCTGTAAAAAGGAAGGAAATTTTATCCTTTGCAACAGTATGAATGTACATGGAGAACATTATGCTAATTGAAATAAGCCAGTCAGAGAAAGACAAATAAGCCAGTCATATTATTTTAATCATATGTGAAATCTAATGAACAAACTGAACTAATGAGGAAAATGGGGACAGACTCATAGATAGAAAGCAGGATGATAGCTAGTGGGTGTGGGGCAGGTTAGGAGGTGGAAGAATTGAACAAAAATAAAATGGACTCATGGACATGAAACAACAGTGTTGTGATTGCTGAGGGGAGGAAAGTATCAGGGAATTCAATGGTGATGGAAAAAATACAATAAAGATTTTTTAAAAAGTATCCGTGGACATATTTTTAAAACTACCATACTCTGCTTCCTTGAGAGTCCTCCTTTGTTGTATACTCATTTCTCATGTGGAGTGGGCTGATTTCATCATTAATGTACATTGTTTCTGATTTTTTAAAAATCATGATTTTTCCATGATTTGTATTCAGGAGCTTGTTGACATTCACAAATTATTTTATGTGCTTCTACTGATGAATTATGTGAAAGTATGGATAGCTATTGGAGACTACTCTGCCTGGTTTCAGAAATTGTAACTACCTCCCATGGCTAAGGATGAGGGAGTGACCTCCAAAATGGGAGCCACAGGAGACAAAGGCTTGTCTCTGGTAGCGAATGCTGCCTCAGTTTCCTCCCTGTTCCCAAAGCATGGTCGGAAGTCAGAGACAGGTAAGACTCCTCACAGCAAGGGGCAACCTAAGCCAGACTCGATCACTTGGGAGGCCATCATGAAAGAACTCAGGGGCTGCAACAAAGAGCGAGCAATAGACCCTTGCCACCTGCTATGTGACCTAGTCTGAGTCCCCATGTCCTCTGGGAGAAGCACTTCCTGGCTCTAATCCACTTAAGCCTGAAAACCTGATAGGGAAGGGGTGCAGCTCCTTGCCTTGCTAGAGCAGATCCATTCTGGGAGATCTGGCATAAGAAAGAATTCCTAAAAAATCCTGTGAAACCTGCACTGCTAAGAGTGTTTTCATTCATATGTTAAGGGTTTGAACAGGAAACTCTAAAACTCTCTTCCAGAGAGACTCTGACTCAGACTAAGCCCTCAGATTTCTTTGAAATGTTATCTACTCTTTGATCCTTGCTGCCCTGTATTCCTGTGTATTACAACCCAATAAAAGCCCCTGGAGGAAAGGCCTCTGAGAAAATGGCCACCTCTCCTCCCCAAGCAGATCATGTCTTAGTAGTGTTTACTTTCATCCATGGTGGATGGGGGGACTTGTGGGCAAAGTTGCCCCCCCATATAGCAAAGTACTTTGTAAATGCTAAAAAAATAAACTACTATAGGTTTCATTACTATTATTATGTAAAAATATAGTAAAGTTACCATATTATATTTTCTATTTTATTTGCTGAAATTTGTTCTTGGATACAGCTGGGATGTAAGTCATGGACCAGTTGTGGAATTTTCCATCATAATATTTCCTGTGGATAAAAATTAAATCCAAAATCAGGAAACAAAAATAAAATAAGTAAACTAGTTTATATTCAGTCTTACCTGCTACTTCTGGGAATGTCAGTTTTTCTTTTATATTGCTATTTTGGCATCATAGTTATTGCAGGTATGTATAAATATTTGTCACTGTATCTGGATATGAAAAGAATATGTGACTGTCACATGAGAAAGCACCAGCAGAGTTGCTAGCGATGTGTTGTGCGACATGAGATGTGCTTCACTGAGCCACAGTGTCCAAATATCTCCTCTAAAGTCTGCCTTTAGAATCCTTTGATCCTTGTGGGACTCTTTGTTTAAACTACAGAGTTCTCTATAGATATAAATAATTCTGGGGCCGGTAATAACTCAGTCCTATTGATAACTGAACCCTACTTGAGGGGGAAGGAAAGTATGAAAAAAAGTGCAAGAGCTTAGACATGAATAAGGAACCAGGGAAGGAGGAAACAGAATCTGAGAGACAAATTTTGTCTTTAATAGGCACTCATCACAGTTATTCATGTATTTGGATTTTTAAATTATGAAATTTCCAATTGGTGGTTAATGTTGCTAGATTCAACCCACATATATGATTCTCCTGCCCAAAAATATCTTCCTTTTTTTAAAATTGCTGGCTTTTTAAAAGAATCATAGTATCTTGCAATATTGGTCTGTGGCAGTCATCAACCAATGCTTTTTTGTGCCTGTGACCTTTTGATGGTGTAAAAAACTACAGTTCACTGCAGTGTCCCTCAGCAACCTCTTGGACAACCAACAGCTCACACAGCCTTCCCTTAGAATGCTTATCATGTTGCACCTTGCTGCCATCAGGAAGGCATGTACATAGGGTCATATTTAAATTGCAGTGATGATTTGAACCATATGAACCACATTCTCCTGTGGCCATTGCAGCTGACTTATCAAAGATACTGCCTTCAGATTACAGTTAGAAGTTTTTCATGTATTTTTCTTGGCAGCAGATAACTGCAAGGGCCTCATCCATTTCAGATGCCATCTGTAAAGCTTTTATATCCACCTCTTTACAAGTTACCTAGCCATGTTCAAGCTTTTGATTAAGGAAGTTTTGGGTGACATAAGTGAGGAACTGTGTTTTTAAGAACTTATCTAGCAGAGCACATTCGGGAGGGCACTCGCAGCATACACTGACCTCCACCCGAAGAAGACCCAGTAAGAGCGTTACCCTAACACCAATCTTGTTTAGCTGCTAGGAAGGGACACAACCTCTCTTACATTATAGAGTGAATAATTACTCCCTGAGGGAGAGTGAAGAAGTCCCAGTTGCCTTATGGGTGAAGAAGTATGTTCACTTCTTCAGGCTTTTCTCCCAGTCTACCCAGAATTTGACTCACCACTCCTGGGTTTTGACAGGTCAAGATTTTCTTTCATGCTCAGTTTCCCAACTAAAGCAAAATTTGTCATTTATGTGGCCACATGTGGTCTTTATACCATGAATAGAAGATAAATATCAGAACAATGATGACCCCCCCAAAAAACCTTAATTGAACAATAAGCACAGTTAAAATATTTGTAAAAGTTTTTTAAACCACGCATGCATATAGAGATACTAGAGGCAGTTTCACCATAGACACACAACTGTGTTTTGTTTTCCTGTTTTGTTTTTGTTTTTATTTTATGCATCATTTAAATATCAGCCATATGTAACAGAAACCCAATATATTGGCCTTACCAAACAGGTATTACTTTTTTATTCTTAGCAAGAAGTCTAATGTTGTCAATATCCAAATTACCTACTTTTCTGCTCTCCTATCCTTAGCATACAGCTTTTATTCTTGTACTTGTTGCCTCAAGTCCCAAAATGTTGCTACATTTTTAGCATCATTTTTCCCTTCCAAGTAGAAAGAAAGAGAAAGGGACCCTACTTGTATTGGTAAAGCAAACATTCTCCCAGAAATTCCTAACATGTTTCCTTACATGTCCTTGAACATAACTATACCATTGTAGCCATCCTAGAAAAAAGAAAACCTGATAAATGTAGTATAATAACTAAGTGCATTTCTGCCCTCCTATGTTCTGGGAGTAAATAAAGAATAAGAGGAAGTTGATAAGTATGTATAATCAGCAGTATCTGCCAGTTCTTATTAATTTAAAAAAAACATATAAACATATTTTGAAAATTATTTATTTTTCCATTTTCCTTCACTCATAATTTTCTAATATCTACTACTTCCTTGGAAACAGGAGAGTCACTGCTCTGTAGAGGACTTAAAATGAGAGGATTTAGGGCACCTATGGCAATGCAGTCAGTCTAACAGTAAATCTGAAACATCTAAGGATCTAAGCGTTCTCTGAGCAACATGACAGTGTCTCTGCAGATGAAAGTAGAATGGAGCTATATACAATAAATGCAGTTGTGTACTATGCACACTTTCCAGGCTAGGAACAATTTTGATTTTGTCTTTGCTAATTTTGAAGCTCTGATTCTCCTAGTCATTTCCCTCGCCTTGTATGCAGATGAGTCAAAATCTGAGTTCTTTTTTTACAAATTATTATTATTAATATTGCACTTTGGAACAATAGGCTGCTGCAGTGTGCAAACACAAGCAAAGAAAATACATTACAATATGAATAAATTCATTTACAATTAACTATACTTTAATAATTACTTTGTTGGATATTCAAATAGTTTCTTCTATTTAGGCAGTAAACAGTTATGACTATTTGATATTGCTCATACCATTAATATTAACAATATATTTGTTGAATAATTTCAATATATTATAGCTCTGTAAAAAGCAATGCTGGTATCTAGATGATAGGTTTCTATTCTAAAATAAATGTACAGAGAGGACATTGAAAATCCAGTTGGAAATAATAATTTATTCGTAGAAATTCCATGTACTGGCTCCATGTAACAAAGAGAACTGGACCCTTCTTGGATTTTCTTTAGGTTTTCAGATATTTCCCTAAGGATCAACTGTGTTCAGTTGTCAGGTATCTAGTCAAACCTCATGGGAGCTGGCCCTTAACTGTATATTAAGCCATCAGTATGACCACATGACCACATCAAAATTACAACTAAATTATAGAGAAACCATCACTGAAAACCAACTGAAGACTAGCTAAATAGAATTCCTATAAATAAGGATATAAAAGGCCATGTTCAGACTGGTGGGAGGGGTGGAGATCAGGAAGGTCCCACAAACACAATGTGGTGTTGAAGAATCAGAAGAAATGTGTCCCAATGCCACACTAGTTTCCACAGCCTGGAGAACCAGTACCAGGATGAGGAGTCCTCATAACAACTGGCTGTGAAAATCAATGTGGATTGTATCCCAAAGGAAGAAAGGGCTGTGGGAAACCAAGACACACTACTCTTAAAAGGTCAACACATAAATTCATCTGTTGTATGCTCCAGACCAGAGGCAGCAGCTAGAAAGGTATGAGGGGCATACAGGGAAGAATTAAGTTGACTAACTCAGGGTGATGACTGAAGGAATAGCGGTCAGGGCAACTATCTTTGGGTATTGAAATGTGGGAAATCACCATTGCTCCTTTGCTGAGTTCTCCTCCCAACCAGACAACCATGTGCTGGCAGAAACTAAGTCTGTACTCCTATTTAGCCTCACTCACCCCAGCTTAGTGATTTGCTGAGCACCTCCCCCACTCCAGTCTCTTGCTGGTCCTGAGTCTCTTTAAGCAGCACCTCCATAGGAGTGGTGTGCCTTGGTTGATACTACAGACACAATAGAAAAACCAGAAACTAAACACGAGTGGTGTCTGCCTTACGCTTATACTGCAGACTTTCTCAAATGTCTGTAACTCCTGATCAAGTGGCAGCCATCCTGGACTTGCACTATAAACTCTTACAAAGGTCCATAAACACCATGTGAGCAGCAGCCACCTATGACATACAGTGTAACTCCTGTTAAGTGATCCCCACAACCAGGGCAAGTGGAGACAACTCTCATTTTGCATTGTAACTTCCATCAGGTGATGACAAATCTGGCACAATTGGCAGCCAGTTTTGGCCTATAACATAGCTCTAAGTGGCCAGAAACCTGGCCTCAGTGGCCCCTGGCCTTAGTTTGCATTATAGTGCTCACCAAAGGGTCTCTAGCCCAGCAAAAGGGGCAACAAGCCTCAGTTCTCAGAATAGCTTCTTCCAAGTATCTCTAAGTCTTTCACAAGCAGCAAACAAATGCAGAAACCTTTGTAGCTCCTTCTACCAAGCAGCCCAAAGCCCCACACAAATGGTTCTTGAATTTGACCTACACCAGAACCCTTCCCAAAAGGCACCAAAATGAACAAACCTGGGGCCCAGCTTCAAATTGCACCAAAGCCCCACACAATCAACTCAGTAATCAACTAGATTATTGATCAATAATCTGGTGTTGTACCTGAAATGCAATACCAGAGCCTTGTTAATGGACTCCTGTTCCATGTAGTCTGCACCTGCACAATTGTCCACTGTAGTAATATCCAGACATAATAGCCAATCAGCCTGATACCACACCACCCAATAAAGTGCCAGTAGCTGTGTAGACTCAACTACAACATAACAGCATGTAAAACCCACAAAAGGGACAACCATGGAGCACCTGGCTCATGTGACAGGGGAGACAGCACTACTGAGTCCCACAAACACCTTCTATATAATACCACTCTATTAAGACTGGGAGACATAGAGAATTTGCTTAATACATAGAAACAAAGTCAGGGCATTATTCAAACTGAGAAGACAAAGAAAGTGTCCCAAATTCAAGAATCAAACAAAACTCTGGGTAAAGAACTAAACAAAATAGAGATAGCAGTATAACATATACAGACTTCAAAACACTGGTTATGAGAATGTTCAATGAACTTGGAAATAGAATATATAAACACACAATGACAACTTAAAGGGATAAGAAACATAAAAAAAGATACACAAAAAAGAGGCAATCAGAACAAAAAAATACAATAACCAAAATGAAGAATACATTAGAAGGAATAAACAGTGCATTAGATCAAGCAGAGATTCAAATCAGCAATTTAGGAGAAAAAGTAGGGGATAACACACAATCAAAACAGCAAAAAAAATAATAAAAAAAATTTAAGGATACTTTGAAAGACCTCTAGAACAACATCAAGAATAACAGCATTTATATCATAGGAGTCTCAGAAGTATAAGATAGAACAAAAATCATTGAAAACTATATGAAGAACTAATAATTAAAAATTTCCCCGACCTGGTAAAGGAAATAGATATACAACTCCAGGAAGTACAAAGAGTCTCAAATGAGATGAACCCAAGGAGGGCCACACCAGGACATATCATAATTAAAATGCCAAAGGTTAAAGACAGAGAGAGAATCTCAAAAGCTGTAAGAGAAAAGCAGTTACTTACATATAGGGAAGCTCCCACAAGACTAT
This sequence comes from Sturnira hondurensis, assembly GCF_014824575.4. NCBI lineage: Eukaryota > Metazoa > Chordata > Mammalia > Chiroptera > Phyllostomidae > Sturnira > Sturnira hondurensis. Next base: position 1,179,287 of record NW_028081854.1, read on the forward strand.
GAGCTGATTTTAGAACAAAAACATTGCAGGATAAAGGAAATGATATGAAATATTCAAAGTGATAAACGTACAACCCAAAGTATTCCAACCAGCAAGACTATTATTTAGAACTAAAAGTGAGATAAAGAGTTTCTCAGACAAGAAAAAGATAAGGGAGTCATCACTCATAAATCAGTATTACAAGTAATGTTGAAAAAACTTTTTAAAAGTAGAATAGAAAAAATAAAATAAAAAAATATTTATAAATGACCAACAAATGCAAACAGTTAGTAAAAGCAGTGAATTGACTGATTATAAATCCAATACAAATGATAAAAGACAAAACTAGTAAATTGTATGTAATTACAACATTAAGGGATACATACAAAATGCACACACACACAAAAAAAGTAAAAAATTATGACAAAAACATAAATTTGGAGAAGGTGAGGTTTAATTATTGTTTCAAACTTAAGCTACTATCAACTTAAAATATACTGCTACAACTATACCTTGGTATGTATGAAACACATAGTGACCACAAATCAAAAATCTGTAAGAGATATAGAAGAAATAAAGAGAAAGAAATTCAAACATAACACTATAGAAAGTAAGCAACATGCAGGAGACAAGAGCAAGAAAATAAGAAAGAGAAAAACAAAAAACAATAATCAGAAAACACTTAATAAAATGGCAATAACCACATACTTTTTAAGAAATACATTTAATGTAAATGTAATAAATCTAATTTTAAAAAGTAGGGTGGCTGAATGGATAAAAATAGAAGATACATACATATTCTGCCTACCAGAGACCCATTTCAGAGTAAAAGATGCATAGATTGAAAATAAAGGATGAAAAAAGATATTTTATTCAAAAGTAAAGGAAGATAAAATTGAATAAAGCTGGGGCAGCAATACTTATATCGGACAAACATTTTTAAAAGGCTGGAACAAAAGACAAAAATGCATTTCTTAATGATAAAAGGATCAGTTTAACAAGAATATGTAATTCTTGTAAACATCTACACACTCAACAGAGGAACACTTAAATGTATAAAGCAAATATTCACAAATATAAAGGGAAAGATCAAGGATCCATGGGACATTTTCAGCATAGACCATATGCTGGGTCACACAAAGGTCTCAATAAGTTTTAGAAGATGAAAATCAAACTGATTTTCAAACATCTTTTATCACAAAGGCCTAAAACTAGGTATCAATTAAAAAAAGAAAACTAAAAAACAAACACACGTGTTAAAGTTAAATAACATGTTATTAAACAATGAATGGGTTAACAATGCAAACAAGGAGAAAATCAAATGGTACACTGAGACAAATTTAAAAAGTACAAAGACCTCGAATCTATGGAACACAACAAAGTGGAATATCATAAAATACAAGCATACCTCAAGAATTTTTTAAAAACTGCAAATAAATATTCTAACCTTACACTAAAGAAATTAGGGGAAAAACTAGAAAACCCAAAGTAAGTAGAATAAAGGAAATTATAAATAAATAAATAAATAAATAAATGAGTAAACAAAATAGAGACTGAAAAAAACAATAAAAATATAAATGAAACCAGGAGCTGGCTCTTTGAAGATATAAAATTAACTCTGCAAAGGTTAAAAATGGTTAATTTTATCCAGACTAATCAAGAAAAAAGAGAATGGACTGAAATAAATAAAATCATAAGTGAAAGAAAGATAACTGATACCACAGAAACACAAAGGATTATAAGAAAATACTGCAAAGAGTTGTAAGCCAACAAGTTGGACACCATGAAAAAATTGATAAATTTCTGTATCCATGCCTCTGGTTCTATTTTTTTAAGTATTTTATTTATTTATCTTTAGAGGGGAAGGGAAGGAGAGAAGGAGAGAAGTATCAGTGTATGGTTGCCTCCCATGATTCCCCACTGGGAACTGGCCTGCAACCCAGGCATGTGCCCTGACTGGGAATCAAACCGCGATGGTGTGGTTTGCAGGCCCACGCTCAATCCACTGAGCTATGCCAGCCAGGGCGCCTCTGGTTCTATTTTGCGTGCTTGTTTGTTTTGTTGATTAGGTTCCATTTATAAGTGAAATCATATGGTATTTTTTCATCTGAATTGGAAATTATGGAGCAAAACTAATATCATTTACAGATGACATGATTTTATGTAGAGAGAACCATGAAGAGAACCAGTAAGAAACTATCAGAAAGAGAAATTAAGAAATTGCATTGAAAAGAATAAAATAACTAGGAATAAATTTAACTAAGTAGGTAAAACACCTGCACTCAAAAAAATGTAATATGCTTAAGTTAAAAATTGAAGACACAAAAAAGTGAAAACCAATACTATGCTTATGGATAGAAATGATTGCATTAAAATATCCATACTACCCAAAGCAATCTTCAGATTCAAAGCAATTCCTATAAAGAATATCAATGAATGTCATATTTTCATAAAACTAGAACAAATAATTCTGAAATTTATATTGAACTACAAAAGACCCTAATCACCAAAGCAATATTGAGAATGAAGAACAATGTTGGGGTTACTGTGCTACCTCATGTATTAAACTATACTACAAAGCAGTTGTAATCAAAACAGCAGGTAATGGCATAAAATAGACAAATAGATCAATGGAAGAAAATAGAGAACTCACAAATAAACCCAAGCCTATATGGTCAATTAATCTATGACAAAGCAGGCACGCATATCCAATGGGGTAAAGACAGTCTCCTTAATGAATGATGTTGAGAATATTGGAGAGATACCTGAAAAAAACTCCTAGAAGGAAACATAGGCAGTAAAGTCTGTGACATTGTGTGAAAGTGTGTGTGTGTATATATATTCAGAAAACCTCCTAAATTGAATAATATACTTACCAATGAAACAATGTGCTTAATATCCAAAATATATATGGAACTCACATGACTTAGCAAAAAATTCAACTATCCAATTAAAAAATAAGCAAAGAACATGAATGGATATTTCTCCAAAGAAAACATACAGATGGCCAACAGACATAAGAAAAGATGTTCAACCTACCAATCATAAGGGAAATGCAAATTAAAACCACAATAAGGTATCATCTGACATCTGTCAGGATGGCTCTCATCAATAAATCTAAAACCAAGGGCTGGTGAGGACACAGAGAAAAGAGTCCCCTATGGTACTATTGGTGGAATTGCAAATTTGTGCAGCTACTATAGAAACAATATAAAGTTTCTTCAAAAATTCAAAACAGAACTACCATATGATCCAGAGATTCCACTGATGGTTATTTATTTGAAGAACTCCCAAACACTAATTTGAAAGATGCGTGCACCACAATGGTTATTGCAGAATTATTTTCAATAGCCAAGGTATAAAAGTCACCTAAGGATCTATCAATAGGTGAATGGATAAAGGAGAAATGGTACATATATACAACAAAATATTACTCAGCCATAAAATAGAATGAAATCCTGACATTTATGACAACGTGGATGGACCTAGAAGGTATTATGCTAAGAGAAATCAGTCAGAAAAGACAAAAACCATATGACTATATAAATGTTTAATAACTGTAATGTATACCTGAAACATATAATATTGCATGCCAACTGAATTGGAAAGGAAATACATTTTTAAAAATAGATAGAATTAATGAAAACATATTATGTAAGGAAAGGCAGGTGATTGAGAAGACAAAGGAAGGGTATTCAGAGGTATCCATTATCCACATTCCATTCACTCCTACGTATTGATGTCTCCCTATTTAAAGCTGAGGTTTGGAAATTGTAGTTGTCACATTCATGTGGACAGTTTTTATTTTCACTTTTTTATTGTTGTTTAAATATAGTTGTCTCCATTTTCCCCCCACCTCAGCCATTCCCACTTCCCTCCCCTGATCCTACTTTTCTTTGGATTTGTCCATGTGTCCTTTAAACATATTCCTGAAAACCCTTCCCCCTCTCTCCCCATTATGCTCTATCACTGCCCCTGTGGTTACTGTCAGTTTGTTCCTACTTCCATGTCTCTGGTTATATGTCCCTTATTTGTTTTGTTGAGTAGGTTCCACTTATAGGTAAGATCATATGGTATTTGTCTTTCACTGCCTGGCTTATTTCACTTAGCATAATGTTCTCCAGATCCATCCATGCTAATGCAAATGGTACAAGCTCTGTCTTTCTTCCTGCTGTGTGGTATTCCATTGTGTAAATGTACTATAGGTTTTGGATTCATTCACTTACTGATGGGCACTTAGGTTGCTTCCAGCACTTGTCTATTGTAAATTGTGCTGTGATAAACATTGGGATGCAAAGGTTCTTTTGAATTGGTGTTTTAAGGTTCTTAGCATATAATCCCAGCAGTGGAATCACTGGGTCCAAAGGAAATTTCATTTTTAGATATCTGAGGAAATTTCTTTTTTTAAAATTTATTTAATTATTTTTCAAGTACAGTTTTCTGTCTATTACTCCCATCCCATCCCACTGCCCTGTGCTCCCCCCTCCCATTAATTGCATACTGTTTTCCACAGTGACTGCACCAGTGTGCATTCCCACTAACAGTGCACTAGAGTTCCCTTTTCTCAACATCCCCTCCAACACTTGTTTGCTGATTTGTTTATGGTGCCCTTGTTTTCTGATTTGCTGGCAGATGTAAAGTTGTATCTCACTGTGCTTTTAATTTGCATCTCTTTCATGGCTAGTGATACTGAGCATCTTTTCACATGCCTCTGGGCCCTCTGAATGTCCTCCTTGGAGAAGTGTCTGTTCAAGTCCTTTGCCCATTTTTTAATGGGTTGTTTGTCTTCCTAGAGAGGAGTCATGTGAATTCTTTATATAATTTGGAGATCAAACCCTTGTCCAAGGTATCATTGGCAAATATATTTTTCCATACAGTTGGTTCCCTTTTCATTTTAATGCTATTTTCTTTAGCTGTGCAGAAGCTTTTTATTTTGATGAGATCTCATTTGTTTATTCTTTCCTTTACATCCCTTGCTTTAGGGGATGTATCAGTGAAAATATTGCTGCATGGAATATCAGAGATTTTTCTATGTTGTAGTCTAGGACTTTTATGGTACCATGACTTATAGTTAAGTCTTTTATCCTTGTTGAATTAATTTTTGTGTATGGTGTAAGATTGTGATCAAGTTTAATTTTTTTTGTATATAACTATCCAGATTTTCCAACACCATTTTTTGAAGAGTAAAAAATATTTGTTGAATTATTTTTACTACATTTTATGCTTCTGCTCCTTCATGTGGACATCTTCACTCATAATGGTGAAAGTGGGAGCACTTTTACAGCAGGGTTGATTATGCATCTTTAAATCCTAATGCCTAGCACAAAGTAACAAGTGCACACTAAAAGTATGTTGAATAAATGAATGAATAGAAGGAAAATAAACCTTTTGATTATATTTGACTTAATTAATGACTATGTAAATATATCCAAAATATGCACAATACTAAATAAAACTAATATGGAAGATGAGCTGTTTGCTCAAAAAAATTAAGATAATAATTACAGGAGACAGAGAAGCAGTATAAAATGTCATACTGCTAGTAGCTTTGGGCAAGTTACTAAGCTTCAGATATTATATACTTCACAGAATTATTATAAGTGCTAAATAAAATAATATAGTTAAAGCATTAAGTTCAGTACATGGCACTTTGTAAATTGTCACTAAGTCTCAGATATATGTTTGTTTTTTTTATTCTTCTGAGGGCTTTTGGAGAAATTCTGAACCAAAGATCAAATTGAGGAGTGTTGTGATACCAGTAAGTCTTGTGATTTGTAGAAGAAGCAATTTCTCAAATATGGTTCCATTATCTGTTTAGGGAATTTCTAGGGAGGAGCTTCAGTTGGGAATTCCAGATGACACAAGTAGCTCCAATTACAACTCTTGTGAGATATAGATGCTTAATGGAAAATTATGGCTAGAGAGTTTGAAAAAAATGTTGTTCAGGGCAGGAAATCTTTTATTTAAGAAAGATGCCCAAGAGAGCAGAGAAGGGAGGTGTGAGGAAATTATCTCAGAGGATGAGATTTGGATTTAGTCTGGGGAAAAAGGGGGACCTTTTCAAGATAGAGGTATGTTCAGGAAAGGTCTTGGCTTCTTGAATGAAAAGAAGACGGCTTCAATTCTGACACTGTGGGATAAATATTTTAAAAGGTCCAAATATGGTCCAAACAACAAGGTACCTTAGAGTGAGTAAAGTAGAATATTCAAGGAGCTTAAATTTGGCCAAAACAAAACAAAACAAAACAAAAGATCGTTTTTCCATATACTTGAGTGAATGCAAGAATCATTATAAGGTTTTCTGAGGGCCCTTATCAAACCAGCTATTAGCTTTCTGACCATTCATTCTACATTCTTTAACATGTCTGGCCCCAGCATCTCAGTGAAGTACTCCAGTGGCTCTGAAGTGTGTGCTTTCTATTTCGTTTTTCACACAAGGATTCTGGTGTTTGCTTCCAATTCATTCTCCCCATAGCAGCCAGGATATTTTTTTTAAGCAACCTCCCCATAGCAGCCAGGATATTTCCTTCTTAAAAAGCCAATCCTTGGCTTTCCAATGTTTTCAGGAAACAGCTTTCATTGGCCACTAACATCACATCCCAACAAGAGAAATGTTTACACATTCCTTCTCTTCTCCCCACCTTCCTCAAATATACACATAAACAGCTTTCCCTCTCTTCTCCTACCTGCTTAATTCCGCCAACCTCTTGGTAATCCCTCCCACCTACTTTCCAGCCCCCTTTTCCTTCATCCATACAGTGGGTTAGATGTTTCTTCTCTGTTTACATAAGCCCATGTGCCTACTCATATTATCAAACTTTCTCCTTCACCTCATTATCATTTCAATTGTCTTATTGTGCAAGAATTTGTGTGCCTCAGAAGTCTTATTTATTTCATGCTGATAGCATCTGATATTTGATAAATGGTGTGGAGATATTTTTCTAGAATAAAAGGACAAATAAATGTAAGTCTCATGACTAACTAGAATACATACTGAACATTCAGCCTTCTGTTTTAGTTCTCTTTGGCATCAAAGGTGTTTCTTGGGCCTGACTTTTACAACTTCATTTATTAGCCACCCCATGTGTCTCTTTTTCTATAATTTATAGCAGGAAGGCTTGTATTCATTCTAAATTTTGTAAAATTCTATTTACTTTTATTCTTAGGATATTTATTGAGTAGCCAAAAGTGCGACAGAAAATTTTATTCAGGTCAGGACTTCACCTGAATAAAAACTCTTGATGATAATGAAGTCAGAGATTAAAAGTATTAAATCTGGATAGACATTTAATTTAAAGATGTGAACATTCATATGTTGTCTTGCTGACTTTTAAAAGTAATTAAAGCTGTAAATGAGCTAAGAGTGAGGGTTCTTCTTTGATAGGAATAGTTGTTGTTCAGAAACATTCTGGAAGGCAATTAGAGAAAAAACTTCCAAAATATTCCAAGCAAGTGTCTCAGACATAACTAGGCAGTGAGCTCATAAATCAAACTTATCTTACACAGTCATCATGCTCTGTGAAGTTTTGAAGATTAAACACTTCAGTTCTTAAGCTGGTTTTATTATTTTAAATCACATTATGTATTGATTTGGGTTTAAGAATATGTATATATATATTCCTAAATCAACAAAGCATTTGCAACTATGATATAAAAATAAAGAAAATATATAGTGCATAAAAATATTTAGGGAATATATTTGTTTTTATCATTGGTGTTGGTAAACTAACAAAATGGAAGTCCAGAGTTTCATAACTTATAGGCCTTAAGAGATTGTGATAAGAGATCATTAGTTTGTTTGCTAATATGTTTTCAATAGTGTATGTTATACTGCTTCCCCATTCAGGTCTTAAGTATTAAATCATAAATGATAGGTTATTTATGAATACTAATGTATCTTTGGGGGGAAAAGAAATGTTGATTTCTTCCCTTCTTCACCTTCTCCTATCCATTCCCCTCATGATCTCCACTCTTTGTTTGTTTGTTTGTTTAAATTTTTAAAAATATTTTTCAAGTACAGTTGTCTCCATTTTGTTTCCACCACACTCCCTTGCCCTACCCACCACCAACTACCACCCTTGATTCCTGTCCCCCTTTGGCTTTCTCCATGGGTCCTTTAAACATGTTCCTTGATGATCCTCCCACCCCATAATCTCTCTCTTTACCCTATAATCTCCCTCACCCTCCCTTCTGGTTACCATCAATTTGTTCTTTATTTCCATGTCTCTGGTTATATTTTGCTTGCTTACTTGTTTTATTGATTAGGCTCCATGTATAGGTGAGATCATATGGTATTTGTCTTTCACCGCCTGGCTTATTTCACTCAGCATAATGCTTTCCAGTTCCATCCATGCTGTTGCAAAGAGTAGGAGCTCCTTCTTTCTTTCTGCTACATAGTACTTCATTGTGTAATGTACCAGCCTTTTACTGATGGGCATTTAGGCTGCTTCTAACACTTAGCTATTGTAAATTGTGCTGCTATAAATTCTGGGGTGCATAGGTTTTTTTGAATTGGTGTTTCAGGGTTCTTAAGGTATAATCCCAACAGTGGAATTTCTGGGTCAAAAGGAAGTTCCATTTTTTAGTTTTTGCTGGAGTTCCATAGTTTTCCACATTGGCAAGTAGTCATACATGTAACCAACAAGCCTATTAGAAGATGATCAACATCACTAATCATCAGAGAAATGCAAATTTAAAACACAAGAATATATCATCTCACAGCTGTCAGAATGGCTACCATCAATAATCAATAAACATATGCTGGCAAGGATGGGGAGAAAGGAAAACCCTTTTGCACTGTCAGTGAATATAGATTGGTGCAGCCACTGTGGAAAGAAATATAGAGATACTGCACAGAAATTAAAAATAGACCCCCTTTTGATACAGTGATTCCCCTTCTGAGAATTTATTGGAAGGAACCTGAAATGCTAATTAGAAAAAATACAGGAGCAACTATGTTCATTGCAGTGGTATTTACAACCTTCAAGATTTGGAAGCAGCTCAAATGTCCATAAGTAGATGAGTAGATAAAATAACTATGATACATTTACACAATGAAATACTACTTAGCCATAAAAAGAAAAAAATTACCCTTTGCAACAGCATGGAAGGACTTGGAAAACATTACGCTAAGTGAAATAAGCCAGTCAGAGAAAGACAAATACTATATTATTTCACTCATATGTGGAATCTAATGAGCAAACTGAACAAGTAAAATAGAGACATACTCATAGGTAGAGTATAGTCTAAAAGCTATAAGAGGGGATTTGGAGGTGGAAGAATCAAGCAAAAAAGAAAAGGGACTCATAGACATGGACAACAGCAGTGAGGGCAAGGTGTGGGTGGAGGGTATGGGGGGTAAATGGTAATAAAAATACAATAAAAATAAATTCTAAAAAACGTTTTGGATGATCAAATTTTTTTCCTGTTAGTTGCACAGATTTATTTTTACTAGATTTTTCCCCTCTCACTTGTGTACTTCTCACTCTTAATATTAGCAAAAGTTTTGAACATTTAAAGGAGCTTAACACATTTGGCTGCAATTTGGGGGGAATGTGAAAATCTACCATGACTTTTCAAGTATTCTGCTTTGGGTATTATTCATTTTTTCATTACTAGAATTTGTATTTGTTTTAGTCTTTACATGTTACTTAAATGTTCAAAGTAAATACTCCATCACTGTCAATCTGAAGACCTTCTTTTAAAGACATGAGTAGCATGGAGATTCCCAGATTGTGTTGAATGGAACCATTCCAAATAGTTGACAGTTGGCTACTGTCCCAAGAAATTTTGAATTATACTATATTTGCTTTTCAAAACAAGTAAAATGTGTCATTAACTCTTCTCAAAACAATACTCTTTGGAGTCTAATCTATCCCTTGTCAAAATTTTTCATTTATATTTAAATATTTTCTCAGAGTAAAACTTTAGACTTGTGTATATGAAGACTGAGAGATACTACACAAAGTGGGACTAGGTGCTAAATGCTTTGGACAAAAATTTTCATAAATCTATCACCTCAAATCACATTAATTTTCTGTGGACTTACATCTTTAAAACTCAAATCTTTGTATTGATCAGAAACTAACTAGAAAAACCTTGTGGATTTCTCTTTAATTCTAACTTTATTAACTTATCATAGTTCCTCATATTTGTTGCTACCTTTTAAATCACATATCAAAATAAAAGAGATATATTCACATTAGCAGACACAGATTTACCTTAAAGAAACACAGAGTGGGATGAAATGCCTAAATCTTCATTGTCACAATCTTTTGTGTGTGTGTGTGTAATTTTTATTTAGGCTTAGAACATAGCTTCTTTCTAGTAACTAAATACTAGCTCATATTAAAAGAGCAGATCATCCCAATGCTTTTTCTAAGAGATAATTTAACCTTCCAAAGCCAGTTTTGTTTTGTTTTTAATTTACACCTAAGTGATTCAGGACTAGATAAAGGTTTTTCACATTGTGAAAAAAATCAAGTCTAACTCTAAAGTAAAATGTGTTTATATAAAATACAGTGTGTGTCAGTATAAATGGGCTTTACAGATTTAAAAAGTATGGGGTAATTCCTTTCCTGGTGAGATGTGACAATCACTAGCACTTTTGTTAAAATTTGTTTGTGTTGATGAGTTAGCCAATTTGCACTAGTAAGCCACATCTTGTCTGGTTATTTCAGTCAACTTAATAATTGGTGCAGATCACTGCACAATCAATTCAGCAACAGAGATATAAATTAATCATAAAGACAGTTCTTAGACTATAGTCAAATGTAGTGCCCCCAAACAGATGTCATCTTAGGTCAATGAGTCTTTTCATGTGACTGTTTCTCAAGTTTGGTCTTCCTTCTGTTGGTACAGCTATAATTTCCATCCAAGTCTCAAAACATCATTAACAACATTGTGCTTATGACATTATACTTAGATGACAACTGATTTAAACTTTTGGATAGATATTTCAGTTTTTAAAAGGCTATTCCAAGTCATAGCTTCAAAATGATATTCTTAAAATGACTTGACAGATTTTTTCCCCTCTTCTGGTTTGTTTAAAATAGTTGACTTTTAGCCATCTGCTAAAAATTCATACACACTGTGCAAAGATACTTGATCTATTTGATTACTTCTAAGTTCCATGTATTTTTATAAATCATATATTTTAAATATGGGATTAGATACTTTCTAAAGATATTTTTACTCAGATCTGTAGACTTTCTGGTACTAATACTTTTTGTGGAGCTCCTTCTGTAATGCCTGGTCAATACTGATTGCAGTGAAATGAAAAACATTTATTTTCATTTATGGGAAGTTATCAAATATATTTCCTGCCCAGGTGATAGTTCTTGTCTGAATTTTTGCCTTTTAATATGTACTCTTTTGAGTGATCTTCAAGCCCACAGACACAATAATTATTAAAAACAACTGGATTGTATTCCCTATAAAATCTGAGGCTGAAAAGAGGGTTATAAAGCGTGAAAGCATCTATGGCTACATGATATCTGTGACTTAAAAAACAGTCTTTACTCAATGGACTTGAAGTAAATTACTATATTAAATGAAAACAAGAGTCTATTTGATGTTACCTAATTTGCATAAAATAATGTGAGATGAAGTATTTCATGGAAAACGTGGTATCACAGGATATTTTTCAAAATTTAAGTTTGGTTGAACACCAGCTGAGAAGGTGAAATTCCCCTTGAGAAAGATGAAAGATATTCTGAAGTTGATTTAACCTGAAGCTGTGTTTTACATAGGTTCTTTCATTAAACCTGAGATTAACAAGAGGGCGTACATTGACTTTTCCATATGATGTCTAGTTGATTGTATTCTGCACAATAATTAGATTGCCATATTCTAGAAAAGATCCTTGCATTTAACAAATCTTTATGGAGTGTCCAATTCATGCTACCCATGGTAGAACAAGATCCAGTGGGAGTGGGGGATGATGGCATGGCAAGTCCAGTGGGTTGTTCTAAATATAGCTAGAGAAAAACTTTTTTTTTCAAAAGAGGTCTGGCACTTTTGTATCCACCTGTCAAATCATTGGTCATTTCTTTAATATAAAAATTTTAACTGGACAATTTTTAGTGTATATTTTTTAAATGTATATTTTTTAAATGTTATGTTTTATACAATATTTCTAGGTGTTCTTACAGAAAGATGTTCAGGATATGTAGCGTTCCACATCACCAGACATAGAAGTTCACAGATTTTTACCAGATTTAAAAAAAAAACTCAAGGTAATCTATTTAGCCTACAAAACTGCAGGTTATTTTTGTATGCAATAGCTGAGGCTATTATCACTTCTCCTATTTAGCTTGATATTAATTTATCAAGACTAATTTATCAAAAAGACTATTATTTTAGTCTTTTCACTTAGATTATAATTATTTCTAGTTGCAGACTTCACCTTCTTTTTCTTGTGTATTCCCATTAAGTCTAGGACAGTGTCAAGTAGATGATAGTTGTTAAATAATACTATTTGATTTGAGCAATCATCATCTTCCTCTTTAATATGAGCTGACAAAACCATTATAGCCATACTCTTGCTATCCTTTCTTTTCATTTATTTATTTTTAATATATTTTATTGATTATGCCATTACAGTTGTCCTATTTCCCCCCTTCATTCCCCTCCACCCTGCACACCCCCTCCCCTACCGCTCCCTCCTTTAGTTTATGTCCACGTGTCTCAAGTTCTTTAGATTCTATATTTCCCATACTATTCTTGCCCTCCCACTATCTATTTTCTACCTACCATCTATGCTACTTATTCTCTGTATCTTCTCCCCCTTCTCCTCCTCCCACTCCCTTGTTGCTAACTCTCCATGTGTTCTTCATTTCTATGGTTCCTCTCCTGATCTACCTGTTCTCTTAGTTTGCTTTGGTTTTAAGTGTGGTTGTTAATAACTGTAAATTTGCTGTCCTTTCACTGTTCATATTTTTTATCTTCTTTTTCTTAGATAAGTCCCTTTAACATTTCATATAATAGGGGCTTGGTGATGAAGAACTCCTTGAATTTGACCTTATCTGAGAAGCACTTTATGTGCCCTTCCATTCTAAATGAAAACTTTGCCTGATAGAGCAATCTTGGTTGTAGGTCTTTGGATTTCATGACTTGGAATGAAATTCCAAGCCCCTTCTTGCCTGTAAGGTTTTCTTTTGAGAAAAGTTTGTTGTTGTTGGACTTCCGTATAGTTCAATTTTCAGTGTTTTGGTTGCATTTTTGTTACTAAAACTTTGCTGTCTTTAAACTTGGTTGTGCAAGGAGGTACAGTGTTTCCACCTGTGCCTCCATTTTGGCCAGAAGTCCCTTTCTTTTCATTTAAGCACATAAAATTTTTTTCTCTAGTGGAAGGTATTGAATACTTATGACTCAATAATTCTTCATCTTGCTGAGGAAAGTCTTATGCAAGCAACTAGGATGGATACAGAAGACAAAGCCTAATTTTTTCTTTTTACTTATCTCTCATTATTGACTGATATAACCCTGGACATTTCAATGTTCTAAATTTTGGTTGTGTTTAGTCCAGTTCAGTGATTTTTTTAAAAAAGATATTTGAAAGAGAAAGGTAAAGAGAGTTATTTGTGGAGATTAGAAAATTGCTATTTGAAAATAACCAATGCAAAGACCTTATTCTATGTGCTAGTTAATCTGAGAGCTTACAAATTCAGAAACACTTGTGATACACACTATCAAATAGGGGATTTCTTTAGTTATATTTGTATGCTAATTACCCATTGTGCTCTGTGGTTTTTGAAGGAGTAAATGATCCTAAACACTGTCTTAGTAAGAAGGAAAAAAAAAACAATCTTCAATGTTGGTGACTATTAGCTACCAATATAGAAATTGCCACTTTTCTAAACTTGAATAGAAATGAATTTGATAAAAAGAGAAATAATAATAGATTTATAAAAATAACATTCTTTTACCTAGTGGGTTTCTTATTCTAATGTTTCTCTACTTTAGTCCTTTAAAAATCATGCAAAAATATTATAAAGTGACAGCAAAAAATTCATTAAAAGATTAATACTTCTAGTTTACCAATTCTTTTACTAGTTCACTTAGTTATTTCATTAATTCCATAAATGTAAGACTTATCATGAATTCCAGTGATCTGCATAAATAAGGTTACAATTCTACTGGTAATCACAATCTAACAACTTCGAATAGGAAGTTGGCATCGTTTATACATTTCAAATGAAATAAAGTATTCTCTTTTCATTCAAACCAACAAGAGAAACGCAAAAGCTGAGAAAGTGTAACAATATAACCTAGCTACTTAGTCTCTAACTTTGTCCACTAAAAAGATGATGATGAACAACTATAATAACAAAAAAAGGACTCACCGAACAACACAACATAAATAATTTCTAGATTAAGCAATCTGAAGAACTCTAGTTTTGAGATACATGGCTTACCTTTAAAAAAATATCCCTACCAATTAATAACTATGAAGTCTTCTAGGAATACATATTTTATTTTATTTATTAAAAGTGGTTACTCACTGGGAAAGCTTCAGGAAAGGAAACATCTCATTATCATAAGAATCCTAGAGCAGAACTGGCAGTTCATATATAATGAATGTCATTTATGTCATGCTAATGTATTCACATCACTCACAGGCACTGTTTACATTTAATACAAGGAAATCTATACAATATAAATTTGGCATATTTATTAGATTTAACAATGAAATTAGTATAATTACCCATCTCTTCTTATTTGAACTTTACCAAAAGTCACTTGGAATCCAATAAATTTTTTTCTCTATTTTTATCTTTATGCAGCCTAACATTATTTTAGCAAGTCTGAGTACACACAATATCATTTATTAAATAAAACGAATTGTTTGAAACCTTTGGGTTTTGTAAGGGCACTTATAATATATACACACTTTCTTAGAGTGATTTTTTTCTCCTAAATCCCCTTGGGAGAAGTGTAATCATTTATTTTAAGCATGTTTCTCAGCAATCCATAGCCCATTGGCTCTCCATGACAGCATTTATCTAGATTCCTTCACATTTGCTAAGAGGATGTTGATAAAACAAAGAGTCAAAAGTTAGGAATAAAAATGAAAGACAAATCAGTTTCTTTTGGGAAATAATTACTTTATATTACAGGCTGAGAAAGAGAAGATTATAAAATTCTACTGTTTCTAGAGATCCATGAAAATGGATCTGAGATTTCAAATATACATTCTTAGTTTAGTACGAACATAATGAAATCATGAAGATTAAGAAAAAATGAAAATTTGCCTTCATAGTTGTACTTTGCTTATTAAAAGAGGCAGTAACCCAGTTACATCTGTATTTGTGTGACATTTGCTAACATAACAATATGCATATTTGATTTTATTGAGAGAGCAGCTGGAATTGTATATTCTAGTACAAGTTTGCGAGAAAAGTTTTGTGTTTAGGTCATTCAGCTTAGACATTAATATGCAAAAGTAAAGGCTGAAGGTGATGGTATTAGTTAGGAAGCTATCATCAACTCCCAGCAATTTCACTGCTAGGATTATACCCTAAGAATCCTGAAACACTAATCCAAAAGAACCTATGCACCCCAATGTTCATAGCAGCACAATTTACAATAGCCAAGTGTTAGAAGCAACCTAGGTGCCCATCAGTAAATGAATGGATCCAAAAAGTATGGTACATTTACACAATGGAATTCTATGCAGCAGAAAGAAAGAAGGAGCTCCTACCCTTTGACAGCATGGATGGAACTGGAAAGCATTATGCTAAGTGAAATAAGCCAGATGATGAAAGACAAATACCACATGATCTCACCTTTAACAGGAACCTAATCAACAAAACAAATGAACAAGCAAAATATAACCAAAGATACTGAAATTGAGAACAGGCTGATAGTGTCCAGAGGGGAGAGAGGAGGGAATTTCAGGGGAAAAGGGGAAGGGTTTATAGGAACAAATATAAAAGACACATATACAAAAACTGGGAGGGGGTGGAAATGGGAGGGATGGGGAGGGCTGGGTGGGTGGGCTTGGGGTGGGAATAAAAGACAGAAAACTACATTTGAACAACAATTTTTAAAAAATAAATAAATAAAAATAAATTAATTAATTTAAAAAATTAGAAACTCCCAATTCACATTTTTTAAACAATGTAAATATATTATCTTGCATGTAAATCAAGAGTTTGGAAAGGTTGCAAGATTCTTCAAGACAGAAGTTTTGAGCTATCATGTCTTCAATCTTTTCCATCTCTTCTTGGTTCTGACATCTTCATTGTGATAGTTTTACACTCATGGACATAAAATAGTTAAACCGGTTCTGGCAGCACATTCAGACATGGTTTCTCCAGCAGAAAGAAAAGAAACATCCCTTCTTAATCTCCTTTATAGAAATAATAACTCCTTTCTGCAAATGCCACATGGGCCTCCTAGGACATTGGTTGCCCTCTAACTTCCCCACTCCCCCACTCAAATTCCAATCACAGGTAAAGGAAATGGGGATCTGCTCGATTGATCTATATTCCAGAACAATCAGAATTTAATTACGATCAGTGTTTCCAGCGTGAAGTTTTGCTTTTCTAGCAAGAAGAAGAGATGAAATTGACATCTGGAGAGAATCTTTAATGATTCTTTCACCCTTTCATCAAGAACATTGGAGAATTCTGGACTTGTAGACCAAGGCTCTTGATCATGCACCATGTTAACTTCATTTGGGAAAAGTTTACACTATCAAGTTAAACTATTATCTGCGGAATATGGTTTTAAAAAGTTTCAGCCATTCAATCTCCACAGGAAGTGATAACAATGAAATTTTATTAATTGTGCCTGCATGCAATTGTGAAAGGTATATTCACCTTGGCAAAAGAAGACAACTTTCCTTGAACCACAATTCCAGCACTTATTAGAGAGTTCATAAACCAAAGCAAGTGTTTTTCAGAACATCAGTCCCCATATTTGTAAAAAGTGGTTAATAACACCTGCCTTACAGTGTTGTTGCAAGGATTCAGATAATATATATTAAATAACTTTGTCAACTGTAAAGCTCAATACTGTGTAATGAACAGGTATGATTAGCTAATGAATCAGTCAGTTTTACCTCTGTATGTCACACTTCTACAGCTGTTTAGTCAGGTTTTCCTACTGTCTCATCAAAGTAGCTTTCTGCTCTTTTATTACTGTCTCATGTTAAACATGGCAAATATCAAGATTTTAATTTTTACTATAATGCACTCTTCTCTTTTCAACTCTATAGTCCCTGTAGGAAACATTACTCCAGTGTTAATCACCCAGGTCTGAGTCTGAGCCTGTTTTAGAACCTACACTTTCAATCTCTCCCTTCACAACCATTAATTCATTAAATCTCACCACTTCCTACAGTTTCTTTATTTCAAGATCCCTTTCCCATAAAAGTAAATATCTAGTTCAGAACCCTGTCATTTAACTCATAAATCTACAACATTTTCACTAGCTTTGATTCCTTTTTAAAAAAATATTTAAATATTTATTTATTTATTTATTGAGAAAATGAATGATTTGAGGAGAAGAAAATATGGGGCATAACGTTATGTAAAAGTTTCCCAAACAAGATTTTTAAAGTGTGAATTTCTGAATCATGATATCTGTCCCTACATGCTCAAAAAACCTGGTAGTTTTGCAACAATCTCAAGTGCTATTAAATGTATACACCTAATGTCCTCATTAACATTTGAAAGTATTTGTCTTTCACCACCTGGCTTATTTCTCTTAGCATGCTTTCCAGTTCCATCCATGCTGTCAAAGGGTAGGAGCTCTACTCAACAAAACAAACAAACAAGCAAAATATAACCAAAGACACTGAAATTGAGAACAGACTGACAGTGACCAGAGAGGAGAGGGGAGGGAATTTCAGGAGAAGGCAGGAAGGGTTTGCAGGAACTAATGTAAAGGACACATGGACAATAATGAGGGACAGTGGAGATGGGAGGAAGGAGGTGAGGGCTGGGGGGTGGGCTCAGGCCAATGTAAATGACAGAAAACTGTACTTGAACAACAATAAAAATAAAAATAATACCATTTGAAAGTATACCCATTCTATAAATCTGGGCCAGGGAGTACTTTGAACACCCATCTCCCCTTTCTTCTGCATTGGTGAGGAGGTGGTGGGGCAAAAGAGCTGATAAATCTCTGGGGAAGTATAAGACTTCCAGAACAAATCAGAACATTTTTCTCTTTCTTTTTGCTTAAAGTATCAGAGCACTAATCTATGAACTCCAGAATGGGCAGAAGTACAGGGTCAAGATTTAAAAAGAAAAAGAGACTAAGATAGCAGTTGTGTTGAGGAAATGGTAAACATGAATTAGGATGATAAAGACACATTTGATTTTCAGTTTGGAGATGCTAAGGAGTGGACCCTAATTCATGAAAGGTTTTCTTCTCTCTGGCTATTGCTCAGTCGTTTGTTCTGGGTGGTTTTTCCACAATTGAATTGTAATTTCAGATTGGCCCTGGGAGGAGTTCAGTGTGACTTCCATTCACTCCTCCACCATCTTTTCTCCTCAATATATTTTCTTGTATATCTCCTCAAGAAAGGGAAACAAAAATAAAAAAGAAACAAATGGGACTACATCAAATTTTAAAAGTTTTAAACAGCACAGGAAATCATCAACAAATTTTTTTTAAAACCCACTGAAAGGGAGAACATATTTGTCAATGATATACCTGACATGAGATTAATACCCAGAACATATAAAGAACTTATGCAACTCAACTTCAAAAAAAATCTGATTAAAAAGTGGGCCAAAGACCTAATTAGATATTTCACCAAAGAGGACAGACAGATTCCCAACAGACATGAAAACATTTGCAACATCATTAATTATCAGAGAAATGCAAATTATTATTACTTTGTATTGTTGTTCAAGTACAGTTGTCTCCATATTTCCCCTAACACTCTCACCTGTCCCACCGTCAATCTTACCTCCCTTTGGCTTTGTCCAAGGATCCTTTATACATGTTCACTGATGAGTCTTTTCCTTCTTTCCCCCATTATCCTTTACCCCCCTCCCCTCCAATTACCATCATTTTGTTCTTTATTGCCATGTCTCTGGTTATATTTTGCTTGCTTGTTTGCTTTTTTGATTAGGTTCCACTTATGGGTGAGATTATATGGTATTTGTCACTGCCTGGCTTATTTCACTTAGCATAATGCTCTCTAGTTCCTTCTATGCTGTCAAAAAGGGTAGGAGCTCCTTTTCTCTTCAGAAAAATGCAAATTAAAACCACAGTGAGATATTGCCTTATATCTATTAGAATGGATGTCATTAATAAATCGACAAACAAGAGTTGATGAGGATGCAGAAACTGGTGGTGGGAATGCAGATTGAAGCAGGCACTGTGGAAAGCAGTATACAATTGCTTCAACAAATTAAAATGCAACTTCTTTATGACCCAGCAAATCCACTTCTGGGAATATATCTGAACGATCCTGAAACACTAACTAGAAAGACTATATGCACCCCTATGTTCATTACAGCATTATTGACAATAGCCAAGATTTGAAAACAATCCAGGTGTCTATCAGTAGATGAGTGGATAAAGAAGAGTGGTGCACTTACACAATGAAATACTACTCAGTTATAAAAAGGAAGGAAATCTTACCCTTTGTAACTGCATGGGTGGACCTGGAGAGTATTACACTAAGTCAAATAAGCCAGTCAGAGAAAGGCAAGTGCCATATGATTTTATTTATATATGGAACCTAATAAACAAAATAACTTAAACAAAATATAAGCAGACTCATAGATATAGAAAACAGACTGTCAGAGGGCAGGGGGGTTGTGAGGCTGAGTAAAAATGGTAAAGGAATTATGCAAAAACAAAAAACAAGCAAACAAATAAAAAACTCTCTTAGACATAGAAAACAGTTGTTTTTTCTGGATGTTTTTTCCACAATTGAATTGTAATTTCAGATTGGCTCTGGGAGGAGTTCAGTGTGACTTCCATTCACTCCTCCACCATCTTCTCTCCTCAATATATTTTCTTATATATCTCATCAAGAAAGAAAAACTAAAAGAAAAAAAGAAATAAATGGGACTACATCAAATTTTAAAAGTTTTAAAGGGTAAGATTTCCTTCCTTTTTACAACTGAGTAGTACTTCATTGTGTTAGCCAGAGGATGTGGTAGAAGATAGATGAGGCTAAAAGGGGATACAATTGTGATGGAAGAAGACTTGATTTGGGGTGGTGAACGTATAGCGCAATATACAGATAATATATATAGAATTGACACCTGAAACCTATATGATTTTATTAACCAATATCACCCCAATAAATTCAATAAGTGTTTAAAAATAAATACATAGTACAACAAGCTCAAAAGAAAGAGAAGTACAGAGAAAACATGTAAATGCAAATATTTTTAAACGATCAAAAAGATTTGAATTAGCCCTGGCTGGTGTAGCTCAATGGATTGGGCCCAGACTGTGAAACAAAGGTTCACCAGTGTGATTCACAGCCAGGGCACATGCCTGGGTTGTGGGCCAAGTCCTCAGTGGGGACCACATGAGAGGCAGCACACACTGATGTTTCTCTTCCTCTCTTTCTCCCTCCCTTTTTCTCTAAGAATAAATAAAATCTTAGAAAAAATTTTAATTATGTGGTGTAAGGACCTCCATAAAGGAATGCCTAGTTAACACAGAAGCCTGCATCATAATAGGTTTATCAAGCTAGTGATGAGTCAATTTTAAAATATTAGATTGCTGATTCTCCCCTTAAGAATGCCCCTATCACACTTAACATTTTCACCTCCTTTCTATCGTCCTAATGAAATCTGTAAGTAGCTGATCACCTATTTAACCAGAGGGAAAATTATCTCTTTTCACACTGAGTTCAACTAAAAGGCCACCCTTAGTGTTAAAGGGTATTATTAATATGGCTGGGGAAAATTTTTCTCACCATTTATTGATCTATAGATTGGATTATTAACATGATGTTTGCTTGTTGAAGGAGACTTTCAAAAACATTTCTTGCTCTATAGGCCAAAAATGAAGTGAAGTGCTTGCAGCACATACCCATTATCATTAGGTTTTTCCTCTGCCTTTTTTAATTTCCTGCATTCTACAGCATCAGCCCAGTGAGCACTGGAACTTTTTTTGCCAAAATATCATTGACAAAATAAGTTCACAAGGACTTTTATAGAAAAACTTTTATTCTATAGAAAATATTTTTTTAGATATTTACACTCACTCTCCACCCAATTTATTAAACAAACTACATCAGATGATTTACATGTTTTTCCCACTTAATATCTGGGCTACCTTGGGCAAGTTCTTTAACTTCTCCTGGGCCTCATTTATTACAGTGTTTGTGCTGCCAGTGGAAGACAGGCTTTTCTATGGCATTGCAAGAAAAACATTCCAAGAACCCACACATGGGAGATTGTCGTATGGCAAGATGGTTTATTCGGGTAGAAATCTGCCCATGGGTTTTCAAAGTTCTATCCCCCTCTGTCCCATCATTGAAAAAGTTCAACCATGTCTTCATTAAGGCCCAAACAAAAGTCAGTGTCCAAAGTGTCTGTGTCACATTAAAGCTTAGTACTTTGGGGCCCATATAGTCTGTCTGCCTTGGGTTTTAGTGGCTGCTAAGCCCACATAGTTGCATACTTCCAGGCAAGAAAGCATACACAAATGCACAACACTTCTTTCCCTTAGAGTTATAATTAGGAGCTTTTTCAAAATGACCAATCAACTTCCCAAGATTTGTGGGTATTTAATTATGTCCATGCCCATCCCCTAGTTAGAGTGACAGGCCTCTATGGCCAAGCACCTCTCCCTGCATCACCCTCTACATCCGGGTCCTACATGGAGGAAGAGAACAGTATTAATCATCATGGCATAGCAATGTTATGATCCCCTGGGGTGTGAAGCTATAGCTCCCTGGTGAAGCAAACTGGCTTATGTTCCCCAGTTTATTAGGTTCAATGTCTACTCCTTTTGTAACCCTTCTTATCAATAATTAGCTAACTACCTATAGTAACATTTGGACTTTGAAGTTAGTAAAATTCAAGACTGGCAAAGATTCTGAATACAAATTCCCTAACGTGCAGACTTAATTTATTTAACACTACAGTCCTGCAAAGATATTTCCTCCAATTTATTCACTTATTTGTTACTTTACTCATTCTTTTGACAAATAAGTGATCAGCCTCAACTCTGTACCAGATCACTGGTTCCTTCCTCAGATTATACAGACAAGTTATTCAAGTCAAGCCCTATCTTCAAAGAGTTTCACTCTGAAGTGTAGGAAGAAGCCAAATTGATGAGAAAGAAACTATAATGCAGTGTGATGGGTGTCAAAATACAAGTGTGTGAAAGTCATTCTGTGAACCTGAAGAATGAAATAATGAACTCTTCCCAGAGTGGGTTTCAAATAATGGGCTGATGGGATAGGAACTAAGGGGAAAATACATATATATAATTTCACTAGTGCTCTCAGTGCTCCCCCCAGTGCTCCCTACCTCCCTCCTATTTCCACCTGCCTTAGTTTTTCTCCATGTGTCCTTTATACCTGTTCCTATAAACCCTTCCCCCTTTCCCCTGAAATTTCCTCCCCTCTCTCTTCTGGTCACTGTCAGCCTGTTCTCTATTTCAGTGTATTTTGTTATATTTTGCTTGCTTGTTTGTTTTGTTGTTTTGATTCCTGTTAAAGGTGAGATCATATGGTATTTGTCTTTCACCACCTGGCTTATTTCACTCAGCATAATGCTTTCCAGTTCCATCCATGCTGTCAAAGAGTAGGAGCTCCTTCTTTCTTTCTGCTGAATAGAATTCTATTGTGTTTATGTACCATAGTTTTTTGATCCATTCATTTACTGATGGGCACCTAGGTTGCTTCCAACACTTGGCTATTGTAAATTGTGCTGCTGTGAACATTGGGGTGCATAGGTGTTTTTGAATTGGCGTTTCAGAGTTCTTAGGATATAATCCTGGCAATGAAATTTCTGGGTCAAAAGGCATATTTATTTTTAGTTTTCTTAGAAAATTCCATAGTGTTTTCCATAGTGGTTGTACCAGTCTGCAATCCCACCAACAGTGAATGAGGCTCTCATTTTCTCCACAACTTTTCCAACATTTGTTGTTTGTTGCTTTGTTTATGATGGCCATTCTGATGAGTGTAAAGTGGTATCTCATTGTGGTATTAATTTGCATCTCTCTGGTAGCTAGCGATATTGAGCATCTTTTCATGTGTCTCTGGATCCTCTGTATGTCCTCCTTGGAGAAGTATCTGTTCAAGTCTTTTGCCCACTTTTTAATTGGGTTGCTTGTCTTCTTAGAGTAGAGTCGTGTAAGTTCTTTGTATATTTTGGAGATTAAACCCTGCCTGAGGTATCATTGGCAAATACATTTTCCTATACAATTGATTCTCTTTTTATTTTAACACTGTTTTCTTTTGCAGTGTAGAATCTTTTTATTTTGATGAGATCCCATTTGTTTAGTCTTTCCTTTATGTTCCTTGCCCTAAGGGACATATCAGTAAAAATATTAAATGAAATATCTGAGATTTCCCTACCAATGTTCTCCTCTAGGACTTGAGTGGTGTCATGGCTTATATCTAAGTCTTTTATCCACCTTGAATTTATTTTGGTGTATGATACAAGTTGGTGTTGGAGTTTCATTTTTTTTTTTTTTGCCTGTAGCTGTCCAGTTCTCCCAACATCATTTGTTGAAGAGGCTATTTTTACTCCATTTTATGTTGCTGCCTCCTTTGTTGAATATTAATTAGTAATAAACCTAACCAAGGAGGTAAAAGACCTGTATGCAGAAAACTACACAGCACTGAAGAAAGAAATCAAGGAAGACACAAACTAGTGGAGACATATACTGTGTTCATGAATCAAAAGAATTAACATCATCAAAATGACCATACTACCCGAAGCAACTTACAAATGCAATGCAATACTTACTAAAGCACCAATGGCATATTCCCCAGACATAGAACAAACACTTCAAAAATTTATATGGAACCATAAAGGACCCAGAATAGCAGCAGCAATTTTGAGAAAGTATTATTTTGAGAACTGTATTACAAGGCCACTGTAATCAAAACAGCCTGGTACTGGCATGAAAACAGGCACATAGACCAATGGAACAAAACAGAGAGCTCAGAATTAATAAGTATTTTTGAAAATAAAATAAATGAGTGTTGTCCTGAAAACACAGTTTTATATTTAACTGTACACTTCAGAATGGTAGAGAATTTTTAATTAATTATTTATCATGGAAGTGATCAGATATTCTTGTCTAGACCAAATTGTAACTGAAAACATGTTCTTTTGAGTAAATTAACTCTTGGAGACAGAGGCCATCTACTTCATCTTGCATCGCCAGTGTTCTGCTCCTACATGAGAAATAGGATTTAGAGCTCAGTGAAGATATTTGAGTCCACCATTAACTGACCAAACAATCTATCTGATATCAAGGTTATTGTTCAGTTAACAGACAACCTCAAAATGCTATTAAATAGCCACCACCTTTCGGAGTGGAAAACAATGTTTAATAGTCACCTAAGTCATTGTTTAGGAGATAATAAATTACTTTTACAAAAA
The DNA here is from genome assembly GCF_014824575.4 of Sturnira hondurensis. Lineage (NCBI taxonomy): Eukaryota > Metazoa > Chordata > Mammalia > Chiroptera > Phyllostomidae > Sturnira > Sturnira hondurensis. The sequence goes on from NW_028081854.1 coordinate 1,203,823, forward strand.
GCAGAGGCTATAAAGAAAAGAAACAGTGTAGTAAACCTTGGCCTTCTTCATAGCCCAGCCCAAGGTGAAACCCCCTAAAGCAGCACTACTAAAACTTAATGTGCATACAAGTTATCTGAGGATTTTATTAAAATACAGGTTCTGTTTTATAGTCTGGGTGCAGCCTAAGATTCTGTCTTTTTTAACAAGCTCTAAGGAATTCTAATGATGCTGGTCTCCAGACCGCACTCAGAGTAGCAAGGGCCTTAGAGTATTTCAAATCTACCGTTGGTTTCACTGTCTATTTTTAATGTTTACTTTCCGTCACTAGTCCAAGCACTCCTCTGAGGCCTTAAAATGTTTCATTCATGTCTCCAGGACTTAGCTGTACAACTGTCATGGCTATGTGCCTCACATGTCATAGCAGCTCAATATAATTTTATTAACTGAATGATAGAAAGCAGTTCAACCTGTGTCTTCTTATAAAAACTTCAGCCAATAAATCACTCTTTTCTTTCTTTAGTCGGACCTAGTGGATGGTATTGTCTTGTCTTGGTATATTACTTACATATTCTTTTCCTTTTGAAGCCAATTTTTAATCTGATTAGTTGGATGACCTCTGCTACAGATTGCAGCTAGTAAACTCAGTGTAGTTTAGCACTTGACCAGAAATGTTGCCTAGACCCAAACTAAAACCAAATCAAGAAAGTACCCTCAAGATCCAAGATGGCTACAGGAGCCTCTGTCCTCTTGGTCCCAGACCCAAACCCAGACCTGTCTTGCAGCCTAGCCACAGACTGTGGTCTGCAGAGTGACTGGTCTGCAAAACTCCAATGCAGAGTGAGTGAGAGCATGAGTGAATGAGTGCGCACACAGATAAGAATGTGGGAGTTGACAATAGTGTGCCTGCCTGAAGGGCACCTGGGAGAGAGTGGCCTGGGCTTTCCAAGCAGAGCAACTTCTGCTGCTGAGGCCCAAACCAGCACTTTTGGTTACACAAGGCCATAGTGGCTACAGATTGGTGCAGGAGCTGTGAGCATGGATGGCAAAAAGAGATGGCTGGAGAGGTACTGGCTCCAGAAACAGGGAGGTGGGAGCAGGACCGAGAGAGGCTGAAAATCTCTGGAGGGGTCTGGGACAGCACCCAGCAATAACCCATGTTATAATATGGTTCTGGGGCTCTTCCCAGTAGCACTGGGGAAAAAATCTATACAGAAGCTTTATTAAAAACTGTTGGAGGCTCTGAAGTCAGTGGCTAGCCCTGATTGTGACAAACTCTGATTTGTGGGGAGAGCATGTGGAGAATAAGCACCCCCAGGCTTCAGTGCTGCAGCCTGGGGGCCGCACAGAAACCCTTTTAAAAGAGAAGCTGAGGTGAGACCTGAGACTCAGCAGGGAACTGGTGCTTACATGCTTGTGTGTATGGGTGCAGAAGCTCTGCTAACAGAGAACTCAGAGGGATGGAGTCACATTAAAGGTTCTGTGCATCCCACACAGCACAGCTGGTGAGCTGTAGGCTCTTCAGAGTGGAGAAATCAGGCCCCATCTTCCCACAAGAGTGGCTAGCTGGGGAGTGGAAGGCCAGAACCAAATGCATGAGATTTCCTGCAGCCAGCCAGATCTCATAGATAGGTGAGCCCAACTCCCACCTGCATGATTACAGACTCTGCAGATCAGTGAGGCCATGTTCAGGAGCATCCTGCTGAGCACAATTCCACACTGGAAAAAAGAAGAAACCTGAAAGGGCCTTTAACCAGACACTACGAGCTATACTCTTCCATGGGTCCTGATCCACTAAACCCAGTAGAGCACAGAGAAGAGAGACAGGCACAGGTGGGATTTAGGGTCCCAGTCAGCCTCAGCATGTAGACAGAGTTGATGCCTGTGCTAAGCAGAAAAGAGTAGCCCCTTTTATACAGATTGGCCCCTCACAGGAAGCAGTCAGCAAAATCACTAGAAAACATACATTATTGAAAAGGCTCTGGGACAGACCAAGATGTGACATTGAGGGGATGGGGAAACACTCCCACCATCTTTCCTGAAGACAGAGTAGTGCCCCAAGGGAGTGACCTAGGGTTATTACCCCCACCCCTAATGGCACCAGAGACCCCTCTGGAAGCAGGTGGAGAAGGTAATGGCAGTCCTCTCAGGTCATTAAGTGAACCGCTCCTGAGCCTTGGGCAGTGGGAAAGCCAGTGGGGCAGAACAGTGGGCACCAGCCAAATCGGAAGGAGATAGCCACAGACTATAGATCACCTGCAGCCTTGAACAGGCTGCTTAGGGCCAGACTAAAAGAGCATCATTACTAAACAAGGCCAGTCTAAAACTTCACCTTGGATGAATCCAGAAGAGAAGACAGTGGTAAACACTAGATTCTATTGAGACAAATTCCACTGCGATCTTTTTCATGATTTGCATTATTTTCTCTCCTGCATCGCTTTTTAACATTCATCTCTTTTCCTTCAAGTTTATGTTTATTACATCACGAGTTTTTATATTGCAGTTTATTTCAAATTTCGTATTTTGCTCCTCCCTTCTATTACTTCATTATATCTTCTTCCCCCCTCTTCTTATTTTTGTTTTAAATTCTATTTTCTCTCTTGCTACAGCTTGAGTCTATTCCTTACTTTTACTATTTCTTCCCACCCCAGCCTCTCAACACATTTCTCTATTAGTCATCTCACATTCTTTTCCCTGTTCTTAAATACCATTGTGCTCTCTCTGTCTTTAATAACCATTGCTTATTGGTTCTGGATATGGCAGTTGTTGTTGTATTTCTTCAACTTTATTTCTAGACTTTCATTATTTTGTATTTCAACTCTCATATTTTACTGTTCCCCTCTCCTACTCTATTTTTGCCTTCCTCCTGCCCTTTTCTTTCATTTTAATTTCATTTTTCCACGTCCTCACCTAGTTTTCATTCTTCAGTCTTAGTATTCCTTCTCCCGCTATCCTCTCAAAATCACTTTTCTTTCCTCCAGAAATCTCTTAGGATTTTATCTCCTTCTTTTTTTCCCATTATATTCCCATCCAATCTTTGCCAATATTTGCCTGCTTGTTCGTGATATTGTTATGATGGATCTTTTTCTCTAATTTGGTTTCTATATATTTTTCTTTTTTCATTACATGTTTTTTAATCTTTGTTTAAACCTAACACAATTTGCATTCCTCCTTCTACTCTATTCTACCTTCTACCCTCCATTTTTTGTGTACCATGTAAATTTTACCTTCTTTTCCTCTTCAGCTCGTTTCTACTCCCTACTGTTACTATTTCTTCTTGCTGTACCCTTATAAAAATTGTTTTTCTTCAGTTAGTCATATCATATTTGCATCTCCTTTCTAATAGTAATAGCTCTAATATATTTACGCCTCATGAATATTGGATTATTTCCTGTTGATAGTGTGATTGTGAGTACAGGTTATTTATGTGGGTTTAAGTTTGTTTCCAGGGATATTGCTTTTGTTCTAAAAGTACCTGTACAATAGCATACAAGTCCTGGTGGTCAGTGTGACTCTCATGTAGCCAGCATGAGGGAAGGATCTACCCAAGAATGATCCAACAACAATCAAAACCCAATAACAACCAGAAAGCCCACATAAATGGCATAAAGGGCATCACAGGAGCATCAGGCTCAGGAGAGCAAAGTGGCTACACCACTGACTCCCACAGATCTCTTACCATAGAAGGTCACACCAGAAAGACAGGGAGTCAAAGAAGAATATTTTGAAATGCAGAGACAAACACTAAGAGTCATCTAAAATTGGGAGTCAAAGAACACCAATCAGAAGGAAAGAAAAAATCTACAGAAAGAGGACTAAATTAAATTGAGGCAAGCAAACTATTAGACACTGAGTTCAAAGTAATTGTTATAAGGATGCTCAAGGAACACAGTGATAACTACAGGGAAATCCAGGGAAGCTACAGGGAACTTACTGTGAACTGCACCAGCATGGAAAAGGATACAAAACCTATCAAAAAGAGCCAGGAAGATGTGAAGAATATAATATCAGAAACAAAGAATACAGTAGAAGGAATTAAAAGCAGGCGACATGAAGCAGAAAAAGACTCAAAAAGAATAAAGAGGGTTTAAGGCAGGTGTAGGATAATGTGAAACAGAATAATGTCCATCCTATAGGGAGGTCAGAAGCTGAAGAAAAAGAGCAAGGGATAGAAAATTTGTTTGGAAAACTTGTTTGGAAGAAAACTTCCCCAACTTGATGATAGAAAAAGTCACACAGTCCAGAAAACATGGAAGTCACAAACAAGATGAACACAAAGAGGCCCACTCCAAGGCACATCAAACCTAAAATGGCAAAAATTAAAGACAAAAAGAGAATCTTAAAGGTATTCTTGCAGGGGAGAAAAGGCTAGTAATACACAGGGTAACTCTGATATGAATATCAGCTGATTTTTCAACAGAAACACTACAAGCCAGAAAGGAATGGCAAGAAATATTCCTAGTAATGACAAGCAAAGGCCTGCAACCAAGGCTACTCTACCCAGCAAGGCTGTCATTTAAATGAAAGGTGAAGTAAGGAGCTTCTAGGACAAAAGAAGGCTAAAAGAATACACATCCACAAAACCAGCACTGCAAAAGATGCTAAAGTGACTGCTTTAAGAAGATGAAGAAAAGGAGAAGGAGAGAGCAAGGAACAGAGGTGAAAAGGGGAAAGTAGCAAAGAATAATTATCAATAAGCCTTAAAAGTAAAAGGATTAACTACTCCAATCAAAAGGCATAGGGTAGCTGAATGGATAAGTAAACATGACCTGTGTATATGCTGTCTACAAATACCCTACTCACAACAACAACAACAACAACAAAATACACAAAATGAAAGTGAAGGGATAGAAAAATATTCCAAGAAAAATGACACCAAGCAGTTGGGGCAGCAACACTTACATCAGACAAAATACATTTCAAAACAAAGGTCAGAAAAAGAGACAAAGAAGGACATTTTATATTTCTAAAGGGAAAAAAATCAATCAAGAAGATGTAGCCCTGATAAACATATATACACACAATATAGGAGCACCACCTATATAAGGAAAATTTTGCAGAACTTCAAGAAAGATATTGTCAAGAACAAACTCACTGTAAGGATTTTAACATTCATTGACAACAATGGATAGACCTTCTGAGCACAGAATCAACAAGGATACTGAAGAAATGAACACACTCTAGATCAAATGAACTTAACTACATGCATGGAACATTTTGCCACAAAGAAGAAAACTATATTTTCTATTTGAATAAACATGGAGCATTTTCAAAGGTAGACCAAATGGTAGGACACAAAAGGAGACTCAACAAATTCAGAAAAATTAAAATCATTTCAAGCATCACTTTGGACAACAATGGCTTCTAACTAGAAAGTAACCCCAAGCAAAAACCTCAACATCATTCAAATTTGTGGAGAGTGAATTACATGCTATTAAATAATGAATGGGTTAACAATTAGATCAAAGAAGAAATCAAAAAGTTTCTGAAAAGGAATGAAAATGAACACAAAACAAACCAAAGCCTATGGGAAACAGTGAAGACTCCCCTGAAAGGGATGTTCATAGCAATACAGACCTACCTAAAAAAAAAAGGTTTAAAAATCTCAAATAAACAACATAGTACTATGTCTATCTACAAGAACTGGAGGAACAACAAACAAAGCCCAGAGCTAGTAGAAGGGAGGAAGTAATCAAGACCAGACAGAATTAAAGGACACAGACTAAAAGAATAACTCAGAGTGTCAATAAATCCAAGAGCTGCTTCTTTAAAAAGATAAACAAAATCAACAAAACTTTAACCAGATCCATCGAGAAAAACAAAGGACCCAAACAAATAAAATCATAAATGAAAGAGGAGAGATTACAACTGATATCACAGAATTAAAAAGAATTGTAAGAAATTACTACAAACAACTATATGTCAGTATATTTGAAAACCTAGAAGAAATGGACAAATTTCTAGAAACATACAACCTTCCAAGTCTGAATCAAAAAGCAGAAAGCCTGAATAGACTGAAAATGACTAGTGAAACTGAAGCAGAAATAAAAAATTTCTGGCACAAAAAGGCTCTGGACTAGACAGCTTCACATGTGAATTTTATCAAACTATCAGGAAAGCTCTAACTTCTATCATCCTCAAGCTATTCCAAAAAATCCATGAAGAGTGAAGACTCCAAAACTGTTTTTATGAGGCAAGTATTTTCCAAAACCAGATAACATACAAGAAAGAAAATTACTGGCCAGTATCACTGATGAACATAGATGCTAAAATCCTCAACAAAATATTGGCAATCTAGATCCAGCAATATATTAAAAATATCATATACAATGATCAAATAATATTCTTCCTAGTGATGCAAGTTTGCAAGGATGGTATAATATTAACAGATTTATAAACATAATACACCAGATAAACAAAATGAAAGGCAAAAATTACATGATCCAATTAATAGATGTTGAAAAAGCATTTGATAAATTACAATACTAATTTATGATAAAACATTCAGCAAAATGGAAATAGAGGAAGTATACCTCAACATAATAAAGGCCATTTATGAGTATCCTACAGCCAACATCATACTCAACATGCAAAGACTAAATCTTTCTTCCTTAAAATCAGGAACAAGAAAACTGTGTTCACTTTCTCCACTTTTATTCAAGAAAATATTGGAAGGCAAGGCCACAATGTTCAGACAAGAAAAAAAAGTTGCATACAAATTGTAAAGAAGGAAGTAAAATTATTATTATTTTCAAATGACCTGATAGTGCACTTAGAAAACCATACAGGTTCCACCAAAAACCTACACAACCTAATAAGTACATTTTGCAAAAAAGTAGGATATAAATGGAATATTCAGAAATCAAAGGCATTTTTGTATACCAACAAAGTGATACAAGAAAAAGAAAGTAGAAAAATACCATCTACTGTAACAAGAAAAATAAAGTACCTAGTAATAAACTTAATCAAGAGAGTGAAAAACCTGTATTTGGCAAATGATACAACACTGAAAAAGAATTAAGGAAGATACAAAAAATAGAAGCATATGCCATGTTCATGGACTGGAAGAATTAACACTATCAAAATATCAGCCCTGGCTGGTGTAACTCAGTGGATTGAGTACAGGCCTTCGAACCAAACGATGGCGGTTCGATTCCCAGTCAGGGCACATGCCTGCGTTGCAGGCCAGTTCCCATCAGGGGACGCATGAGAGGCAGCCATACATTGATATTTCTCTCCCTCTCTCCTTCCCTTGCCCTCTAAAGATAAATAAATAAAATCTTTAAAAAAAGAATTAAAAATATCAATACTACCCAAAGCAATCTATATATTCAATGCAATTCCTATCAGAATATCAGTAACATATATCATAGTTTTAGAACAAATATTTCCAAAATTTATATGGAGCCCAAAAGGACCCCAAATAGCCTCAGCCAACTTGAGAAAGATGAATGAAACAGGAGAGACAAAAATAACTGACCTCAAACTATACCACAAAGCTACTGTAATCAAAACAGATTGGTACTGGAATAAGAACAGGCACATAGATTAATGTAACAGAATCGAGTCCAGAAATAAACCCAGGTCTCTATAGTCAATTAATATTCGACAAAGGGGACAGGAGCATAAAATGGGATAAAATTGACTCTTCAATAAATAATACTGGGAGATCTGGACAGGTACAGGCAAAAAAAAAATGAACTGAAACTACGAACTTACACCAAACACCAGAATAAACTCAGGATGTATAAAAGACTTAAATATAAGCCATTACACCATAAAAGTCCAAGAGGAATTCATAGGCAGTAACATTTCTTATGTCCATGCAGCAATATTTTTGCTAATATATCTCCTAGGGCAAGAGAAATAAAGGAAAGAACAAACAAATGGGATTATATCAAACTAAAAATCTCCTGCATGGAAAACACCAGAAAAATAAAAAGGGAACCAACTTTATGGGAAACATATTTGCCAATGATACCTTGGACAAAGGTTTTATCTCTAAAATATATGTATAACTCGTACAACTCAACACCAGAAAGACAAACAATCCAATTAAAAAATGACCCTGAATGGACACTTCTCCAAGGAGGACATACAGAAAGCCCAAAGACATATGAAAGAATGCTCAAAATCAGTAGCCATCATAGAGATGCAAATAAAACCACAATGACATATCACTTCACACCAGTCAGAATGGTAATCATTAACAAACCAATAAAGAATAAGTGCTGGTGAGGTTGTGAAGAAAAGGGAACCCTAGTACACTATTAGTGGGAATGCAGACTCATACAGCCACTGTGAAAAACAGTACTGAATTTCCTAGAAAAAAAAACTAAAAATTTCACTGCCTTTTGACCCAACAATTCCACTGCTGAGATTATAACCTAAGAATCCTGAAAGACCAATTCAAAAGAATCTGTGCACCCCAATGTTCATAGCAGTGCTATTTACAATAGCCAAGTCCTGGAAACATCCTACGCATCCTTCGGGGAGTGAGTGGAGGAAAAACAGTGGTACATTAACAAAATGGAATACTACACAGCAGAAAGAAAGAAGGAACTTCTACTTTTCATGACCCCATGAATGGAACTGGAGAGTATTATGCTAAGCAAAATAAGCCAGGGGATGAAAGACAAATACTGTATGATCTCACCTATAAGTGGAGCATAATAAACAAAGCAAACAAACAAGCAAAATAAAACCAGAAGCAGGGGAACAAGAATAGACTGATAGTGAGCAGAGAGAACAAAGATGGGAAAAAGAAGGGGTCAAAAAGGAAAAATGACTAGTCAAGGAACATGTAAAGATGACCCATGGACAGCAGTGTTCTGACTGACTGAGGGAGCAGGGGTTGACAGGTTAGTGGGGATCAAGGCAGGAAACATTTGGACAAACTTGATATAGAACAACAATAAAATAAAAATGAATAAATAAATAAGAGAGTGTTCTCATGGATTTACATATTCTAGCTATTTTATATAAAACAAATCATGTAACATGTGACCTTTCATGTCTATGTTCTTTAACTTAAATAAGGCTGTTTTTCTTGTTCATCATGTGAATTTCAGAAATTATGACTAACTCTCGGTATGTATCTGAGTAAACCTAAATTAACTTTCCCTTGAATTAAACAGGAGTTCTACTGCATGAAAATCTGTATGTATTAAAGCCATTTAGAGGCACTTGATATTAATTGTTTAGCAGTTCTCATCATAGGCTAGTTATCTACATGAATGTCCCTTAGGACATTTGATAGTTGTATGGAACATGGGGTAATACTTTGTTATGTCTTATAAATTTCTTGGTCCCAGTTACTTAGTGCCAGTTGGGCCTCCAATTTTTTTTCAGGCATAACCATAACATGTTCTTCTGTTTCCTGGAGGACCACTGCATCAGAAATGAAGCACCTGCTTTTCCTCTTTAATGCTCATCCCTTATCCACGTTCTTGAGTCCTATCCTTTTTTGTTTCTTTCAGGTACTTGCTTATCAACCATTCTTTTTCAGATAATTTCAACTTTTCAATTTATTGACATTGACTTGGCATTCAACTAACTTTCTCTGTCTCTCTCTCTCTCTCTCCCTCTCCTTTTTCTCTTTAATTCTTACTCCCTCTCCCACCTCTCTCTCTCATTATTTAACCATCTACTTCATCCATAGAATGTTATACACAGTCCACCATAAGTAATGCCTGCTTGAGTGTGGTTGGTAGAGTAATAAATGGGTGTAATAATTCATAGTTTTAATTTGAACATTTCATCTAAAATGGCATATGATGTACTTGGGTGTGATATTTTTATGTTGCAGAATTACATAGTTCCGTATGTAATTTTGTAATAAAATATTTAATAATGAATAAGGGTGTTATGTCATATCCTATACTCTAATTTTAGCTTCCTATTCTCCTCCCAACCCATGCCCTTCAGACTTTTTGTCATCATAGCAATACAACTGCTCTAACAAGGGCTCCAGTACACTGATCCCTTATAACCCCCAACCTTTAATCCTTGCTTGAGGTCTCTATGGCAGCTTGTACTGTATTCTTCTGGCTCCTCAGGCCTCTCTATCAACTCCATTGCATTTTTCTTTGTCTCTTTCATCTTCTGGATATACCCAACATGTTTAGTGGAGTTTTCTCTTTGTCCATATGCTAATGATTCCTGAAGCTTTTTTTGAAGCTACATTTTTCTTTATGATCCAGATTACTCTGTTGTGTTCTAGACCTGCATATCCATCTAGCTGTGGTCTCTGTCATGTGGATCTCTAAAAATTATAACATTAAAAATGCAATTACAAGTATTAATCAAAACATTCAAGTTTGCTCACTACTTTTCTTCAGATTCTCTCTTATACTCATGTTTTTGTAACACAATTCAATTGACATTCATTACAGAAACAAAAGGCATTCTGAAATATTCCTATTGACTCCTACCTTCTTTCCTTTCCCTCTCCCCTTATTAAATATCACATACCATCTTCATTTTCTTCGCCAGACATCTATTACCATTATTATTGCTTTCCTTTAGGCTTTTGTCGTCTCTCACTGTCACTAGTGATGTCTATTTCTAAGAAGTGGAGTAGTCTAAGAGCAAGAAAACAAATTCAGAAAAAAATAGAATATAAGTTGGATCTAATTTTCATTGTTAGTCTTACTCTCTCCAAAATTTCCCAGGTTTGATTTTTTAAAAAATGACTCCGCTTTTCCCAACTTATCTAATTATTCTTATCTTATTAAATTGCCCCCTATCTACTTTATAACATTTCTGCTTTTTCAGACTTTAACCTATGGTTCAACACACTACACTTAAGCTTCCTTATATCCAGGAATTCAGGATTACATTATCTAAATTTTAGAAAACACCAAGATTGTTATTTCAGGACCTCTGATTAGCCTTCTGAATTCTTATGTTATTTTATTTTATTTTATTTTATTTTATTTTATTTTATTTTATTTTATTTTATTTTATTTTTGTAATCACAAATAGGTATTAAAATGAGAGAGATTAGGGAGACTATAATTTTCCAATAGAATTCCTTAATGACTATCTTTCTGTTAGAAATTTTTTCTCTTTCCCTGACCCCTTTGTGATTCAGCTTTTTGTCTTTGAACATTTACTCTAACGAATGAAATGTAAACTTTTCTCATTTGATGCTAAATAATCATAATCATAAAATTCTAAAGTACTTTAGCAATTTTAAAATATGTTATCTGAGATGGATTTCTCTCCTGTCAAAGAATAGTATTATTTTCAAGAATCAGTGTAACATGGTAGGCAGATATATTTATGTATGATATTTTCTGTATTCGAATCTTGGTCCTGCTATTTACTTATAATTTACTTGGGAAATTAATTTAAATTCTCACATCAAGCAATAGAATAGAGGAGTGAATAGGAATCACATTATCCTGCTCCCAGAACCAATCTTTAATTACAACTACATTGTGGAAAATCACCTGAATAATCAAGTGAACTACAGCAAGAAATAGATCTTATAAGGTAGAAGACAGAAGACTCAGCTTCAGCACAAACTGACTCCACCTGCACAACAGCATATAAAATGTGGTGGGTGAAGTGAACCTAAGTAAACCAGCTGGAGAGAAGGACCCATCAAAGAATGATCCAACAACAATCAAAACCCAATTACATGCAGAAAGCCAATGTAAATGGCATAAAGGGCATCCAAAGTGCATTAAGTTCAGGTGATCAAGGAGAATGCACCAATGAATCTCACAGGTATCCTACCATAGAAGATCACACCACAAAGTCAGGGAGTAAAAACAGATAATTTTAAAAAGCAGAAGCAAATGAGAAGAGTCTCATGAACAATGAGAAGACAAAGAAACAACCCCCAATCAAAAGAAAAAGAGGAATCCTCAGAAAGAGTGCTAAATGATAAAGAGGCAAGTAAACTATCAGATATTCAGTTCAAAACAATAATTATAAGGAAGGTCAATAAGCTCAGTGAAAGAACTACAGAGAAACTACAAGAAACTCACTGCAAATTATATTGGCATTTAAAAAGATCAAGAAACAAACAACAAGAGCCAGGAGGAAGTGAAGAATACAATTTCTGATTGAAGAACATAGTAGAAGGAAACAAAAGTAGGCTACACGAAGCAGAAGATTGAATCAGTAAGCTGGAGGACAATGTAGAAAAAATCTCTGAGAAAGAGCAAAAAGAGAAACAAAGACTCAAAAAGATTGAAGAGGGGTAAGGGAAATACATGACAACATGAAACATAATAATACCCATATAATAGGGATACCAGAAGAAGAGGAGCAAGGGAGAGGAATCCTGTTTGAAAAAGTAATGATGGAAAACTTCCTTAATCTGATGAAAGAAAAAGTCATACAAGTCCACAAAGCTCAGAGGGTCCCAATCAAGAGGAACCCAAGGAGACACAATGGAAGAAACATCATATTTAAAATGGCAAAATTCAAGGAGAATCTTAAAGGCAGCAAGGGAGAAACAGGAAGTAATGTACAAGATAGCCCCAGTAAGTCTAACAGCTGACATCTCAATAGAAACACTATAAGCCAGGAAAGAATAGCAAGAAATAGTCTAATATTCTAAGTAGAGCAAAGGCCTGCAACCAAGACTATTTTATCCAGCAAGGCTCTCAATTAAAATGAAAGGCTAAATAAGGAGTTACCCAGACAAAAGATAGCTAAAAAAAAATACACCTCCACCAAGCATTCCAAAATATGCTAAAGGGACTTAAGAAGATGAAGAAAAAGAATGAGAGAGAAAGAAAGAAGGTACAAAGGGGGTAAAATAACAATGAGTAGGTATCTATCAAAAATCACCTTAATTGTAAAAGGGTTAAATGCTCCAATCAAAAGACATAGAGTAGCTGAATAGATAAGAAAACATGACCCATACATATGTTGCCTACAAGAGACCCACCACAAAAAAAAAAAATACCTACACAGATTAAAAGTGAAGTGTTGGGGAAAAATTAAGCAAACAGACAGGGGAAGAAAGCCAGGATAGCAACACTTATATGATAAAATAGACTTCAAGACAAGGGATATAAAAACAGACACAGAATGACAGTTCATAATACTCAAGGAGAGAAACCTTAAAGAAGACATACATATTTTAAACATATATGCACCCAACATAAGAGCACCCAAATACATAAGGAAAATCTTGAAGACTTCAAGAAGGATTTAAACAACACACTTATAAGAGGGGATTTTAGAGCCCCACTGTCAACAATGGATAGATCTTCCAAACAAAATATTAACAACGACATTGTGAAACTGAACAATGCATTATATCAAAGGGACTTAAGATATATATATATATCGAGAGAGAGAGACCCTTTCATCCCAAAGAAGAAAATGCACATTCTTTTCAAATGCATCTGAGATATTTTCAAAGATAGACCACATGATAGGACACAAAGCTCGCCCCAAGAAAATTCAAGAAAATTGAAATCTGATTCAAGCACTTTCTCAAACCACAGGAACTTGAAACTAGAAACCAACTTCAAGGAATAAACTCAAAAACATTCAAACTCACAGAGATTGAATAGCATGCTATGAAACAATGAATGAGTTAATAATGAGATCAAGGAAGAAATTAAAAAGTTTCTGGAAACAAATGAAAATGAACACAAAACAGTCCAAAACCTGTAGGACATAGCAAAGGCAGTCCAGAAAGAGATGTTATAGTGATACAGGCCTACCTAAAATGATAGAAACATTTCAAACAAGCAACCTAACTCTGTATCAACAAGAACTAGAGGAACAACAAACAAGTCCAGAGTGAAAAAAAGGAAATAAATAATCAAGATCAGAGTAGAATTAAATGACATTGACATTAAAAGAACAATTCAAAGGCTCAATAAATACTGGAGCTGGTTCTTTGAACAGATAAATGAAATTGACAAGCCTTTAAGCAGACTCATCAAGAAAAAAAAAGATGATTTGATAAATAAAATCAAAAATGAAAGAGAAGGAATTACAGCTGATACCACAGAAATACAAAGCACTATAAAAATTACTACAAAGAACTATATGCCCAGAAACCTGGGTGAAATGGACAAATTTCTAGAAAATAATCTTTCAAAACTGAATCAAGAAAAAGCTAGAGGCCTTAACAGACAGATAATAGCTGATTAAATTGAGGTAATAATACAAAAGCTTTCACCACACAGAAGCCCTGTACTGAATGGTTTCACAGGAAAATTTTATGAAACATTTAAGGAAGAGCTAACCCCTATTCTTCTCAATGTATTCCAAAAAATCTAAGAAGAGGAAAGACTCAGAAACTCTTTTTATGAGGTCAGAATTATTATAATCTCCAAACCAGATAAGTACACAAGAAGGAATGAAAACTACAGATCAATATCACTGATGAAGATAGCTGCTAAAATCCGCAACAACATATTGGCAAACTACATCCAGGAACATATTAAAAAGATCATACACCATGATTAAGTGGGATACATCCCAAGGATGCCAGGGTGGTACAATAGTCTCAAGTCAATAAACAATACATCACATAAACAAAAGAAAGACAAGAACCACATAATTATATAAATAGATGCAGAAAAAGCGTTTGATAAGGCACAACACCCATTTATGATAAAATCACTCAGCAAAGTGGGAGTAGAGGGAGCATACTTCAACATAATAAAGGCCATATATATAAAAAAACTGCAGCCAACATCTTACTCAATGGGAAAAAACTAAAACCTTTCACATTAAGATCATGAACAAGATAAGGATATCCGCTTTCAGAACTTCTATTCAACAGGTATTAGAAGTCCTAGCCAAAGAAATCAGACAAGAAAAAGAAATAAAAAGCAACCAAATAAGGAAGAAAGAAGCAAAACTGTCATTATTTGCAGATAACATAGAAAACATGATAGACTGCACCAAAACACTACTTAACCTAATAACTGAATTTGTCAAAGTAGCAGGATATGAAGTCACTATTCAGAAATTGAAGGCATTTTTGTACGTCAACAATGAAATACCAGAAACAGAAATTAGGGGGAAATCCCATTTGCTATAACAACACAAAATAAAGTACCTAGGAATAAAACTAACCAAGGAGGTAAAAGGTCTATACTCAGAAAACTATATAACACTAAAAAAAATTAAAGAAGATACAAATAAATGGAAGCATATAACATGTTCATAGATTGGAAGAGTTAACATCATCAAAATGCCCGTACTACCCAAAGCAATTTATAGATTCAACACAATCCCTATCAAAACACCAATGAAATATTTCAAAGACATAAAATGAACAGTTCAAAGGTTTATATGAACCATAAAAAACCTTGAATAGCCACAGAAGTTTGTAGAAAGAAGAACAAAGTAGGAGGAATCACAACACCTGACATCAAACTATATTACAAGGCCATTCTAAGCAAAAGAGTCTAGTACTGGCATAAGAACAGACACATAGACCAGTGGAACGGAATAAAGAGCATATATGTGAATCCATGTCTCTATGCTCAATTAATGTTCGACAAGAGGGCAGAAGCACAAAATGGAGTTACAATAGACTCTTCAACAGTAGTCTTGGGAAAACTGGACAGCTACATGAAATAAAATACAACTAGACCACCAACTTACACCAAACACAAAAATAAACTCAAGATGATAAAAGATTTAAATATAAGTTGCAACATCATAAAAATCCTAGAGGAGAACATAGACAGGAAAAGCCCAGATATTCCACACAACAATTTTTTCACCAATATGTCCCCTAGAATAAGGGGCATAAAGGAAAGCATAAAAAATGGAACTTCATCAAAATTAAAAGCTTCTGCATGGCTAAAGAAATATCAGCAAAATGAAAAGGGAACTAACTGTATGGTAAATTATATATGTCAATGATACCTCAGACAAGAATTTGATCTCTAAATTATATAAAAAATTTACATGACTCCACTCCAGTAAGACAAACAATTCAATTAAATAATGGGCAAAAGAGCTGAATACACACTTCTCCAAGGAGGACATAGACAGGGTCCAGAGACATATGAAAGGATACTCAACATCACTAGCCATCAGAAAGATGCAAATTAAATCCACAATGAGATATCACTTCACACCAGTCAGAATGGCCATTACAAACAAATCAATAAACAATTGCTGGGCAGGTTGTAGAGAAAAGGGAACCCTGCTACACTGTTGGTGGGAATGCATACTGATGCAGACACTCTGGAGAACAGTATGGAATTTTCTTTAAAAAAAAAAAAAAACTAAAAGTGAAACTGCCTTTTGACCCAGTGATCCCACTGCTGGAATTATACCCTAATCATGACACACCAATTCAGAAGAACCCGTGGACCCCAATGCTCATAGCAGTGTTATTTACAATATCCAAGTTCTGGAAACAACCTGAGTGCCCATCAGTAAATGAGTGGAGCAAAAAACATGGTACATTTACAGGATAGAATACTATGCAGCAGAAAGAAAAAGGGAGCTCCTACTTTTCATGACAGCTTGTATGGAATTGGAGAGCATTATACTAAGTGAAATAAGCTGGGCAGTGAAAGACAAATACCATATGATCTCACCTATTTGTGGAAGCTAATCAACAAAACAAACACACAAGCAGAGTATAATGAGAGACATTAAAATAAACAACACACTGAAAATAACCAAAGAGGAGGATGAAGGATGATAACTGCTGAAAGTAGGTGAAGAGTCATCAAGGAAGAGGTATAAAGAACCCATAGACAAAGCCAAAGAGGGGGAGGTTTGAAGGTGGGTGTGGGTGGTGCAGAATAAAGTAGTGGTGGGAAATGGAGTCAATTGAAATTGAACAACAATAAAAAACAAAGAAATGAATCAAAAGAAAAATAATGTAATTTCTCTGAGATTCCATTTTCTTATCCATAAAGTAGGGTAATGAAAGGTTCTGTCCTGTGGGGTTCTTATTAATTTGTTTAAATATAGTGCCTGTCAGGTATGTATAATGAAACTAATAGAAACAAAATAATCAGTTTTCAAATAGGGCTTTAAAACAATGCATACTCTAATGCTTATATAAATTTATATTCTAGCGAGAAGCCTAAATATATTATTTTACTACTTGGTAACCTGGCTTGTATTTCAGTTTACTGTCTGCTAATTGATTGTGACCAGATGAAAGGTGATATTAAAATTGTTCCTATTAGTAGACACCTGTGGGGGCAACTTTGCCCACAAAGTCCCCCTGTCCACCACGGATGAAAGTAAACACTACCATGACATGATCTGCTTGGGGAGGAAAGGTGGCCGATCCCTCACAGGGGAAGAGCAAAGAGCCCTCTGCTCAAGGGGCTTTTACTGGGTTTGTTTGCACAAGAATATAGATAAGGATCAAACAATAGATAGCATTCAAAGAACTCTGAGGGCTTATTCTCAGTCAGGGTCAGATAGCTAACGAGCCATAAAACTTTGAGGAACAAACTTCTTGCTTGGACCTTTATCATTTAAATGAGAGCATTCTAAACAAAGCAGGTTTCACAGGATTTTTACATATTCTTTCTTATGCCTGATGTACCCTGGATACCCACCCTTTCCAGCACCAGGCTGCACCTCCTTCCCCATCATAGGTTTTTAGGCTTAACTGGATTAGAGCCAGGCAGCACTTGGAAATGGGGACTTGAGCTATGTCACAATAGTCCCTCTTTGTTGAAGCCCCCCCCATCGAGCCCTTCCATGATGGTCTCCCAAGTGATCGTATCTGGCCTAGGTTGCCCCTCTCTGAGGGGTTATACTTGCCATGGACATGAACCATGCTTTGGGGGCAGGGGAAGAAGCAGAAGCAGCACTTGCTGCCAGAGACAAGCTTTGTCTCCTGTGGCTCCCATTCTGGAGGTCACTCACTTAGCCACAGGAAGCAGTTACAATTCCTGAAATCAGGCAGGATGGTTCCCAACAGACACCACACCTTTTTATATTTGTTTCCATGGCTCTCCATCCTTTGCTTTTTTAGGTCTCTTCTCCTGTGGGCACCTCAGCACAAAGGCTTCTCCACTATTTCACATCTAACTCTTGTTTATTTTCCTTATCATTTCCTGACATTACATGTATTAAATATATGTAATCTATTAAAAATATATTTTAGTCTATCATTTATGACTAAAACTTTTCTTCTACTAATCAGTGTCTTCTCTTCCATTCACTAATGTATCCTCTGACCCTAAAACTGCCTGGCACATATAAATTGACCACTAAATATTTATTGAATTAACTTTTCTAATTTGGTCCTGGAAAAGCTCAGTAAGTTCTGGGGGGCAAGTGTTATTTCTCCTTTTAACACAAAAGAATAAAGAGCAAAAAATCCTTAATCTGGAATCAATGAATGAAATTCATGGAGTCGTTGAACTTGATTGAATGGAGAACAAATTAAGTCTCATTTTCACTAACTCCTAACTAAAACTTAAAATTAACTTCTTAATGAGTGTAAGCCAAAAAGAGCATTGTATTATATGTACCTATCATTTTGTCATGCATATATATAACAGATATTTTCATATTACATTATATTTGTTGGAGATATGTCAAAGTATTCTTTACATTTATCAATACTTCAAATTATGATATTTATTAGACCTTTCTCAGGACAATGAATTTAATACAATAATAAAGAAGCAACTTTATTACTGCATAAGAAAAAATTTAATGATAGGATTATTCAAAAATATCTATATTATTTAATGCAATTAAAATCCTCATTTTGAGAAAGCATCAATGACTTATACCAGCATATCAAATGTATCTAACAGCACACAAAATAAACAAAAAAAAACATGGTATAGAAATTCAACAAAGCATAGTCACTTGTCCAGTTCATATAATTGACAAGTGGCAGTTGTAGAACTAAAACCCAAATCAGGCCTTTTAGTGTAGCCTTCATGGCCAACTTCACAAGGGTAGGGAGTACACATACATGGTAGTGGAAATGGCACGTTCTGGAGTTTTGCAGCATGGTAGGCCTGACAGAGATATTTGATCCTGTGTTTAGTATTCTTTGTTTACACTTTCTGTGTAAATCTTGAAATATTCATATGAAAGACTAGTTTAATTTTCCACATTTCCTCCTATCTAATTACTATGTGGGTCAGTCATCATTGCCCATTCCAGCCACTTGGGTTAAGTCATACGCATATGTGAGGGCTAAAAAATTATCAGGCCTCAGGAAAGGATCTCCTACTGAATGGAAGTTTTAGCTCTTGGTTGCATTTTCTTAACTGTTTGGGTCACTAAAGATTTTATGGTCTGTGCTCCTGTTGATGTCCTGTCCAAATTCTCCTGAGTGTAATTATTTTCTATTGACCTCTGTTCCTACAATTGTTTCCTTTGTATATATCATTCTTTAATTAAGGTTCTAAATTTTTTTTAGCATTTATGTGCAAAGTTAAAGAGTTGGCAAGCTTAAACATAGTTAAACATGTAGATTTCTACTTCAGCGTATACCATTTTCAAAGACATGAACTC
Organism: Sturnira hondurensis; assembly: GCF_014824575.4. NCBI lineage: Eukaryota > Metazoa > Chordata > Mammalia > Chiroptera > Phyllostomidae > Sturnira > Sturnira hondurensis. The sequence continues at coordinate 1,223,263 of NW_028081854.1, forward strand.
ATGTATATTTCATATAATAGTTGAGTATATAATAATTATAAAAGTACATATAAAAAGTGAATTGATAATTGAAAACATAGATATGAAATATGAAATAAACATGTATGGACACATATACACGTATATTTATTTCTGAGTGGTAAATGGTAAAACTGAAACTTGCACCTGTGTTATTCAGTTCCAGAATTTAGTATTCACATTACTCTCCACCACACATCTGAGATAGTATAAGCATAAAGTTACAGTCATATACAAATAGCTGTATGTGGCAGACAAGGATATGGGAAGGGGAGAAGTAAGCTTGAAAATCAGGATAACTTTTAAAATGATTATCTTAAGTATACTTATTACCATATATTATAGTAATACATTAATTTATTTTTTGAAGAATGTTTTAGCATAGAGGAGCTTGACCTTTGGTGGAAAAATGACTAGTACATTTGTCTGCAGCTTCTGTCTGCAACTATCATTTTTTTTTAAACTTGACTATTGTTCAAGTACAGTTTTCTGTCTTTTACTGCCATTCCAGTTCACCCCTCCAGTGCTCCCCACCTCCCTCCCATTTCCACCCCTGTAAGTTTTTGTTAATGTGTCCTTTATACTTGTTCATGTGACTATCATTGTTTTGATTTAAAAAAGGAAAATTCTTTCATATGTAACTAATAAAAAAGAGACAAGTTGGAAGTGCCAGTTGAACACCTGAACCAACAAGGACAGGTACTATTCCTGGGAAATGGTATTCGTGGAGATGAGTCCCTTGTGGAAATGATGACTTGGCGTAAATGAAATTTTCCATCTCCATTTGCAGCTTTTTCTGTGCAAAATGTCAGAATATGTTTGTACATTGTTGGTCTCAGAGTCAACTGTTCCTTGTTGAGTACATGTTATTCCTACTTTATAGACCCATATAACTCTGTAAGGGACATTGAAATGGTTGGTTAGTCTATGACTACCTGTGACATGGTAGTTATTTATGCCTTGGTGTCTTCCAAAAGCCATTTATTTTAATATGCCATTTCTTCAGCCAGAAATCAGTATTAAAGATTATTGCTTGGTTGCTGTTTTCTGTGAGAACCTACCTCCTGATCCAAGGTGACTTTGGGCCAAAGAAACCCTTAACTAAGTTGGGAAACCATTTTCTTGTGTTTTCATTTCATTCTCACCCATTTCAGCCATCTTCACCCACAAATAAGAAGATGACACAACACCCCTCATACACTTATCATTAACTCATTGTCATGGAGTGCCTTCCATGTAAAAGACATGATGACACCTCAAATCCCTGTAAAAGTCTCTTTCCTCAAAGCACTAAAAATTTAAGTATGTACTTAGAACCCATGTCCACAAAAGTTAGCTGCCAACATCACAAAATTATATAAGATAAATATAAAAAGAGCAATAGCAAAACTGGAAGCCACGTGAGTTCAAAGAATCACTAAGGGGGAATTAATTGGGAAATATTATCAAAGTAATGGAAAATATTTGCCTCTAAATATTTTATGTCCATGAAGGATGAGAAAATCTCCTCAGTAATAAAAGACATTCAATTATACTAATAATAGTACAAAAGCAGAGGGAGTGTGTTTATAAGTTATTAGAAGATCTTTAAACATAAAAAGTATGTCAATACAATCAGTTATCTAAGAACCCATTTAATTTAGTAAGAGTGAAGTAATATTTAGAATAGAGTAACTTTCTCTGAGTAGTCTTTCCTTGCCTAGGATCTCATTTCAGGAATATCTGTGTATTTTTTTGTACTCGGGAATTTTCACTCTTTATATATCATCATTTTAAAAGATCAGGAAAGTATAGACTAACACAATGTTTAACATTAAAAATAGAAAGGTTAAGAAATCTTCTCTGCCTATTGCTTCAGGTTAGCTTGATTTGCATATTTCTTTCTTATAAAAGGAGAGCTTAAAAAGTATCAAAACAGGGGAAATAAGCTTTTGAGTAGGTGGTGGGGAAATAACCACACTGATGAAAATTACAAACAGTACTGCATTGGCCCCTCACCAAGCAGGCTCTCTGAATACCCAGTAAGGCATGTTTACAGAAGAAGAAAGATCTAGTTGGCTAGCCCTTGTTAAATGTGCACACTCAGGAGATCAGGACACACATAAGCTTTTGTGTGTGATCACTCAGAGGACATTTTCAGATGCCATTCTTTTTTTAATCTCAGCTATGTTTTCAAATTGAGGAAGGTATGGGATTTCTTATAGAGGACATAGATATGTAGAGGTCCATTAAGAAGTTATCTGATATTTAAATATTTAAAAATGCAATTTAAATCCTGCTATGCTTTTTATAGTTTGTTTTCTTTATTTTAAGCAGTCCAGAATTTTTTAAAAACTGAAATTATTTTTGTAAACTCTTCAAGAAGTTCATTTTTGAACCAAGCCCAGACATACAGTTCATAAGCCAAAAATGGACTATATTCACAAAGAGTTAAGTGATGGAAAGCAGAAGCTGTCAGGGAAAGTATGTAAATACTCTCATTAAAAATATGGTTGTGGGTTGGAGGTAGATATTTCTTTACCTTTTAAAAACTCTGGCAAATTATTTCCCTTTGGAGAATGATCATTTGAGCTAATTTGCCTGCATTCCAAATATTATGACTCTTGTGTCCGTATGTAATCTTTCTTTTTTTTTTTGACAAATTTCCCCTCATTCTGTGGGCAGACTCTGGACATTTCTCAACCAAAAGTCAAGGCTGTTAAAACTCTAAGTATAGTGACTATCTCATTGATTTTGATTCACAGGATTTTATACTGTGTAATTCACTTTCTAATGTAAATTGTGTATATAGTTTATATTACCCCTGTTAACTCCTACTAAAGTTTTGTCATAAGATATATTCTTAAATGGACTAATTCACAAAATATTTCAACAATTGTTGAAATATGGAGCAATGTTTATCAAATTGTGGCCCTCTACCAGCAGTTGGGGACTTATTAAAAATATAAATCATGAGTCCGCAGCTCAGCTTTATTGAATCAGAAACTCTGAGGGTGGAACCCAACAATTTGTTATTTAACAAGTTGTGATTCAGATAAGTTAAACATTAAAAAGCACCGCTATAGTCACACATGGCAATCACAAGCCCTGCGGTCTGAATCTGGAAAGAACATCACCTTGTTTCATCCAGCCCAGCACCTTGCTTCTACCTGGCAGCAGCACCAAGCTGTCCCTTAACTGTTAAGGAGTGGTTACATTTATACAGTCCTAAAATTACATCGGCCCTTTGAGGGCAACCACAAGGCCAATGTGGCCCCCAGTGAAAATGAGTTTGACACCCTTGCTATAGAACCAGAAAGTTGCAGATATACCAGGAGTGTAACTAGAACTATTTACTACTCTAAAAAATAAGCCCAAACATAACTATTTACTACTCTAAAAAAATAAGCCCAAAATTTTTTGTTAAAAATTTTTATTCTAGAGCAACTTTTTAAAAAATTTGATTATTATTTTAATGTATTATTTTTATGTAACACTTTTTTATTGTTCAAGTGCAGTTGACTCCATTTTCCTGCCATCACTTTCCCCTGTACCACCCTCAATCCTTCCACCCTTTGGCTTTGTCGATGGATCCTTTATACATGTTCCTTGATGATCCTTTAATTTCTTTCCCTCATTATCTCCCTTCTTCCTGCCCTCTGATTATTGTCAGTTTGTTTTTTATTTCAATGTTTCTGGTTATCTTTTTCTTTCTTGTTTGTTTTGTTCATTAAGTTCCACTTATAGGTGAGATCATATGGTATTTGTCTTTCATCACCTAGCTTATTTCACTTAGCATGATTCTTTCCAGTAACAAGATTTCATAATGTAGCATACCACAACATAATAAACTTGGCCTTTGTTCATTCATTAAATATAATGCAAGTATCTAAGAATTTCTTAAATGCTTGTCATGTGGAATATTTAATGCAGGATAACTCTAATGCATTCCTATTGGTAATTTTTTCAGACGATAGCTTTAGATGTAATTAGATTCAGAGACAATTTTAATTTTGCTAAAGAAAGCTCTAAGAAGACCCCTGTTAAGTGTAGCACTGGAGAAGTATTTCAAAAGTGAGAAGTAATACTGATATCACAATGACTGAAAGTTATAGAATTACTTTGTCCTTTGAAATTTTCTTCGCATAACTTGGAAAACAGATCTAGAAATATTGTCATAAGACAGTATGTATATTATGACTGTAATAAATATATATAAGACCCTTACAATTATTTTTTTCCATTTTTAAACATTTTAATTATGTTTCTATTTGATTCTTGTTCAACTACAGTTTTCTGTCCCCCACTCCCATCGCAACCTTCCCCCTATGCTCCCCACCTCCCTCCCATTTCCACCGCCATTAGTTGTTCTCCATGTGTCTTTTATACTAGTTTCTGTGAATTCTTCCCCCTTTCCCCTGAAATTCTCTCCCCTCTCCCCTCTGGTCCCTGTCTGCCTGTTCTGTATTTCAATGTCTTTGATCATATTTTCCTTGCTTGCTTGTTTTGTTGTTTGGCTTCCTGTTAAAGGTGAGATCATATGGTATTTGTCTTTCACCGCCTGGCTTATTTCACTCAGCATAATGCTTTCCATTTCCTTCCATCCTGTTGCAAATGGTAGGAGCTCCTTCTTTCTTTCTGCTGAATAGAATTCCATTGTGTAAATGTACCATAGTTTTTTGGTCCATTCATTTACTGATGAACATCTAGGTTGCTTCCAACTCTTGGCTATTGTAAATTGTGCTCTTGTGAACATTGGGGTGCATAGGTACTTTTGGCGTGGTGTTTTAGGGTTCTTAGGATATAATCCCAGCAGTGGAGTTGCTGGGTTAAAAGGCAGGTTCATTTTTAGTTTTCTGAGAAAATTCCATGCTGTTTTCTACAGTGGTTGTACCAGTCTGCAATTCCATCAAAAGAGAACTAGGTTCCCTTTTCCCCCACAACCTCTCCAAAATTTATTGTTTGTTATTTGGTTTATGATGGCCATTCTGACTGGTGTAAAGTAGTATCTCATTGTGGTTTTAATTTGTATCTCTCTGATAGCTAGAAATATTGAGCATTTTTTCATGTGTCTCTGGATCCTCTGTATGCCTTCCTTGGAGAAGTGTCTGTTGAAGTCCTTTGCCCATTTTTTAATTGGGTTGCTTGTCTTCTTTGAGTGGAGTCAAGTAATTTCTTTGCATATTTTGGAGATTAAACCTTTGTCTGAGGTATCATTGGCAAATATGTTTTCCCAAATAGTTGGGTCTTTTTTTATCTTAATACTGCTTTCTTTAGCTGTGCAGAAGCTTTTTATTTTGATGAGATCCCATTTATTTATTCTTTCCTTTATATTCTTTGCTCTAGGGGACATATCTGTAAAAATGTTGTGGCGTAAAATATCTGAGATTTTCCAGCCAATGTTCTCCTGTAGGACTTTAATGGTTTCACGACTTATATTTAAGTCCTTTATCCACCTTGAATTTATTTTGGTATATGGTGTAAGTCGATGCTCAAGTTTCATTTTTTTGCATGTTGCTCACCAGTTCTCCCAGCACCATTTGCTGAAGAGGCTATTTTTACTCCATTTTATGTCACTGTCCCCTTTGTCAAATATTAATTTATTGTAGAGAGTTGGGTTTAATTCTGGGCTCTCTGTTCTATTCCATTGGTCTATGTGCCCGTTTTAATGCCAGTACCAAGTTGTTTTGATTACTGTGGCCTTGCAATACAGTTTGATATCAGGTATTGTGATTACTTCCTACTTTGTTCTTTCTCAAAATTGGGACTGATATTTGGGGTTGTTTATGATTCCATGTAAATTTTTCAAGTGTTTGTTCTATGACTGTGAAATATGCCATTGGTACTTTAATAGGTATTGCATTGAATCTGTAAATTGCTTTGGGTAGTATGGACATTTTGATGATGTTAATTCTTTCAATACGTGAACATGATATTAATTTCCACTTGTTTTAAAAGATCAGGAAAGTATAGACTAACACAATGTTTAACATTAAAAATAGAAAGGTTAAGAAATCTTCTCTGCCTATTGCTTCAGGTTAGCTTGATTTGCATATTTCAAATGCAAATGCAACCTCCTTAATTTCTTTCTTCAGTGTTGTGCAGTTTTCAGCATACAGGTCTTTTACCTTCTTGGTTAGGTTTATTTCCAAATATTTTATTTTTGTTTTTGCTATATCGAATGGGATTTTTTTCTTGATTTCTGGTTCTCCTGTTTCACTGTTGGTATACAAAATGCCTTTCATTTCTGGATATTGATTTTGTATCCTGCTGCTTTGCCAAATTTATTTATTAGTTGGAGCAGGTTTTTGGTAGACTCTATAGAACTTACCATATACACTATCATGTCATCTGCAAACAATGACTATTTTGTTTCCTCCTTTCTGATTTGGATGCCTTTTATTTTCTTATCAGGTCTGATTGCTGTGGCTAAAACTTTCAATACTATATTGAATAGAAGTGGTGAAAGTGGACAACCTTGTCTTGTTCCTGATCTTAGTGGAAAAGCTTTTAGTTTTTGCCCACTGAGTATGATGTTGACTGTAGGTCTCTCATATATGGCCTTCATTATATTGAGGAATGTTCCCTCTATTCCCACTTTGCTGAGTGTTTTTGTCATAAATGGGTGTTGTATCTTATCAAAAGCTTTTCCCACATTTATTGATATGATCATGTGGTTTTTGTCTTTGCTTTTGTTTATGTGATGTATTACATTTACTGATTTGCAAATATTGAACCATCCTTGCATCCCTGGGATGAATCCAACTTGGTCATGGTGTATGAGCTTTTTGATGTATTGTTGGATGCGATTTGCCAACATTTTGTTGAGGATTTTGGCATCTATGTTCATCAGCGATACTGGCCTGAAGTTTTCTTTCTTTGTTGCGTCTCATCTGATTTTGGAATTAGGATAATGCAGGCTCCATTAAAAAAGTTTGGGAGTTTTCCAACATTTTAGATTTTTTTTGAATAGTTAGTGCAGAATAGGGGTTAGCCCTTCCTTAAATGCTTTGTAGAATTCTACTGGGAACCATCTGGTCCAGGGCTTTTGTGTGATGGGAATTTTTTGATTACTGCTTCAATTTCATCTACTGTTGTTGGCCTTTTCAGGCTTTCTGCTTCTTCCTCATTGAGTTTTGGAAGATTATATATTTCTAAAAATTTGACCTTTTCACCTAGGTTTTCAAATTTCTTGGCATATAATTCTGCATAGTAATTTCTCACAATCCCTTCTATTTCTGTGGTATCAGTTGTGATGTCTCCTCTTTCATTTCCGAATGTGTTTATTTGGGTCCTCACTTTTCTTTTCTTAATGAGCCTACTTAAAGGCTTGTCTATTTTGTTTATCTTTTCAAAAAAACAACTCCTCGACTGGATCCTTAGAATTGTGCTTTTAGTCTCTATGTCATTTAATTCTGCTCTGATCTTACTTATTTTCTTCCTTCTACTTGCTCTGGGCTGTCTTTGTTGTTGTTCCTTGTGTTCTTGCAGGTTAGGTTGTTTGTTTGAAATGTTGCTATCTTCTTTAGCTAAGCCTGGATTACTATGAATTTCCCTCTCAGGACTGCCTTTGCCATATCCCATAAGTTCTGGGTTATTCTGAGTTCATTTTCATTTGTTTCCAGAGACTTTTTGATTTCTTCCCTAATTTCATTCTTGAGCCATTCGTTGTTTAATAGCATACCATTCAGTCTCCATGATCTTGGGTGTTTTGGGTTTTTTTTTCTTTGGGGTTAGTTTCTAATTTCAGTCCCTTGTGGTCAGAGAAAATGCTTGCTATGATTTCAATTTTCTTGAATTTGTTGAGGCTCGTTTTGTGTCCTATCATGTGGTCTAGCTTTGAAAATGTTCCATGTGCATTTGAAAAGAAAGTGTATTTAGCTTCTTTGGGATGAAGGACTATATATATATATATATAATCAGTCAAGTCCATTTTACCTAGGGTGCTGTTTAGTGAAGCTATATCTTTGTTATATTTTGTTTGGAAGATCTGTCCATTTTTGACAGTGGGGTGTTAAAGTCCCCAACTATAATTGTGTTGCTGTCAATATCTTTCTTGAAGTTTTCTAAGATTTTTTGTATATATTTGGGTGATCCTATGTTGGGTGCATATATATTTATGATGTTAATGTCTTCTTGGTAGATTCTTCCCTTGAGTATTAAGAAGTGACCTTCTGGCCCTGGCTGGCGTAGCTCAGTGGATTGAGCGTGGGCCTGCGAACCAGTCAATCGCGGTTCGATTCCCAGTCAGGGCACATGCCTGGGTTGCAGGCCGGTTCCTTGCAGTCTAACTCCCAGCATGGGAGGCACAAAAGGCAACCATACATTGATGTTTCTCTCCCTCTCTCCTTCCCCCCTAAAAAATAAATAAATAAATAAAAATTAAAAAAAAAAGAAGTGACCTTCTGCGTCTCTCTTTATGGCCCTTTTATTGAAGTTGTTTTTTCTGATATGAGTATTTATTGAAGTTTATTTATCTGATATTGCTACCCCAGCTTTTTTTCCCCCCCAGCTGTTTGCTTGGAAAATTTGTTTCTAGCCCTTCACTTTTAGTCTGTGTAGCTCTTTTTTTCTAAGATCTATCTCTTGCAGGCAGCATATGTGTGGGTCATTCTTTCTTATCCATTCAGCTATTCTATATCTTTTGATTGGAGCATGTGATCCATTTATGTTTAATGTTATTATTGATAGGTACTTATTCATTGCCATTTTTGTACCTGTGTTCCTCTCTGTCTCTCTCTTTTCCTTCCTTTTCTTAGAGCAGTCTTTTTAGCATCACTTGCAGAGCCATTTTGGTGGAGGCATAATCCTTTAGAATTCTCTTGTCTTGGAAACTCTTTATTTGACATTCTGTCTTGATTGAGAGCTTTGCTGGGTAAAGTAGCCTTGGTTGCAGGCCTCTGTTTCTCATTACTTGGAATATTTTTTGCCATTCTCTTCTTGCTGGGAGCGTTTCCATTGAGAAGTCAGTAGCTAACCTTATTGGGGATCCGCTGTATGTTACATAATTTTTCTCTCTTGCTGCCTTTAAGATTCTTTCTTTGTCTTGGAATTTTGCCATTTTAATGATGATGTGTCTTAAAGTGGGCCTCTTTGGGTTCCTCTGGATTGGGACTCTCTGGGATTTCTGGATTCATGTGATTTTTTTCTCTCATCAAATTAGGGAAATTTTCCATACTTACTCTTTCAATTAGGTTTTCTATTTCTTGCTTCTACTCACTCTGGTATTCCTATTTTTCAGATATTATTATGTTTCATATTGTCTTGCATTTTTCTCTATCCCTATCCATTCTTTCTGAGCTTCTTTTCTTTTTCTTGCTTTTTCTGGGAGTTTCTTTCTACTTTGTCCTCCAACTCGCTGATCCGATCTTCTGCCTCATTGATCCTGCTTTTCATTTCTTCTACTGTGTTCTTCAGTTCAGAAATTGTATTCTTCATTTCCTCTTGGTCTGTGTTGATAGTTTCTATTTCCTTTTTCATGTTGATATAGTTTGTGGTGAGTTCATTGTAACTCCCCTGTAGTTTCTGGTAGCACATTGTGTGCTCTTTGAATTTTCTTATAACCAGTGCTTTGAATTCAATATCTGATATTTGACTTGCCTCTATTTCATCTAGCATTCTTTCTGAGGCTCCACCTTTTCTTTCATTTGCAGATTGTTTCTTTGTCTTCCCTTTGTTTGTGATAGTCTTCTTGTTAGTTTCAGCATCTTAAATTGATCTGTTCTGACTTCCTGGGTTTATGGTGTGAACTTTTGTGGTAGAATACCTGTGAAATTCAGTGGTGCCGTTTCCTGCAGGTATCTTGATGTTCTCTGCTCCACCCACTCCTTTGTGTGTGTGTGTGTGTGTGTGATCTCTTGCAGGGGGAGGCAAAATGGTTTATCATGCAAAGGAGAATTTTATGATATTTACAGTCACAGACGGTCAGGAGTCGTATAAGATCTTTAGGCTATGTATAGTGGTAACAGTAATCTTCAACCCAAATTGCCACTTTTAAGAAAAGGTGCACAAAATATAAGTCTCTTGTTTAGGAGAGAAGGCTTGTGAATTGGATCTAGAAAGCAGTGAGGTTTTGGGCAGTCAGATTTTGAAATAAGGTGAGAGTAAAGAATAGTAAATAGGTATAGTGTGTGAGAAAATAGAATTAATCACTACGGTAATAGAATTCAGGAAATTGTGAAGTGGACTAATATCTGGGAGATGTGTTGTGAAGTATTTACAGTTGTATAGAACAGCTAATATTTACAATAATATTAGAGCAATAATCATAGGAGAGACTCTATATGATCTAGATAACATGAATAGGGGGTATAGAATTTTGGGTAATGTGCTAAATAAAAACAAGTGGCATGAAGTATAAAAAATTAGCTATACACTGTGGAGGAGAGAACAGGGGAAACCTGTCAAATGATACAATATAACCAGCCAAGGCAAAGAAGCCTATACTGAAAGAGGAGGAATACAAATGTACTATTAAAATATAAAATAAATGAGAGTAATGAAAAAATAATAATACAAATATGCAGACCTTGTGGCTTCTCTGCTATAGCAAAGTAGAATTTGTCCCTCTGTCTATATTGTTGAAATGCCCCTTCTTTCGGACCCACTGTGGTCTTTTCACAGTTTCAAGTTTTTTTGTCTCTTGTGGGTTAAAGAAAACAAAGCAACAAACAAACAAAGAAGAAAAAAAGGCAGGAGAAGGGAGGAAAAACCAATAAGTTTGTGAATAAAGGAAGAAGGACTAAAACAGAAAAAAAGAAAGGAGAGAAAGTATTGAAAGATAAAGCAATAATAAAATTAAAAAAATAAGATTTTAAAAAATCTCCTCTTGTTGTTTTCAACCTTTCCAAATCAGTTTTTTTGGTTGCAGCAGTACCTCTTTGTGGGCTGGCGTGCAAGCCTGAGGTACATCCAGGCTACCAGATTGCGGAGCAGGTGCCGGCACACCCGCCAGGCTGCCTGGGTCCCGTGGGATCTGGCACAGTCCTTCCCAGTTCTGTGAAGTTACTCAAATGCTTCTGCCCCTCCTCTGTATCGCTGCCAGGCTGGGTGAGAAGCAAACCAAGCTGCTGTCACAGGAGAACACCTCAGTCCACTTTCCAAGAAAAAAACTTCTCCAGAAAGCTGGCCTCTCAGTCCAGCCCAATCCCCAGCCAGACTGGTGATGACAATGCGCCTCTCAATTCTCCCGGATGGGGACCACAGAGTCGGCAGTTGAACAGGCCCTTTGTCCTTGTTACCTCTCTCTGTAAACTCAAGCAGACAGGTCTCTGCCCCGTATTGCCCAGCCTTGTGTAGATGGGGAGGGCGGGAGCTGATGACAAGTGCTGGTCGCCTACCAATGCTGTTGGGTGTCCGGGTTCCCCTAACAGATGCCTGTGACGCTGGTCTGAGACCGATGCCTCTGGACTCAGACCACAGCGGCGGCACCAGGGCCACCTGGCCCCGCCGCCACCGCTTATGTCTCCACTCAAGTTCCCGAGACCCCACTGACCTGCCACTGTCTGGTCCCTCAGGGTCTGTCACAATGTCTGGTCTCCCAATTTCATAAATGCTGGGGAACTGTTGGTTGATTGCGCTGTTCCTCAGTAGATCTGCCAGGATTTTCTTTCATGTGTTCAAGAGCTAAAATCCGCTCCGTCCTACTCCGTCACCATCTCCCCTCCCCTCCTAGAAATTTTTACTACATAAGCCAACTTATATAGTATTAGATTATTAAATGCAAAAATGCAAGATCAGTCACTTAAAACTGTAACCAAGCTTAAGCAGCTAAATTGAGGTACAAATCAGACTCCAGCACAGTTGTTTCTAAAATACACTGGACAAATTATGCTGGACACTGTTGACTACAAAGCAAGGTAGATACTGCTGAAACAGAAAGGGAGCCCCCAAATGCCTCCATTGTCCAAATATAAAGTACTACCTAGAGCAAGCCTGGAGATCTGCTAAGGTTTTGCTTGGGAAAAGAGACTAAAATTGGGATGAAATTGTCTGAAAATTTTTTTAATTCTTCAAAACAAAGAATTAAATGATATAATAGGTTCAGTATTTATTAACTTAATAGAAAGAATCTTGCATTTGGAATTCGTTCTGGGGGAGTAGAGAGTAATTTTCTTGTATAGCAGTCTTCTGAAAATGCTAGCAATCCAGGAAAATCAGCAAATGCAACCAATCTAAAGCTATTGTGGAGCAATCCTAGAGGAGGATACAAAGTTGACTTATCTATTGCAAGAAGGTTTAAAGTTGAAATAGTTTTATTTCACATATTAACTATATTTTACTGTAAAAACTGTGAACACGCTGGAATCTACCCTATCGGCAAATTAACAACAAGCAAGATACTAGCTTGCTACAGGTTCACAAATACTGACAGAAGACAGGAGACTCCTGGGTTTAAGGCAAAGGACCATTTGTTACTCACAGCAATAGCAGTAGCAACAACATTTGTGCTATTTCCCCAAGCTCCAATTCCACAGAAAAAAGGAAAAAGGGCCAGGTGAAGTCTAAATATACAGCAGACTACTACAGGAGGTCCCCAAGTATAGAGGACCCAAATTTTTTATAATAGGCAGTAAGCTTGTCTGCCTTTTGACACAGTAGGTCTTTTGATGCTGTTTGTCATGTAAATATCCTTGAAAAGATAGTCTGGAACAAAGGCACTTACTACCTCCATTCATGAGATGTATAGAAACACAAGAGATTTAAAGAGAATTGTCTCTAACAATAGGAGATTGCTTGTTAACTTTTATATTTAGACTTCCTGATCTTTCAGTAATATTTATTTGTACCTTTCTGTGATCCAAAAATATGAGGGAGCAATTGAGAAAAATCTCTCAGTAATAAAATCCCAACACTAAGAATGTAGAGGTACTAGACATAATGTTTCTACAACCATTATCTGTAATACTCCATCTTCATTGTGAAATGGGATGTTTGGGTAAAAGCCATGCTCTCCCCAGCTCCTGAGGTGCTCTAAGATGGGATAGACCAATTAGCAAAACCCATTTATTCTACACTGAGAAGTTTTGATAACCTACATTTAAGTAGTTTGGTAACTTACCTTTAAATAAGATTTAGCTAGGAAGAGGAGGGGTAGGATGATCCAATAAATCTCTTTTAGGGTTTGAGCAAGTTTAAATGTAAGATACAACTGAAAGCATCCTATCAGTACAGTATGATTCAAAAAACCAAAAGTAATACAATAAAATATTTTTTATTTTTAATTTTCCTTTTTAAATGGAATTATTAAAGCAAATAATAGTATGTTCATACATTTCAATAAGTGGTTTCAGAAACTGATGAGCTATCTCTCACAAGAGAAAACCATGTTAAACTTCAAAATATTTAATAACTTATCATTATCCTCCTGAGAAAAAAATTAGGATTATGCAGCAACAAAAATAATTCTCCAATTCTTTAAGTTTACTTTCTAATCCATGTCCCCTTCCATTATATGCACACAATACAATTCTGTTGTTTTATCTGATTTATGAAGGATTTGTAAAAAAGAAATTCACTCTGGACATCTTCCCATGCCTCTAGATAATACTCATATCCGTGGAAATAGATATGCCATTTTGAAATTTAACATGTGAATATTTTTTCTTTTTATATGCTAAAGAAGTATCTATTCATATTTTTTTAAATTTTTACATGTTGAATTTTCAAGGTAAATTCTTGCTATTGAAAATATCTTTAGTCAGTCCAGAAGCAGTTTCTTTATTAGGAACATTAGGCAAATCATACATACTAGGATAGTGTGTTCAGTCTAAATTCAAAGACCACATGTATCCTGATAATTAGGTATGGGCAAGGAGATGCAGTCCAGGACCATAGATCCAAAGATTTATTAAAACTGGCATAAACAGCATGCATTACAGAGTGGATCCTACCACATTCCTCTACTGAATTACAATCATGTTAATTACTTAGTTACATATGCCTAACCAGTTGGAATAGCCCAAAAACAAACAAACTTTGCTTCATCTTTGTAATAACAATATTTTGAAAATTTAAAAGATGAGTGTGAGCAACTAGAGTAGCACCAGGATTTCTATGTCTACTCTTCAGTCTCTAAAGAAATATGTTAATAAGAATGAAAGACCCACTTCTGGCCAAGAGGGAGGCATAGATAGACACACTGTGCCTCCTTGCACAACCGAAATTAAGGACAACAAAAATTTAGAAACAAAAAACAACCAGAACTGACAGAAAACTGAACTATATGGAAGTCCAACAACCAGTCATTTAGACTAGTAAGAGGAGTGGTGGAGGAGGCTAGTGAAGATGTGTCAAGGCAGGAAAAAGCAGTGGCTATTGGACCCAGGCACACGGGCAGCCATTGGCAGACCCCAGGTGTGTGTGTGGGGGCAACAGGCACACCTAGTGAGGCACCCAAGGTGGCTGGCTGGCTGTGGTCACACATTCGTGCACAGACAAACCAGACAAAAATGGGTAGCAAGACAGACCACACAACCCAGGGCCCCAGCACAGGGAGATAAAGCCTAAAAGTACTGATTGGAAAAACTTGTGGGGGTTGAGGTGTTGGGAGAGATTCCCAGCCTCAAAGAAGAGTTTGTTGAAGAGACCTACAGGGTCATTGAACATACACAAGCCCACCCACCTGGGAACCAGCAGGAGAGGGCCAATTTTGCTTGTGGGAAGCAGCCATAGGGACTAAGATCTGAGAGAGAGCAGAGCAACCACCATTGTCCCTTCTCTGACCTCGTCCCCACATACAGAGTCACAACCCAGCAACTGGGTTGACCCACCCTGGTGAACACCCAGGGCTCTTCCCCTCATAATTAACAGGCAAGACAAGACAAAAAAAATGGCCCAAACAGAAAAACGGATCAAAGCTCCAAAGCAAATACAACTAAGTGACGAAAAGATAGCCAACCTATCAGATGCATACTTCAAAGCACTGGTGATCAGGATGCTCACAGAATTGCTTGAATTTGGTGACAAATTAGATGAAAAAATGAAGGCTATGCTAAGTGAAATGAAGGAAAATGCACAGGGAACCAATAGTGATGGGAAGAAAACTTGGACTCAAATCAATGGACTGGAACCGAGGAAAGAAAGAAACAACCAAACAGAAAAGAATGAAGAAACAAGAATTCAAAAAATGAGGAGAGACTTAGAAACCTCTAGGACATCTTTAAACATACCAACATCTGAATTATAGGGGTACCAAAAGAAGAGGAAGAGCAAGTGGAAAACTTACTTGAACAAATAATAAAGGAGAACTTCCCCAGCCTGGCAAAGGAAATAGACTTCCAGGAAGTCCAGGAGGCTCAGAGAGTCCCAAAGAAGTTGGATCCAAGGAGGAACACACCAAGGCACATCATAATTATATTACCCAAGATGAAAATGAAGGAGAGAATCCTAGAAGCAGCAAGAGATAAAGAAACAGTGACTTACAAAGGAGTTCCCATCAGACTGTCAGCTGATTTCTCAAAATAGACCTTGCAGGCAAGAAGGGGCTGGAAAGAAGCATTCCAAGTCATGAAAGGCAAAGACCTACATCCAAGATTGCTCTATCCAGGAAAGCTTTCATTTAGGAAGGAAGGGCAGATAAAGTGCTTCTCAGATAAGGTCAAGTTCAAGGAGTTCATCATCACCAAGCCCTTATTATATGAAATGGTAAAGGGACTCATGTAAGAAAAAGAAGATAAAACCATGTATAGTAAAATTTCAGCAAACTCACAATTACTAACAATCACACCTAAAACAAAAACAGAAACAAACTAAGCAAACAACTAGAACAGGAAACAGAACAACAGAAATGGAGATCACATGGAGGGTTAGTAACAGGGGAGTGGGATAAGGAAAGAGGGGGGAAGGTACAGAGAATAAGTAGCATAGACAGTAGGTAGAAAATAACAGGGGGAGGGCAATAGTAGTATGGCTAAAGAACTTATGATACATGGACATGAACTAAAGGGGGGAATGTGGGTGGGACGGGTGTGCAGGGAGGAGGGGAATGAAGGGGCGATGGAATAATTGTAATAGCACAATTGATAAAATATATATAAAAAATAATAAAAAGAAAGAATGAAAGACACAGGAGTTTCACAGGACTTTGACCTTTTGTCCTTTGAGATCTAGTAATCAGGTTCTAGTCTCAAACCATCAAAAAATACATGCCATATGATTGTAAAGCTGCCAGATTAAATACTTTTTGATAATGACCATTTATTTAATTTGCCATTTTGAAATAATACCTAGAAAGTATAAAAAATGGCACATAGTAACTAGTTGATATATCAGCTATTATTATTACTGGAGCAGTAATATACTGGAACACACATGAAATCTTTAAATTTTTTAATAAAATTTAAGTCAAATGACATTATTTTATTGTATTTTTTCATTACCATTTATCCTCTTATTATACCCTCTTTGTCCTCTACCTCCACCCTCCCCTTTGCAATCACCGCTTTGTTGTCTCTGTCCATGAGTCCTTTTTAATTTTTGCTCCATCTGTCTACCCCTCAACCCACCCCCAGTGCTATCAGCCTGCTCTCTATGAGTAAATGACACTATTTTTAGCTTGGTATTCATTGAATTTTTATCACTTTATATATTATTTGTTCTTTCCTTAAATATGTGTGAAATTTTAAAAAGCATTTTTATTTTTATATAGTTGTCAATTTTACAAATATGCTGCTAAATAAATGCTCAAAATATTAGTCAATCAGTTGTATGTCAAGGCAAGATTTTCTTTCTTCTCTTCTTTTTTTTCTTTGATGTACCTATTTTTGATAGATAAGTAAACAGACAGCATTTATGTATTAACTCAGAGATGTAATGTTCTGCAAGGTAGTCAACAGGAGTAATAAAACTCTTTAACTGCATTATAGTTATTTCTCTTTCATGACTGAAAAGACAAACTTTCTCCTGCCAAAAATAATTAGAATCTTCTTAAGCACTTCCATTATAGAGTTGTGAATAATGTCCATAACCTTTAACTAGATATAGTTAGGACTCAAGGTTAAGGACAGAAGATCAGGAAAAATAAAATGCAATGCTGGGAAAATCAAGAAAACCAGAAAGCACCTAAGCTTTAAGATGCCCATTGAGGTTTGACACTCTAAGAACCAAAAAGGGACTCCGTACGGCAAATAAAGAAACATTTTATAATTTCATCAGACTGTGTGTTCATGACAAGATCAAAATGAACCTATGCATTTTTCTAGATATTATGTACATAAATGGGGCTTAACAACCATAAAAAGTGTTTCCAAAGCTGAAATTAATTTTTCTCAGTAATTATTCTGATCCTAGAAATGAGAAAAAAGTAATTTTCTTTGCATGAGAGTTGTGTGTTATTCTTAATAATATAAATTTTATAGGTGTTGCCTGGTAAATATAACTTAATAAGTGTATCAAATAATTGCAAAATAATAATGTCTCTTCTTGCAAGTGATGCTTACAGAGATGTCAATTTCTTCCAAGATTTAATGATTTCCTCCTACTTTTTATTGACTACAACAGCTGTTTTTGACCTTTTTCATTTCATGGCACACATAAATTAATTACTAAAACTATGTGGTACAGAAATAAATTATACATATATAATATATATCATATATTATATATACACATAATTATATATATAATACACATATATATGTGATTTGACAAAATTTGCACCAGAAAATTATTGTTGTCTTGTCTGTTGTCATTTTTTAAAATTTGACAATCTAAAGGAAAAGAGATCAGTGTCCCTGACTGAGTAGTTAGTTATTGCATGTTTTAAAAATTCTTATGGCACTCCAATGTGCCTCAGAACACCGGCTGAAAATCACTGGAATAGAGCAACTAATAGATTATCCTTAGACAGTTATTTCATGTATTGTATTTATTCTAAAAAGCAAAATTATGAAAAAAACAATTTATCAATTAAACACTGCTCCCTTCATCTTTTCTTTCCTCGTTGGCTGTAGCATTTACAATGTCATCATTATATTGTCAAGATTCTACTAGATTACAATTCATTTCTCCTTGTTACCCAAGAGCCTAAAAGCAAATTCCTAACAATGAGTTAAGAAACATAAAACAATTCTTGAAAAAATAGATTAGATATGAAGTAATACGGAAAAAGTTGGAGACAGGGAATTATCAGGTTGCATATCAAAAAATGTCATTTGTGAGATCTCTAAGGAAACTGTTATGGCTGCTTGCTATACTGTGCCTATGATTTGTCAGGTTGCAGCACAGTTCTTGGATTCAATGAAATGTAAATGTAAAACTGGTTCCAAGATGGACCAATTTGTCCATGTTTATTCTTCCCTCAAGGAAACTTCACTAAATAGATTTTGCCTGAACAGAAGCTGTTGCTGAGCTGATATTTTTTCTTCTTTCTGTGTGATCAATTTAGTTGTCTCATAACTGTGCTTCACCCCTTTTCTGGAGTTTTCAACAAACTTACTGATAAATATTGAAGTAAAATATAGTTAAATTTACATTGTCTGGAAAAGGGGTGTTCAGATAATTTATATAATTTAAATCTACTCATAATGCATAACCTTCATGCTCTGACTTTCCCTGATTCTCTTCCTAGAACATGCTTAAAAAGCAGTAAAGTCAATTTTATCTCCTCATTGTTTTAAGCCTGTCTATTTTTTAGTAGAGCTTTTAATAAGCTCTACTAAATTATCTAAGAGGTCAAAAAAAGAAGAAAGGAAGAAGAAATGCCAAAAATGTCTAAAAAATAAATATTTCAAAACTTTAAACTTTTTTCTGCCAGGCAGAGATTATTTTCTGGTTGTTTATGGATTTGTTTTCTTTATAAAGATCACATGAATTTTCTGGAAGGAACAATTCGAACATTGTTGCATTATAAACACCTTGTAACTTTATATACTTTAACACTTTTTTATTTACTGACATGCCATTTACTATATTTTAATGTGCACCCACGTTTTTGGCCCAAACTTTCAGGGAAATTTTTTTCCATTTTAATTGTTTAATTCAATTATTTATTTATTTATATTTAGAACCAAATGGATGATGATGTTCTAGATTGATCATATTTTGCATACATATAACATTATTGCTTTCTACAGTTACACTTTTAATGCACAAGTATAAATTAAAGAATTAAGAACATTTATATAGATATGGAATTAGTACTACCTATGTATAATGTACCTCCTTATTTTTCCCTCAAAAATTTGGGCAAAAAAGTGGACATTATACATGGAAAAATCTGGTAAAGAAATATCAATATCAAAAAAAGTTCTTTAAATTTTTTTTCTCTTTTTTGGACTTACAATGTTTTCTTCTTTTTTCTCTTCATCCTACTTTAGTTTTTAAAGAAAAGGGAAGAAACAACCAATTAATAATATTAAAATAATACAATGCCACATATTTGGAAACTAAAACATTTCCAAATATTTTCCACTGTAATAATGGAATAAGACAATTACAGCTTAAGAGTTTTATAATTCTTATTTCTCTAGTGATTTTCCAAATATTTTCAGTATTTAATAGAAAATGGCTTTCTGCCCAGTACACCAGATAAATCTGACCATGAAGGTACTTACAGGGTAACTAAAAGGTTTTGGGCTGTGCTTTTATGGCTCTCTTTATAGAATGATGGATAAATCTAATATTACTTTATAACTTATGAATAAATTATACAGTTTGTCTTATTTTTAACCTGAATTCTTGACTATGTGAGAAATGCAAGTATCCCACTGTTTAGCAAAATGATTTTACAATTATCTCACTTAAAACATTCTTTTTTCATGCAGTGCTACCTACTTTCAGCTGCCCCAACTGCAGACAATTACCTCTCTTGTGTAAAATCTGAGTCTCAAACTTACAATCTAGAAAAATCTGATTAAAGGGCCCCAGCTCTGTATGCTTTCAAAATCAGAGTATGACTTTGCCCTCCTTTCCACTGACATTGTTCAGACAATGATCTGTGGCTAGAGGTAGATCATGGTTATAAAATGTCCTCTTTATTCAAAAAAAATTTCCTCTTCATAGTTCACTAATTACAGATACATTTAAATTGACCTCCCTCTTGTCCCCATGAGTTTTTTAAAAAGTAATAATATTGTAAAAGTTAAAAAAAAGAAAAATAAGACAAAATTTTTTTGAAGTGAATTGGATTTCTTCTAGTTGACACCAGCCTTATAAAGAATTTAGAAAAAAGTCTGAGACAGAATGAATTCAAACTTTGGCTTAGGCACTCAATAATTTCTGAAACCCTGATAAATTACTCTCTCTTTGCATACTAAGCACAAGTCTACAGTGAAGAGTTCTTCCATCAATTAAACAATGTCATGTGTGCAAGATTCTTAGCAGAAAATAGTCATGTACCAAGAAGCTGATTTTTGGGAGTCCACTAGTCAGGTTGCGCGGAGGTCTTGGCTGGCCATTCACTTATTAATATAGTGCAACATATCGGTCCTCAAACCCCTGAAAGTGTACAAAGCTCTTTCAAAACTCAAGATGCATTAATCATTTTTTTAAAAAATCATCTTCCAGATCCATTGTTTCTAGATGTACCCTTTTCTAAACTTGATCTGTTGGAAAACTCCTTGTGTGATAAAGGCAGCATAGCAGCAGGGCTCCCTTTCCTACAACTCCGAATTAGCACATCCCAACTGACAAATGAAAAAGAGAGGCATTTCTTTCACTTATCACAAATTTGTTATGATTCATTATTCAATAGTTAAAATGCTCTGGATGTCAAAGGGAGAAGTTGAAAAACTGTCATACAAAGACTCTCAGTTAATCAAGGTACCATAACAGCCTCATTTACACTACTAAAAAGGCATTTTCAATACAAATTTACTTGTTATTGTTAATGATAATTGATCAAAATCTCTAACATATTTTATTGATTTTATAAATTGACTACAACTAATAATTATAATAACTCAATTGGAGGCATCTTTAACACTCAAGATTTATAGTTATAAGTAATTAAGATTCAATTTTAATTTATATTCATAGTTTTGATACAGAACGTGTGAAAGAGTAACCAATGAGAGACTTTTAAGCATGAAAAATGTTATATTATGATAATATTGTAGGAAACTAATATACCAAAAGTATAATTTCAAGCAAATTAAGGAAGACTTAAATCTGTGATTCTGAGTACCATATCACCATGGCATTTAGAGTCCCTTTGAAACATTTAAAAGTGACCTAACAGTTATATATTTAAATTATAATATTTACAATATGGGAAATTACATCTGTTTCAGTCACTTAAACTTTTTATTAAGTATATATAAGATTGTACATAGGAAAAGAATAATTTCCCATTATATATAAGCAATGCGAGTTAGTCAGCAGACCCCTGCTACAGAGATTGAGAGTATGGCCTTTCAAATCAGAAAGACTTTGGCTTTGAAATCAGTCTCTGCCCCTTGGTTTGTAATGAACTCTGTTCAACTTTACCTTCTTTGGGCCTTGATTTCCTTATCTTTAAAATGGAGACAAAACCTGATAGAACTAAATAACAATGTATTCAAAATATTTAGCAGTGTGCCTGGCATTAAGCAGCTACTATAATTATCACCATTATTATTGCATCTGTGGGAAATAATGCAACTCAAATTCCTTAAGGTAATGTATTACTACAATACTTATCACAGTAATATTGCCTAATAAATTATATTCCATATAAAAAATATTGAATACAAATTTGTGACAAACTTTCTCCTACAAACATTAATCATCAAAAGATTCATCAATATTGGCAAATCAATAAATATAAAAAATAGAAATAATCTTTTCTTTCTTAATTTATAAAATAAATGGAGAATACTGTAAAAAGGAGTACTTTACACCCACCATTATTAGCAAAACTTAAAATCTAGCCGTATCTTCTTTAGACTTTTTAAGAAATGTTTTCATTTATTTATTCCTAGAGAGAAGGGATGGGAGGAAGAAAGAGAAACATTGATGTATGGGACCTGGCCCACAACCCAGGTATGCCCTGATTGGAGATTGAACTGGTGACCTTTCAGTTTGTAGGTCAACACCCAAGCCACTGAGGCACATCAGTCATGGCTCTTTAGACATTTTAAAAAGCATCACAGTTGTTCTTGAAGCTTTCTATGGGTCTCTCTTCAGTTCTATATCACTTTTTCTTTTTTAAGAGGTGAAAGAAAAAAGAAAAGGAAGGGAAGGAAGGAGAAGAGAAGAGAAGGGAAGGGAAGGGAAGGGGAGGGGAGGGAAGGGGAGAGGGGAGGGAGGGAAGAAGGAAGGAAAGAAGAAAGGAAGGAAGGAAGGAAGGAAAAGAAAGAAAGGTGGGATAGAGGAAGAGAGAGGGAGGGAAGGAGGGAGGAAGAAACCTGATTTTTGTGTTTACAATTATATGAATATTTTATTATATTTCCTTCAAAGGTATGTATCCATGAGCAGTCTACAGTATTGAATATTTTTAAACTTCATTAGTACTATATGCATTATTTTATGTTTTTACATTTGCTGAACACTTTTCAATATTTTATCTATATTCATATACATAGCTATAATTTACTTATTTAATCACTATATTATTTAATATAAAGATTACCACAATGTACTCATAGTACTTAAGGTATTTGGATTATTTTCAAACTTTTGCTATCAAACTGAATGTCATAATAAGCAATCTATTGCAAAGATATGGAAATACAGGGTCTGAAGATATGTAAATCTTCACATTTACTGGATATTTCCAAATCCTCTCCAAAATGGTCTGGGAATTCTCATTCCTCCATATCTTGTACAACATTCAGTGTTGTTCGATTTTATATTATTGCCTACTTCATATCTGTTTGGTATGAAATTAATTTCAGTGTTTAAATTTGTATTTTCATAATGATCTTTGATTACTTTCCTTGAGAAAGTAATCGCTGTTTTAGTATTTTATTGGATAGTCTTTTATGTTATTTAAGTGCTGTAAATATTGTGGATGCATGATATCTACATAAAATCAATGGTTGTACTGATTACAACAAATGTTATTGAGAATGCAATCCAAGAAGTTCTACAGTGTCTAGGCTCAGGACAAACTGTTTTGACATAAGCTCATCCCTTCATGTGCACTTCCTTCACTACTCCGCAAACCCATACAAGACTCTCCTAGTAGAGACATAATGACACATATGCTTCCAATCCTGCTCACTAGTTGTTTAATTAACCTGTAACTTTTTAATAAACAATCACCTGAGAAACAGAGTCATTTAACCAAGGCAACAATTAAACCAACAAGTCTCAATTAAACCTTCCATTCCATGCTGACAAAAGAGGCACTTTAGTTCATCTCACTCTTTGTGGTGGAGAAAATGTAATCATCCTTTTTAACTTGCCTATTTCATCCTCATCACTTAGTAACCTGTACATGTTGCTGTAAATCTGTGGCTTAATGCAATAGAATTCTACAAACTAAATTCAATACATTTTTCTCTGCTTTGTGGTGTATTCCTTTTCTAATCAATACAACCCTATAATACTAGGCAAAGTATTTTTTTAATCCTCACCAAAGGATGTTTATTGAATTGAGATATAGAAAAGAGGAGAGAGAGAGAGAGAGAAAGAGAGATCTATATGAGAAACACCAAAACACTGATTGGTTACCTCCTGTAAGTGCCTGACCTGGAATTAAGACCAAAACCTAGCTATGTGCCCTGACCAGTAATTGAACCATCAACATGTTGGTGTACAGGATGATGTTCCAACCAACTGAACCACTTAGCTGAAGCTCCATGAACATTCTTATAGAAAAAAAACTTGCAACAACTGTTTTTTATTATTTTTGTAAGCATATATTCCTTGGAAAACTTGTGTGAATTTTTAATACAAGTTTTTGAAAAAAACAATAGAAAATATAAAGGGAACAAACATGACATTTAAAACAAATATATTATTGCATATATTTTATTTTTGTTTCACCTGGGATGACAGTGCATTAATTTTATTTTCTACTGTCTCTTTCAATAAGGTTAATAATCTATCTTTTATTTTTAAGGAGGTTAGATCCTTGTTAAAACTAATAAACATCAGTTCATGTCACTGATTGTTCTGGATAGGTTACTGTCCCCACATATGCAACTTAGTCTACTAACTTAGTGGGCAGTGGCGTCTTCTCTATAAAATATCACTATGTGATAAAGAAACCGCATTAGTTTTACTGTGTAGAAGAATTGCTAAACTTTTGCCTCTTTTTGATTAATTTTATGCCTGACTTCATCAAAGATTAAGCCTTCACACAGGTTATAATTAAATATTGAAATCATGAAGTGCAAGAATGTTTAATTTTTAAAATATGAGTTTTAATTTACCTCATACAGAGAATAGCTCTGGTCACCTGCAGAGATGCATTACACACTACATTGCCTAATGTACGATGCCTGAATAAGGCTGAGCATACAGCTAAAGTAAACTAATGCAATTTACTGAACAGCAGTCAAATATTTATCCAGTTGATGAAGCAAGACTTTATGTGAAATTCAGACAATAATTAAAGAGGAGCCTTGCTTAAAACATTGCCTACTCCAGTGTTCACAAGTACATATCCTTTCCACATCTTTCATTTTCTCAAATAGTTCTGTATACCAGAAGCACTGTCTTCTACAGCATTATAGTGAATATATTTCTTGATATGTCATTGTATCTTAAAGTTAGGGAGGAAGATTGATTGCAATAAGACTCAACTCTTCTCCTTTTGTAGCATACCTTTCACAATATGACTGCAATGCCTTCCACTGAAGGTGCAGTCTAGTGTTCCACCTTTTGAATCTACTTTGCTTGTGAGTCAGTTGTCCAATAGAATGTGCCAGCTATATTGTTGTGCCAGTTCAGAATATCTGTCTCAAGATACTTCATGCTTCCATTTGTTCTCTTGGAACCCTGCCATGGGCATGAGAACAAGCCCAGGCTGCTTCATGGAGGATGAGAAACCACAGAAAAGCTATCCTTCAAGAGTTATCTCACAGCCACTCCGTTGTCTTACCACAGTGAGTCCCACTGAGATTGGCCAAGCCCAAGATAGGGTAGCAGAACCACATAAACTACTTGCAGACTCAAAAGAAATAATGAACATTAAAAAAAAAAGAAATAATGAATAGATACTATTTTAAGCCCTAGTATTTAACATAGTTTGTTTAACTAGTTGAAGAAGGATTTGGCAATCCATTTCAACATCTTCATTTTACAGATGAGATAACTGAGTCTCAGGGAAGTTAAGTCCTTTGTCCATATGTACACATTGTCAGGGGCAGAATCAGATTTAGATATTGTATTCCCCAACTCTTCAGCTGAACCTTTCTTTCCTGCAATATAGTTTTTCTTTTGTTTCTTTTTGGCAACAGAGATCAGTGAAAGTTTGCCAAGAGAATTAGAGTTTCAGCATAATAAAATGACACTGGTTAAAAATAACTGTAAGGGGGAAGATGGCAGCAGAGTAGGACAAAGGATTTCGCTTCTCCCCATGCTCCGGAGAAAAACTGGGGTTAATCTGCAGAGGAGCGCAGCAGATAGCCAACAGGGACCCAGCATGTAGGAAGGTAGGACTCCAGAAATTGTAGCGGACACTGAATGACCAGACAGCAACGAGAGGAGATGACTGCAGGTGGACAAGTTCTGAGGAAACAGCACAGAGGCTGCAGGCCCTCCACCTGGCTGTGCCAGGGCCCCAGCTGGTCTGCCTTGGTCTCTGGAAGCCAAGAGCTGCCAGCAAGGCCCCTGGAAGAGAGCCAGTCACGAGCCCCCTCCCTCCCCAACCAGGTGCAGATTGCAAAATGCCAGGAGAGATCGGTTTGCTTGGAGTGGCAGACAGAGGAGTGGGCATTAGGAAGCAAACCAGAGAGCTCTGATAACCCATGGAGTCAGTCTGTGGTTGCCAGCTTGGGAGAATCCAGAGTCGCCTGTACCTGTGTGTTCCCTGTTGCACTGGGCCCGAGCCGGGTCTGCCGAGGACTCTGGGAGCCGCAGGCTGCCAGCAAGGCCCCTGGAAGAGAGCCAGTCATGAGCTCCCTCCCTACCCGACTGGGTGGGTGCAGATTGAAAAATGCCAGGAGAGATCGGTTTGCTTGGAGTGGCAGAGAGAGGAGTTGGCACTAGGAAGCAAATCAAAGAGTTTTGGTCACCCGTGGAATCAGGCTGTGGTTGCAGGCTTGGGAGAATTGAGAGTCACCCTGTGCGTTCCACCTTAGCACTGGGAAAGGTCCTTGCTCAAGCCTGTGAGACCAGGGAAGCCTGGTTGGGAGCACGCGTCCATACCCCAGGCCAGGACTGTGAGTCTTGGGGAAAATCTGCTCTCAGTGGGGTGCTGGAGAATGGCGCCAGTCTGGATCTTAGGAGGGCACTGGTAAGACCAGCTGAGTTCACTGAGAAGGGAGGAATGCCATGCAAATAGCCCCTCAGGCTGCTGCAGATAGTGTGACCAGAAGAAAAGGTTTGACCCCCTGGAAACCAACAAGAGGTATTGTTTTTGTTATTGTTGTTGTTGTTTGTTTTAAAACAATCTTTTATTCTTTTAACTTTATTATTCTTTTATCTTTCAATACTTTTACTCTCTCTCTTCTTCTTTTTGTTTTATTCTTTCTTCCTTTCTTTCCAAAGCTACTGCTTTTTCCTCCCATCTGCTTCCCCCCGCTTTCTTTCTTTCTTTTTTTTTCTTTTTGCCCCTCTCCCTCTCAAGTGAGACAAAAGACTTGGAAAGGCAAAAAGACCAGAGTTGGACTCAAAGAGGGGATATCCCAACAGTAGAAACAGAGAGACAAAATTCACTTTGGTATAACAGAAAAACTACAAGTTAGTGCATATTTGTACTTTTTCATTATTTTGTCATTATTCTTACATCTTTTATTTTAATAGTACCTCTGTATTCCCTCCTTTTCTGTATACTCTTCTTTTCCTTGGCTGGATATATTGTACTACTTGACAGGTTTTCCCTGTCCCCTCAATCATAGTGTATTGCTAATTTACTGTCCTTTAATTCCCCTTGCCCAGCTAGCACACTACTGAGGGTCCAATACTCCCTAATCTTGGTATTTCACAGATTCTGTCATATGGTCGTTGCTCTAATATTATTGTAAATAAGAGCTATTACATACTATTGTAAATACTACACAACACCTCCGCCAGATCTTAGCCCACTTCATTGTTGCCTGAACTATAATACTGTAGTGATTAACTCTATTCTTTCTCACACTACACCTATTTAAAATCCTTTATTCTCATCTTACCTCAGAATCTGATCTCCCTCAAACTCACTCCTTTTTGATCCAAATCACAAACCTTCCCTCCAAAACAAGAGCCTTATCTTCCTTCTATCCCTTCTAAAAAGTGGCTACTTGAGTTGAAGATTACAATTATCTCTGTACATAGCCAGGGGATCACCTATCTCTTCTCTACTGGTTGTTACTATAAATATCACAAAATACTCTCCTGCTGTCATAAAAAAACTCTGCCTCCCCCTCCAACTGATCACACACACACAAAAAGGAGTAGGTGGAAGCGGAGATCACCAGGATAACCAAAGGAGTCTGCACCACTGAATTTCACAGGTATTTCAGCACATAAGTTTACACCATAAACCCAAGGAGTCATAACAGATCAATTTAAGAAGCCGAGGCTAGCAAGAAGAGGCTCACAAACAATGGAAAGACAAGACAAACAAATGAAAGGAAAGGAGGAAGGCGCAGAAAGAATGTTAGATGAAATAGAGGCAAGTAAACTCTCAGACATTGAATTCAAAGCACTGGTTATCAGGGAGTTCAAAGAGCTCACAATGAGCTACCAGAAACTACAGGGGAGCTACAACGAACTCACCACAAACTATATCAAGATGACAAAGGAAATAGAAACTATCAGCAAGGGCCAAGAGGAAATGAAGAATACACTTTCTGAACTGAAGAACACAGTGGAAGGAATCGAAAGCAGGACTGGTGAAGGAGAGGATCAAATCACTGAGATGGCAGACAAAGTAGAAAAAAAAACTTCCAGAAAGAGCAAGAAAAGGTAAAGAGACTCAGAAAGAATGAAGAGGGATTAAGAGAAATGCAAGACAATATGAACCGTAATAATACCCAAATAATAGGGATACTAGAAGGAGATGAAGAAGAACAAGGGATAGAAAACCTATTTCAAAAAATAATAAGAAAATTTCCCTAATTTGATGACAGAGAAAGTCACAAAAATCCAGGAATCACAGAGTCCCAATCAAGAGGAACCCAAGGAGGCCCATATCAAGACACATCATCATTAAAATGGCAAATTTCCAAGATAAACAGAGAATCTTAAAGGCAGCAAGGGAGAAAAAGGAAGTAACATACAAGGGAGCTCCAATAGGGTTAACTACTGACTTCTCAGTGGAAATTCTCCAAGCAAGAAGAGAATGGCAAAAAATATTCCAAATAATGAGAACCAGGGGCCTGCAACCAAGGTTACTTTGTCCAGCAAGGCTCTCAATCGAGGTAGAAGGCAAAATAAAGAGCTTCCAAGACAAAAGAAGTCTAAAAGAACATGCCTCCAACAAACCAGCTCTGCAAGAGATGCTAAAAGGACTGCTCTAAGGAAAGGAAGGAAAAGAGAGAGACAGAGAGGAACACAGGTACAAAAATTGCAATGAATTAGTACCTCTCAATAATAACATCAAATGTAAATAGATTAAATGCTCCAATCAAAAGATATAGGATAGCTGAATGGATAAGAAAGCATGACCCACACGTATGCTGCCTACAGGAGATCCACCTCAGGACAAAAGACTCACATAGACTAAAAATGAAGGGATGGATACAAATTTTCCAAGCAAATGGGTGAGAAAAAAATGGGGATAAGAATACTCACATCAGACAAAATAGACTTCAAAAAAGGGCCAAAAAGAGAGACCCAGAAGGTCACTTCATAATACTCAAGGGAAAATCCACCAAGAAGACATTAACATCATAAATATATACGCACCCAACATAGGAGCACTCAAATATATAAAGAAAATCTTAGAGGATTTCAAGAAAGATATTGACAACAACACAATTATAGTAGGGAATTTTAACACCCCACTGTCTAAAAGGGACAGATCTTCCAAACAAAATATCAAGAAAGATATTTGGGTATTGAATAATGCCCTAGATGAAATGGACTTAACTGATATATATATAGAGAGAGCCCTTGATCCCAAAGAAGCTAAATACACATTATTTTCAAATGCACACAGAACATTTTCAAAGAAAGACCACATGATAGGGCACAAAATGAGCCTCAACAAATTCAACAAATATTGAAATAATACTAAGCATTTTCTGCGACCACAAAGGACTGAAACTGGAAACCAATCCCAAAGGAAAAAACCCCAAACACACAAAATAATGGAGATTGATGGCATGCTATTAAACAATGAATCGGTCAAAAATGAAATTAGGGTAGAAATCAAAAAGCTTCTAGAAACAAGTGAAAATAAACTCACAACAACCCAAAACTTATGGAACACGGCCAAGGCAGTCCTGAGAGGGAAGTTCATAGCAATACAGGCTTACATAAAGAAGATAGAAACATTTCAAACAAAGAACCTAACCCTACACCTGCAAGGACTCGAGGAAAAACAACAAAGACAGCCCAGAACAAGTAGAAAGAATGAAATAACCAAGGTCAGAGAAGAATTAAATGGCATAGAGAGTAAAACCACAATTCTAAGGGTCAATGAATCCAGGAGCTAGTTTTTTTAAAAGATAAACAAAATAGACAAGCCTTTAAGTAGGTTAATTAAGAAAAGAAGAGAGAGAACCCAAATAAACACAATCAGAAATGAAAGAGGAGAGATTACAACTGATACCACAGAAATAGAAGGGATTGTGAGAAATTACTATGAAGAACTGTATGCCAACACATTTGAAAACTTAGGTGAAATGGACAAATTTCTAGAAAAATATAATCTTCCAAAACTCAATGAGAAGAAGTAGAAAGCCAGAACAGACCAATAATAGCAGATGAAATTGAAGCAGTAACCAAAAAACTCCTATCACACAAAAACCCTGGGCCAGATGGTTTCATAGGAGAATTCTACAAACCATTTAAGGAAGAGCTAACCCTATTCTTCACAGACTA
The DNA here is from genome assembly GCF_014824575.4 of Sturnira hondurensis. Taxonomy (NCBI): domain Eukaryota; kingdom Metazoa; phylum Chordata; class Mammalia; order Chiroptera; family Phyllostomidae; genus Sturnira; species Sturnira hondurensis. The sequence continues at coordinate 1,253,323 of NW_028081854.1, forward strand.
TTTCAATAAATCCTAAATGTTGGAAAACTCCCAAACTCTTTTTACGAAGCCAGCATCATCCTAATTCCAAAACCAGATAGAGACACTACAAAGAAAGAAAAATTCAGGCCAATATCACTGATGAACATTGACTCTAAAATCCTCAACAAAATATTGGCAAATTTAATCCAGCGACACATTATAAAGATCACACACCATGACCAAGTGGTATTCATCCCAGGGATGTAGGGATGGTTCAACATTCACAAATCAGTAGATGTAATACATCACATAAACAAAAGCAAAGACAGAAACCACATGATCATATCAATAGATGCAGAAAAAGCTTTTGATAAGATAAAACACCCATTTATGATAAAACACTCAATAAAGTGGGAATACAGGGAGCATTCCTCAATATAATAAATATCATATGTGAATGACCTATAGCCAACATTATACTCAATGGGCAAAAACTAAAATCTTTTCCACTAAAATCAGGAACAAGACAAGGTTGTCCACTTTCACCACCTTTATTTAGTATAGTATTGGAAGTTTTAGCCACAGTGATCAGAGAAAAAAAATGAAAGGCATCCACATCGGAAAGGAGAAAACAAAACTGTCATTGTTTGCAGATGACATGATAATGTACACGGTAAGTTCTATAGAGTCTACCAAAAAACTGCTCCAACTAATAAATAAATTTAGCAAAGCAGCAGGATACAAAATCAATATCCAGAAATAAAAGGCTTTTTTGTATACTTATAATGAAACAGCAGAAGCAGAAATCAGGAAAAACATTCCATTTGATATAGCAAAAACATAAATAAAATATCTGGGAATAAACCTAACCAAGGAGGAAAAGACCTGTATGCAGAGAACTACACCACACTGAAGAGAAAAATCAAGGAGGACAAACAAATGGAAAACATACCGTGTTCATGGATTGGAAGAATTAACATCATCAAAATGTCCATACTACCTAAAGCAATTTACAGATTCAATGCAATACCTATTAAAGTACCAATGGCATATTTCACAGACATAGAACAAACACTTCAAAAATGTATATGGAACCATAAACAACTCCAATAGCAGCCGCAATTTTGAGAAAGAAGAACAAAGTAGGAGGAATCACAATACCTGATATCAAACTGTATTACAAGGCCTTGTAATCTAAGCAGGCTGGTACGGGATAAAAATAGGCACATAGACCAATGAAACAGAACAGAGATCCCAAAAATAAACCCAATTCTCCACAGTCAATTAATATTTAACAAAGGGAAAAATAACATAAAATGAAGTAAACATAACCTCTTCAACAAATGGTTTTGGGAGAACTGGACATCTAAGTGCAAAAAAATGAAACTTGAGCATCAACTTACACCATACACCAAAATAAATTCAAGGTGGATAAAAAAACTTAAATATAAGTCGTGACAACATTAAAGTCCTAGAGGAGAATATTGGCAGAAAAATCTCAGATGTTTCACGCAACAACATTTTTACTGATATGTCCCCTAGAGCAAGGAATATAAAGGAAAGAAAAAACAAATGAGATCTCATCAAAACAAAAACTTCTGCATGGCTAAAGAAAACAGTATTAAAATAAAAAGGCAACCAACTGTATGAGAAAACATATTTGCCAATGATACCTCAGACAAAGTTTTAATCTCCAAAATATACAAAGAATTCACTTGACTCCACTCTAAGAAGACAAGCAACCCAATTAAAAAAAATGGGCAAAGGATTTGAACAGACACTTCTCCAAGGAGAATATACAGAGGATCCAGAGACAGATGAAAAGATGCTCAATATCGCTAGCTATCAGAGAGATGCCAATTAAAACCACAATGAGATACCACCTTACACCAGTCAGAATGGCTATCATAAACAAAGCAACAAACTACAAATGTTGGAGAGGGTGTGGGGAAAAGGGGACCCTAGCTCACTATCAGTGGGATTGCAGACTGGCACAACCATTATGGAAAACAGTATGGAATTTTCTCAGAAAACTAAAATTGGACCTGCCTTTTGCCCCAGCAACTCCACTGCTGGGATTATATCCAAAAACCCTGAAACACCAAGCCAAAAGTACCTATGCACCCCAATGTTCATAGCACCACAATTTACAATAGCCAAGAGTTGGAAGCAACCTAGGTGCCTGTCAGTAAATGGATGGATCAAAAAACTATGGTACATTTACTAATGGAATTCTTTGCAGCAGAAGAAAGAAGGAGTTCCTACCATTTTCAACAGGATGTATGGAAGTGGAAAGCATTATGCTGAGTGAAATAAGCCAGGTGTTGAAAGACAAATACCATATGATCTCACCTTTAACAGGAACCTAAACAACAAAACAAACAAGCAAGCCAAATAAAAAGAAAGACACTGCAATACATAACTGGGGGACAGGGACCAGAGGGGAGAGGGGAGGGAATTTCAGGGGTAAAAGAGTAGGGCTTTAGAGGAACTAGTGTAAAGTACACATGGACAACAAATAAGGAAGATGGAAATGGGAGGGAGGTGGGGAACACTGGGGGGTGAACTGGGTTGGAAGTAATAGAAAACTGTACTTGAAAAATAAATACATATATAAATAAATGATTTTCTGTGACCACTCTTACTCACATAATAAAGACTAATGGATTTGGCTTGCTTACACTGTAAGTATAAGAGACTTACACTGTAAGTCTTTTCTACAGAAAACAGAAGTGAGGCAGTTCTTTTTGGGCCCTTAGATGCTGCCTTCTTGACTTTTTCTCAGTTTCACCTCTGTTCCTCTATAAAGCAAATTTCTATTTGGGTTCCTAGTGACTTTCTGCCTACTTGTTTCTTTCCCTTCAAAAATCAACTTTCAAAATAATTTATGCAGTGTAAATTATTAATAATGTTTAGTATTAGCATATTATATCTCCCTTTATAAACTGCTTCCTGCCCCCCTGGCTATGACTTTTTTGTGTTAGAAACTAAAATTACAAATATCTGAAAACTAAGGAGGTACCTAGAAACCACACTAGATAACCTCTACTTTTAACTCCTAAGCATAATATTGGTGAAATAAAATAGTGTTCTGCTAAGTAGATATAAATATTCATAAATATAAATAAGAAAATGTCTTTAAATATGTCCAGAGTACTAGGAGAACTAAGGGTATTTTTTTCTTCTCATTTTAAGTGTTTTATAGGCGCTGAAAACCTCTGCACCAATTTACTCAGTGACCTTTCTGTAATAAGAACTCACCTTGTCTCTATTTGCCTTCCATAAAATGAAAATACCTGTTCCTATTAATAGGATAATCAAGATAAAAAAAGCTTTGAGTAGGAATAAAGTATAATTTTTTTAGCTGCGCTTCTACTTTAGGGGAAACTAGGGGGGGTTTGTATGGAAGAAAGAAACAGAGCTTTGTTATTAATCTGTGCTACAATAGCTTATTCTGCCTGTCTACTAGGCAAGCTTGCTACCTTCTAGTTTCTTCACAGAAAGCTATATTTTGGCCAGGGACACTCTCTGGCCACCCAGAAGTGGGAACACTTGCTCTTAAAATTGAGAATTCAGCTTGTTGTTAACTTCAGAGACAGCCTGTTCTGTCATGTGTCTTGAGTGCTCAATAGATATCATGATTCAGTTACTAGGAAAGATTAACAACAAATATTAAATGAAGTGATCAATTCTCAGGTATGCATCTTTAATTGAGATTATTATTGGAGGGACATCACAGTGTAAGTAATTATACCACAGGCTCTAGAGCCTGACAACAGAGATTCATACCCCAAGTATGCCATTTGTTAACTGTGTGACCTGAGGCAGGTCACCAAACCACTCTTTGTCTCAGTTTTACCTGCAATAAACTGGACATGAGAGCAACTGCCTTACAGAACTGAGATGAGGATTAAATGAGTTAACATATATTTAGTCCTTAAAACATAACACAATCTCAGTATCGACATCAAATGGAACAGTATTAATAAGGCTATAAAGAGACTAAGACTATTAAAGGTTAGAAACAAACTATAGTATAAATTCTAGTGACTTAATATGCATAAACTTGCTAGACAAGAAATGAAATTTAAAAAGCTGTTCAGGAAAGAAAATATCACCAATCACGGAGAAGACCACAGTGGATTTCATCTTGGTAGTCATTTGTATTTACCCCTGTTTTTTTCTTTGTGGATCCACTTCTGGTGGTGTCAGCTATTGACCCCATCTGACCTTAGGCAGCCTTCTCTGAAAGTTCCAGAGATCTACTGTATAGAGTTGTTTCCTTCAGTTGTTAATTAGTCACTCTGCAGTCAGCAGTCAGATTTAATCCGCCATAGGGCAGGGCATAATTCCTCCTGGGTTGGGGCTGTTGTTTTCCCCTCAGGCTGCTGCTTCTCTGAGGGGAGTGGTGTGCCTGAGCAGGATGGCTACTGCCTTATGGGAGATGACTCAATACTGGGAACCCAGAAGCTATTCTCTGAGCTCTCTCCCCAAAGCTTCTGTCCATAATCTTCCCGAAGGTGTCTGCAGCCTATTCTGTCCCCACCTTTGCCAGATCCCAGGGTTAGTGACTGGAAATGAAAATGTGTACGTTGGCCCCTTAAATGACTCTTTGCATCTGTCTCTGGCAGAGAGTAACCCTGCTACTTTTCACTGCCACTTGTCATCTCTGTACTTTTGAGGCTCTGGTGCTCTTGGCTGGGGATCCCAGCTTAAAGTTTAGATCCGACAGTTCTCAAAGGGATCCAACTGGTTGCTTTATTATCCTTCCAGTGCTGGCACCTGTGGGTGCCCAGACAGCCCTCTTCAGTCTCTACCGCACTCCTGGCCAGTTAGTGGCTGAAGGTAATTCTTCTGTCTGTCTATGATTATAAGGCTTCTTTCTTGCTATTGATCAGTTGTTCTTCTGAGTGATTTCTCCATAATTTGGTTGTAATTCCAGATTGGTCCTTGGAGGATGCCATCTTGCCTATCTCCATTTTTTTTTCTTTACATCTATTTTCCTATCTTGATTTTTTTTTCTTCTTAAAGCAGTCCCTTTAACATTTCTTGCACTGCTGCTTAGGTGGTAATCCATTCCATTAGCTTTTTTATTTTCTTGAAAGCTCTTTATTTCTACTTCAATTTTAAATGATAGCATGTCCATGTTTCTTATTATTTTTATTATTTCATGCCAATCCCTCCTGGCCTGAAGTGTTTCTGTTGAGAAATCAGCAGACAACCTTATGGGAACTTCCTTGTTGGTAACTGTTTCTCTCTTGCTACTATTAAGATTCACTCTCTGTCTTTAAATTTTGACATTTAAATTATAATATATCTTGGTGTGGGTCTCTTTTTGTTTATCTTGATTGGGATTTTGTGTACTTCCTGACCTTGAGTATTTCCATCACCATGTTAGGCAAGTTTTCTGTCATTACTTCTTCGAACAGGTTTTCTATCCATTGTATACTTTCTTCTCCTTCTGGTATTCCTATGGTATGGATATTGTAACATTTCATGTTGTTCCAGAGTTTCCTTAAACTATCCTCTTTCTTTTGGGGGTCTTTTGTTTTTGTTGACATGATTGGTGTTGTTTCCAGCCTTGTCTTCCAAATCACTGATTCAATCCACTGCTTCATCTTACCTACTTTGAATTCCTTTTAGTATATTCTGCATTTCAAATACTATATTCTTTATTTTTGACTGTTATTTAGTTTCTATGTCATTTTTCATGCTGATGTAGTTCCCACTAAGTTCTCTGTAGTACCCATTAAGTTCCTTGTAATTCTCACTAAGTTCCTTAAGCATTCTTATAATCACTACCTTGAACTCTATGTCTGATAAATTGTTTGCCTCAATTTCATTTAGTCTTTTTCTGGAGATTTCTCCTTTTTTTGTTTGGGGCTTGTTTATTCACCTCCCCATTTTAGTTGTCTCTGTTTGTTTCTTTCCGTGTATTAGATAGATCTTCTTTGACTCCTAGTCTTTACAATGTGACCTTATATGGTAGGAGTCCTGTGGGAATCACTGATGCAATCTCCTTGATATCCTGAGCAGACTGCTCTAGGAGTGTTCCTTGTGTATGTTATGTGGCCTCCTGTTGTAACGGTGTCTTGATTTCTGTTGGCCCATTTGTTGGTAGGATCTCATTTATGGCTGGCTGACTGAGAGGCTCATCCCCAACCAATTTTTGCAAGTTCTTGTAGAGGTGCTGATAGTACATAACAAAATGAAACAACACACACACAAAGGAAAACAAATTAAAAACCCAACAACAGCACAAATAACTACAAAAGAGAAAAAGTTAAAAAACAGAAAATCAATAGTAAAATAAAAATAAGACACAAGAAAAGAAAAAGATTGTAAGAAGAAAGAGAAACTTTCTTTTTTTATAAAAATAAAAACTTTATTTTTCTTATAAAAATAAGAAATAGAAATAGAATAATGGAAAAAGAAACAAAAAAAAAGAAAAAAAAATAAGAGATGGAAAGAATAAAAATAGAGTAAGAAAATAGTAAAATAAGATTTATAAAAGAAAAAATAGAAAAAAGAAAAACAGTAAAAAAACTATGAAAAAGAACAAAGAGGAATTTATCTCAGAAAAATTTAGTGCCTACCTACTAGGATCTCCTTTTGGAAACTGCTCTGAGATTGTCTAAAGCTGGTGTAAGCCAATGTGAGATGATGTCCACACCTGGCAGCCTGTCCATAGTTACTAGTGATCCACAGTTTATAGGTATCTCTGCAAGGCTTAGTTGTGCATGCAAGGGGCAAAGCTGCACTCCTTGGATGGCTTTTCCCAGCACAGGGCCCACAATGGGTCTGCATACATCACAAGGCACTGCAGATTCTGCCTCTGCCCATACCTGCTGGCTGGCTTTCAGTGTTAGTCAATGAAATGAGCTTCTGGTTGAACTGGGATGATGGAACCCCTGGATCTCCCATTAGGGGGAGGGACCATTCAGACTTCAGAAAAGATGTTGGATGCATTCCCCCACCCCAGAGTCACAGGTCTGAGTCTGTCTCACATTATTTCCCTGAAATGGGCAGGGCTGTTGGGTGGGGCCTCAGAGCCCAGAGTTCATGGTTTGAAACCAGCAGGGTGTTTCTAATGTGTGTTTCTATTGGCTCTCCCCTGAGGGAAAAGCACCAGTCCACTTCCTAGGAAAGTAGGGAAGTGCTGTACCCAAAACCAGTCTCTAACACACCCTGAGCCTGCCTATGTTTCTGTCTTATCAGCAGGGGTTAAGATGCAGGGTAGAGCAAGCAAAATTCCAAGGGGTGGGGGTGAGATGTATCCCAGAGGTTGGGGTAACTGCTTTTCCCCAGGCTGATTTACCTGAGAGTGACTTGTTCTCCTCAAGAAAAATGGCTGCTGTGATATCCAGGGTTAACCTCACACAGGGATCCCTCTCCTGTGCCATCCACTCCAGACTCTTTTCAGGTGACTCCAGTCTCCAGAGTCCTCCCTTTGCCAGAGCCCAGGGTAAGTGCCTACAAATGAAAAACTTGTGCTTTGGCTTTTTTAAAAATGAGTTTTTTTTTTTCTCCAGCAAGCTTCGAGTCTCTCTCGTACATAGAAATCCCACAGCCTTTTCCATTGGATGCTATGTGGACAGCTGACCAAGACTCTGGCATTCCATACTGGGGATCCCAGTCTGGGGTTTGCCCTACATTTTTCTTAAGGAGAAGTTCACACAGCTGTGGTATTTATTCTTCCATAACCTCAGCCTACTGCCTACAGAAGTGGGGCCAGACCCTTGCACAAACCAACACTTCCTGCTGGTCTTGAGGTGGTTTCTGCCCATTCTTGGTTTAAAGTCTTCTCTTTAGGTAGTCTTTGGTTGGTAATTCCAGGTGACTGTTCCCTTATTTAGTTTAATTTCTAATTTGATTTTGGAAAGAGGCCTGAGAAATATCCTCCTACTCTGTGGCCATTTTGCAATCCTCTCTTCTTTTCCTTTTTATTTTTCCAGAATGTCTCATAAAATATCAGGTTATACTTCTGAACACAGGAGGCAAAATAATTTTAGCTCTATGAATTGTCTCTTGTGCACATTCATAAATTGCAAGAGATTGACAGAAAAGAGCTCAGTGAGAAGACAAGCATTTTTAATGCATTAACTTATCTCTAAATGGTCATTAAGAAACTAAAATGGAAATAAGATGGTTATTCCTTGTCCATTAGTGAAAAAAATTGTGAAATTCATTTGCTATAAAGAAATTTAAAAATACATATGTCCTATATGTATATAAAATCCTATTAAAAGACATAAGACCTGAACAAATGAAAAGATAATCTATGTTCTGAGAGTTTTAATAGTATAACATGACAGTTCTCTCAAATGTGATTTATACATTTAATGTTACCCCAATAGAATTCCAGTACAGTAATATTTTTTGTTTTCTTTTGGTTTTGGGGTTCAACAATCTTAAAATTAATTCGGCAAAAAAAATACCTGAATATACCTGCATTTCCCAACATTTCCCAAAACACCCACATTACTCTGCATTTTTTACATGATAAAAAAGGGAAATGAAGGAACTTGTCCCATGAGTTATCAGAAATTTCTATATAGTAACAATAATCAAATCGATATGGTATTGATAAAAAACCAAGAGACTAGTGGATCAGATCTAAAAAATAAAATATATAAAAATATATATGAGAAAGGTTATATTCCATTTAGTGTGCAAAAGAAAAAATATTTAATAAATTGTGCTGATATAATAATGTATATTTCTGAGAAATAAATTTGTATACTATTTCATTTTTTGAGGTAATCTTTGTCTTTATTGCATTTTTCCCATTACCATTTAGTCCTCCTATACCCCCTACCCGCAGCACTCACTACACTGTTATCTAGGTCCATAAGTCCATTTTCTTTTTTTACTCAATTCCTGCACACCCTAACCCTTCCACCACTAGCTGGATTCTGCTCTCCATCTATGAGCCTATCCCCATTTTCCTTATTAATTCAGTTTGTTCATTACATTCCACCTGTGAGTGAAATCATATTATTATTGTCTTTTCTTGATTGACTTATTTCACTGAGCATAATGTTCTCTAGATGCACCCATACTGTTTCAAAAAGTAAAATACCCTTTTTTAATGTCTGAGTAGTATTCCATTGTGTAAATGTTCCATAGGTGTTCTATTCACTCGTCTATCAGTGGACACTTGGGCTGCTTCCACATCTTTGTGATTGTAAATAATGCTGCAATGAACATAAGGGTGTTAACTTCTTTTGAAGTACTGTTTAGGGTTCCTTCAAATAGATATATGTTCAGAAGTGGGATTGTTCAGTCAAAAGGCAGATTCATTTTTAATTTTTTAATGTAGGGGTGACAAACTCATTTTCACCTTGGGCCACATCAGCCTTGTAGTTGCCTTCAAAGGGCCAGATGTAATTACAACTTCTTAACAGTTAAGAAATAGTTATATGTATATAGTCCTAAAATTTGGGGGGGACTAAATATAGTTAGATATTTAGTAGCACTATTCCTCCTATTTTATTCTTCTTTCTCAGGATCGCAGTTGCTATGTGGGGCCTTTTGTCATTCTGTATAAATTTTGAAATATTTATTCTATATGCAGAGCTGTATGCCAAGAAATTTGAAAACCTAGGTGAAATGGACACATTTCTAGAAAAATATATTCTTCCAAAACTCAATGAAAAAGAAGCAGAAAACCTGAACAGGCCAATAACAGCAGGTTAAATTGAAGAAGTAATAAAAAACTCCTATCACACAAAAGCCCTGGAACAGATGGTTTCACAGGAGAATTCTACAAAGCTTTCCAGGAAGAGCTAAACCCTATTCTTCACAGACTATTCCAAAAAATCCAAAATGATGGGAAACTCCAAAACTCTTTTTATAAAGCCAGCATCATCCTAATTCCAAAGCCAGATAGAGACACAACAAAGAAAGAAAACTTTAGGCCAATATCGCTGATGAACATATATGCTAAAATCCTCAATAAAATATTGGCAAATCGCATCCAACAATACATCAAAAAGATCATACACCATGACAAAGTGGGATTCATCCCAGGGATGCAAGGATGGTTCAATATTTGTAAACCAGTAAATGTAATACATAACATAAAAAAAAAACAAAGACAAAAACCACATGATCATATCAATAAATTTGGGAAAAGCTTTTGATAAGGTACAACATCCATTTATGATAAAGGTATTCAGAAAAATGGGAATAGAGGGAACATTCCTCAATATAATAAAGGCCATATATGAGAGACCTGCAGCCAACATCATACTCAATGGGAAAAAACTAAAAGGTTTTCCACTAAGATCAGGAACAAGACAACATTGTCCACTTTCACCACTTCTATTCAATATAGTATTGGAAGTTCCAGCCACAGTGATAAGACAAGAAAAGAAAATAAAAGGCATCCAAATCAGAAAGGAGGAAACAAAACTGTCATTGTTTGCAGATGACATGATAATGTACACGGTAAGTTCTATAGAGTCTACCAAAAAACTGCTCCAACTAATAAATAAATTTAGCAAAGCAGCAGGATACAAAATCAATATCCAGAAATAAAAGGCTTTTTTGTATACTTATAATGAAACAGCAGAAGCAGAAATCAGGAAAAACATTCCATTTGATATAGCAAAAACATAAATAAAATATCTGGGAATAAACCTAACCAAGGAGGTAAAAGACCTGTATACAGAAAACTACACAACAGTGAAGAAAGAAATCAAGGAGGACACAAAGAAATGGAAACAAATACCGTGTTCATGGATTGGAAGAATTAACATCATCAAAATGTCCATAATACCCAAAGCAATTTACAGATTTGATGCAATACCTATTAAAGTATCAATGGCATATTTCACAGACATAGAACACTTCAAAAATTTATATGGAACCATAAAAGACCCCAAATAGCAGCTGCAATTTTGAGAAAGAAGAACAAAGTAGGAGGGATTACAATACCTGATATCAAACTGTATTACAGGGCCACTGTAATCAAAACAGCCTGGTACTGGCATAAAAACAGGCACATAGACCAATGGAATAGAACAGAGAGCCCAGAAATAAACCCAAATCTCTACAGTCAATTAATATTCGACATAGGGGACAGTAACATAAAATGGAGTAAAGATAGCCTCTTCAGCAAATAGTGCTGGGAGAACTGGACAGATACATGCAAAAAAATGAGCACCAACTTACACCATATACCAAAATAAATTCAAGGTGGATAAAAGACTTAAATAGTAGCCAGGAAACCATTAAAGCACTAGAGGAGAACATTGGCAGGAAAATCTAAGATATTACACGCGGCAATATTTTTACTGATACATCCCCTAGAGCAAGGGACATAAAGGAAAGAATAAACAAATGAATCTCACGAAAATTAAAAGCTTCTGCATGGCTAAGTAAAACAGTTTCAAGATAAAAAAGTGAAGCAACTGTTTGGGAAAACATATTTGCCAATGATACCTCAGACAAAGGTTTAATCTCCAAAATATACAAAGAACTCACTTGACTCCACTCAAAGAAGACGAACAACCCATTTAAAAAATGAGCAAAGGACTTGAACAGACACTTCTCCAAGGAGGACATACAGAGGATCCAGAGACAGATGAAAGGATGCTCAATATCGCTTGCTATCAGAGAGACGCAAATTAAAACCACAATGAGATACCACTTTATACCAGTTAGAATGGCCATCATAAACAAAGAAACAAACAAGTGCTGGAGAGGTTGTGGGGAAAAGGGGACCCTAGTTCACTGTTGGTGGGATTGCAGACTGGTACAACCACTATGGAAAACAGCATTGAATTTTCTAAGAAAACTAAAAATGGAACTGCCTTTTGCCCCAGCAATTCCACTGTTAGGAGTATATCCTAAGAACCCTGAAACACGAGTCCAAAAGAACCTATGCACCCCAATGTTCATAGCAGCACAATTTGTGATAGCCAAGGGTTGGAAGCAACCTAGATGCCCATCAGTCAATGACTGGATCTAAAACTATGGTACATTTACACAATGGAATTCTATACTGCAGAAAGGAAGAAGGAGCTCCTACCCTTTGCAACATCGTGGATGGAACTGGAAAGCATTATGCTGAGCGAAATAAGCCAGGCAGTGAAAGACGAATACCATATGATATCACCGTTAACAGAAATCTAAACAACAAAACAAACAAGCAAGCAAAATGTGACCAAAGACAGTGAAATACAGAACCTGCTGACAGTTCCAGGGAGAGAACTGATGGGTGAGGGGATAGAATCACAGGAGAAAAGGGAAAGGACTCACATGAACAAATATAATGGACACATGGACAATAACTAAGGTGGGGGTGGAAATGGGAGGGATGTGGCGACCACTGCGGGGGCAGGGTTGGGAATACAAGACAGAAAACAGTAGTTGAACAAGAATTAAATCAGAAAAGAAATATTTATTCTAGTTCTGTGAAATATCTCATTGGAATCTTGATAGGAATTATATTGAATCTCTAGATTGCTTTGGTTAGCATGAGCATTGTAATGATGTTAATTCTTCCTATCCATAAACATGGCATGTGCTTCCAATTATTTGTATCTTTAATTTCTTTCCTCCATGTTTTACAATTTCCAAGTACGAATCATTTACATTCTTGGTTAGGTTTATTTCTAGGTATTTTATTCTTTTTGAAGCAATTATGAATGAGATTGTTTTCAAAATTTCTTTTTTTGTCAGTTTGTTATTGGCATATAAAGCTTCAACTAATTTCTGAATATTAATTTTGTATCCTGTTACATTGCTGAATTCATTCATCAGTTATAGCAGTTTCTTGATGAAATCTTTGGAGTTCCCTATGTACAGTATCAAGTTATTTGCAAATAAAGATAGTTTTACTACTTTCTTTCCAATTTTGATGTCTTTTATTGTCTGATTGCTGTGGCTAGGATTTCTAGTACTACGTAGAATAAGGTGAAAGAGGACATCCCTGCCTTGTTCCCAATCTTAATGTGTACACTTGTAGTTTTGGCCTAATGAGTATGATGCTTGCAGTAGTTTTTTCATACATGCCTTTATTATATGCTCCCTAATTCCCACTTTGCTGAGAGTTTTACGTGCATGCTGGACTTAATCAAATGCTGTCTCTGCATTTATTGATATGATTGTGTGGTTTTTATCCTTCATTTTGTTGATTTGGTGGATCAGAGTTATTAATTTGGTAATGTTGTAGCAAACTTGCATTCCTGAAATTAATTCCACTTCATTATGGTGAATGATCTTTTGAGGCATTGCTGTATTTGGATGTTTGGCATGATTCAATCTTCTTGAGTTTCTTAAGACTTGTTTTATGTCTAACATGGGGTCTATCCTAGAAAACATTCCATGTGCACTTGAAAAATGTATTCTGCACCTTTGGAATGAAATGCTCCAAAGATATCAATATAATTCATTTGATCTTGTGTGTTATTTAAAGCCTCTGTTTCCTTGTTGATTTACTGCCTGGAACACCCTACCATTGAAGTCAATGTTGTGTTAAAATCACCAACTATGATTGTATTTCTGTAGATCTCTCCCTTTACATCCATCAAGATTTGCTTTTCATAATTAGGTGTTCCTATGTTGGGTCCACAAATGTTTACTAGGGTTAAATTATCTTATTGGATTATTCCCTTTATCATTAGGTTGTCCTTCTCTGTCTCTTACTTAGCCTGTTTTTACAGCCTATTTTGTTGGATATAAGTACAGTTATCCCAGCTTTTCATTTTTTTCCATTTGTATGAGATATATTTTTTCCATCCCTTTACTTTTAGTCTGTGTGTATCTTTTGATCTGGGGTGGATCTTGTGGAGGCAGAATATATATGGATCTTGTTTTCTTATCCATTCATCTACCCTCCTTCTTTAGGATGGAGCATTTAAGCCATTTACATGTAAGGTGATTATTGGTGGATACATATGTAGTGCCATTTTATTGTTACACTGTTTTCCTCAATTTACTTGTCTCTCTCTCTTTTTTCTTTTTCTTAAAGAATGGCCTTTGATATTTGTTGCAGTACTGGTTTGGGGTTAACAAACTCTAGCTTTTTATTTTCCTGGAAGCTTCTTATTCTCCTTTAATTTTAAATTATAGCCTTACCTGATAAAGTAGTCTTGGTTGCACATCCTTTTCCCCCCTATTATTCTGAATATTTCTACCACTGCTTTCTGGTTCACAGTGTTTGTGTTAAGTTACTGGAAGATAGTGTAATTAGTACTCCCTTGTAGGTGACTACCTTCTTTTTTCTTGTGGCTTTTAGGATTCTCTCTTTGTCTTTAAGCTTCATCATTTAAGTTATAATGTATCTCATTGTAGGGCTCCTTGGGTCCAATTTGTTTGGGACTCTCTGAGCTTCCTGGACTTGTGTATCTTTTTCCTTCATCAAATTAGAGAAGTTTTGGGTCATTATTTCTTCATAAGGTGCTCAATGCCTTGTTCATTCTCTTTTTCTTCTGGTATTCCCATGATGTGAATATTCTTATGCTTCATGTTTTTAAAAATGTTTCTTAAGCTCTGCTCATATTTTTTTTTCTTTTTGCTATTCTGCCTGGTTGGGTTTTTTTTTTCAATTTTTTTATTTAATTATTTTTCAAGTACAGTTTTCTGTCTATTTGCTTTTCCTACCTTGTCTTCCAAAACACTTATTTAATCCTCTGATTCATGTAACCTACCGTTTATTCCTTCCAGTGTATTACTTGTTTCAGATATTGCATTCTTTATTTTTGACTAGTCTTTTGTTATGTCTTTTTACATGCTGTTGAGTATCCTCATAATTATTACTCCAAACTCTGTATCTGATACATCGCATTTCTCTATTTCATCTAGCTCTTCTCCTGGAAAATTCTCTTATTCCTTCATGTAGGGTCTGTTTCTTTATCTTCCCATTTTGGCTGATTCTTTGTATTTTTCCTCTTAGCTGTTAAACTGATCATTTCTTAAACTGATCTGTTGTTAAACTAATGATTCTGTAATCAGCAGCTGGACTTAAATTCCACAGGGTGGGGCAGAGTAATTCCTTTGGCTTGGCTATTGCTTCCCCTCAGGCTGATGCCACCTGGAGAGGTGTGCTCTGACTGATAAAGATGTCTTCTGCAGTATGGGGAATGGATCAGTACAAGGATGGGGTATAGTACAAGGATCAGTACAAGGATCCTGTCAACTGGACCTTCAGTTCTCTCTCTAGAGCCACAAGCCCCAGACTCTCCTCAGGTGCCTCTAGTCCACTCCATCCTCCCTGTGCTGGAGCCCTGGTTAAGTGGATGCAAACAAAATTTTGTGCATTGGCTCTTTAAGTAGCTCTCTACATCTATAGCCATCTCTCTGTTTTGGACAGGAACCCTGCTGCTTCTCATAGCTTGATGTTGCCTGGGTTCCTTTCTGGCTCTGTTGCTGTAAGCTGAAGAGCCAAGCTTGGGATTTAGACCCCACACTTCTCAGGCAAACCTCTTAGCCACTAAAATATCCCTCCCAAATTTCAGCTGCCATCTGCTGGAGCTCAGCCATCTCTCTTATATCTACTCTATACTGCCTGCCAGTCTTGTTTTGGTGAAGTTGTTTTCTCTGTTTGTCCTTGGATATAAGGCTTCTCTCAAGCTAGTATTCAGTTGGTTATTCAGGATGATTTCTCTACAATTTACTTGTAATTCCAAATTAGTTTGGAGGAGATTAGTGTAGCTTTCACTTACTCTTCTGCCATCTTATATCTCCTTATACCTTATTTTAAACCATAGGGAAACAACAGCAAATGAATTTTAATGAAAAAAATAAAGCAATATAAATCTTTGCAGGAGACAAGGCAATTATATATAAAATGTATTAGGAAGATTATATCTCTAGGGGCATATTGTTACCAAGACAGAAAAACATATATAATAAATATTTATATGTAATACATATATAATATAAATATAAAGTATAAATAATAATATATATTTATATTTTAGGGCTGTCTGGCAAGAGTCCATCCATTGTTAATATAACAAGAATAATTTTCACAATATTCATATAACCTGGCAGCCATGGAGAGTAGCCTGGAATGCTTACGTGTGAACAGTGATGACTTCACTGAACTTGTCAGTGGGGGCAGTAGATGTTTTTGAGTGAGCACATGCACTGTGTGGCTGTTGCATTCAAAATGACTGAGCAAGTAGAGCAATGAATTCACATCAAATTTTGTATTAAGCTTGGCCGTTTTCTTTACTTATACCCTTCAGGGAGTTGACTTTTATATTTTCTCCAAAATTGACAGTTGTATTATTTGGGAGCATTAATCTCTTAGGAAATTATTTCTCCATAGGGAGGCAGACCTACCAAACCTTAACTTTGATCAATGCATCATAGGTACAAATACCTTCTAAGGTCTTTTTGCTAAGCTTGTGGTATATATTTAATATGTATTCAGACACATATTGTACTATTACTGATATGTTTCTTTTTAAATCAGATTTTCAATAAATGAGAATTAATAAAACCACATATTCTATCTTTTGGACACTTACAATATTTGAACCCATAATGTACCTCCTATTCTTCATACATATTCAGAACATACATTATAATAATTCCTTTGGAATCATTATCCATGCATACCATGAATGCATATTAATACCAGCATATATTTGCATAATATGAGTTTCCTAGTATTTGCTAAATGCATAGTAAAATCTTTATAAGACAGAGTTATAATATTCAAAATCTTTTAACTTAAACATATTAACTACAATTTTTACTGGCTAGCATGGCTAAGTGGATTGAATACTGGACAGTGAACCAAAATGTCACCAGTTTGATTTCCCATCAGGGCACATGCCTGGGTTTTGTGCCAGTTCCCCAGTTGGGGGCATACAAGAGACATCCAATTAATGTTTCTCTCCCTCTCTTTCGCCCTTTCTTTCCCTCTTTATACAAATAAGTAAATAAAATCTTTTAAAAAACCCAAAATATCACCTGCAATTCTGTCATTCATTAAATGTTATTTCTAAATTTGTAGCAGAAAATAGAAAACCTGGTTTTCAGAGGTCTACATGATGAAAAAAAAATTTACCAAGATTTTTTCTACTGGTATACATTAGTTGTAATGAACATATATATTCATTGAGCTCATTGCATAGTTGTTATTTTTAAAAGCCCTGTAATAGATGGAAAAGTTTGGATAAACTTCTCCAAGTTTCCAAATTCTGTAATATGTAAATGAATTTAATATATAGACATTGAACAAATTACATGGCATCACAGCTAACTAGTTTTCACTCACTAAAAGAATCCAGAAATGACTTAAACTTATAATGTAAATTCAACATAATCTTTAGTATCCTAAGGGAAATTTGAAAGTCTTCCAGTTACTGAGTAAATAAAAACAGTAAATTCTATGAGTTTTTGTATAATTTTAAATACCTAAGATAGTTTTAAGGGTCATAAATAGTATAACTCTAGTGAGCTAAGAAATGCAAGAATTTTGTAAAAGAGTATTTTATGTCACAATGGCATAATGAAATCCAATTTCAACCTAGCATAACACAAAAGAGACAGATGTCTGCATTCAGGAGATGTTAACATAACCATAAAAATCAAGATATCTAGTCAGGAGATATGAATTTTGTACAGATTTCCAACATCACTAAATAATCCAGATAATGTTGCTTCAGCCAGTAGTCACTGTGTTCAGTAGTATATACTCATGTGATTAATACAAAATAAATAGTAGCAAATGTTTAGTTCTTTAAATGTAACCCTGTATCAATCACAAAGTAAAATGGTCATGTCATTGAAAAGGAAAACATTCTCTTAAATGCAAAACTACATTTATAAGGATTTTTTCTTCAACATGATAATAAGATTAATGTGAAAATTACTAAGTTTATAAGAATATCTCTGAGAGTAAGTATTGGAAATAGGGACAAGAGCCCTGGCTGTTGTGGCTCAGTTGGTCAGAGCATTGTTCCATAAACCAAAAGTTTACAGGTTCATTCCTGGTCAGGGTACATATTAGGTTGTGGGTAAATACAAGAGGCAACCAAATGATATTTCTTTCTCACATTAATGTATTTCTCCATCTGTCTCTCTCCCTGCTTTCCTTTCTCTCTAAAATCAACAAACATGCCCATGGGTGAAGATAAAAAAAATTAGGAACAAGAATAAAATAAGAAGGTCCACTTTCACCACTTTTATTCAATATAGTATTTATTGGAAATTCTAGGCAGAACAATAAGTCATAAAAAATAAATAAAAGTCATCCAAATCAAAAGAAAAAAGGTAAAATTCTCATTATTTGCAGATGACATGATATTATGGATATAAAAAACCATAAACACTCCACCAAAAATAAACTGTTAGAATTAATTATTTAAGTAGAGTTGCAAAATACAAAATCAATATTACAAATATATCAATATTGCAAATATTGGTAATATAACTCAGTATATTACCAATAATGAATTATCAAAAAGAGAAACTTAAAATTCCATTTAAAATTACATCAAGAAGAATAAAATACATAGAAATAAATTTAATCAAGGAAGTGAAAGGCGTGTATATGGAAAACCATAAAACATTGATGAAAAAATTGAAGACACATATAAATAGAAAGATATTCTGTGCTCATAGGTTACAAGAATTATATTGTTAAAATGTAAATAGTACCCAAAGCAATCTCTGTAGACATTCAATACAACGTTCAATACAATCTCTATCTAAATGCCAATGTTATTTTTTACAGAAATAAAACAATCCTAAAATTTGTTTTGAACCACAAAAAACTCTAAAGAGCCAATTCAATCTTGAGAAAAAAGAACAAAGCTAGAGTCATTGTGTTCCCTGATAATATACTATTATATATTACAAATCTATAATAATCAAAAGAGTGTTATATAGGCATAAAAATGACAGATTTTAATGGAGCAGAGAACTCAATTATAAACCTACACATATATGGTTAATTAATTTATGACAATGTAGCTAAAAATATACAATAGGGAAATGAGAATCTCTTCACTAAATGGGGTTGGGAAAACTGAACAACTATATGCAAAAAATAAAACTGAACCACTATCTTATACCATACGCAAAAATTACCTCAACATGGATAAGACATGAATGTAAGAACTGAAACCATGAAACTACTAGAACAAAACACATAAGTGCCCTGATATTGGTCTTGGCTATGATTGTTTGGATTAACACCAAATCAAAAACAACAAAAGCAACAATAAACAAGTGTGATTACATCAAAATAAAATAGTTTTGCACCACAAAGAAAAACATCAAGAAAATTAAAAGGCAACCTATGGAATGGCAGAAAATATTTACAAATCATATATCTGATAAGGGCTTAATGTGATGTCTGTCTTGGAAAAGTCAAACCATTGTTAATATATCAAGAATGATTTGTGCTACATTGGTGTAACCTGGCAGCCAAGGAAAGTGGACTGGAATGCACATGCATGGACAATGATGACTTCACTGTACTTGTTAGTAGGGGAAGTAAACACCTTTAAGTATGCATATGTACTCCATGGCCATTGCATTCAAAATGACTGAGTCAGCAAAGCAATAAATTTGCTTTGAATTTTGCATTAAGCTCCATTTCCCTCCTCAAAGGAAACATTCTTTCTTGGAAACTATTTGTATGATTCAGAAGGCTACAGCTATTGGCAGATTCATCACAACAATGCACCTGCTCATGCATCATGTCTCATTCAGAGCTTTTTGGTAAAATATCAAATCACCCAGGTGACTCAGCCCCAACTAAAGCCCATGTTTGGTGCCCTGAAACTTCTGGAATTTCCCAAAACTTATATTTGAAAGGGAAGAGATTTCAGAGCATCAATAAGATTCAAGAAAACACAGCTGGTGGTGATTGAGAGCATAGTGTGAGGTTCCAAAGTTCCTACTTTGAAGGGGACATCATTGTCCTATATACAATGTTTCTAGTATCTGTATTTTCAACAAATGTCTGTATTTTCAATATTATATTTTGGATGCTTTCTAGACAGACTCATATGTGAAATCTACATAAAACTCATACAACTCAATAGTAAAAAAAATCTGATTCAAAAGTGGGAAGAGGATCTGAATAGATAACATTTTCCCAAGAAAGACATCCAAATGGCCAATAAGTACATGAATAGGTGCTCAACATCACTAATCACAAGGGCCATGTAAGTCAAAACCAAAAACATCTCACTCATGATAGAATGGCTATTACCAAAAGACAAGAAATAATAAGTGTCAGCATATTTGCAGAAAAGGAAATGCAATGTACTGTTGATGGGAATGTAAAATGGTACAACCACCATGAAAAACAGTATAGAGATTCTTCAAAAAATTAAAAATAGGACTATCATATGACCCTGCAATTCCACTTCTGGGTATTCATCCAAAGAATATAAAAATACTAAATTGAAAATATCCATGGTCATTGCAGCATTATTTATAATAGTTATGTGGAAGCAACTCAAGTGTCTATAAATGGATGAAAATTTTTTTAAGTATTATGTTTACATATTATTTGGGTGTAAACATGAAGGAGAGCTTGCATTTGCTACAATTTTGATGGACCTTGATGATATTATAGTAAGTGAAATAAGTCAGTCACAGAAAGACAATAACCATAGGGTTGTGCTTGGATGTTGAATACCCCTTTCCTCCACAAAGGAAAATAAAACACTGAGATTATAGATACAGAGTACAGATTGGTGGTTCCCAGGGCCAATGATGAGTGTTGGGGAATTGGCAAAATGGATGAAGGTGGTCAAAAGGCTCAAAATTCCAATTATAAGATAAATCATGGGGACATAATGTACAGCATAATGACTAGTTATTAATACAGCATTGGAACTTCCCACAAAGATGGAGGCATTAGTAGACATGTTTCACCTCCTCATACAACCATAGGAAGAATTACAACTAACTTCAAAACTAAAAACAAACAGAACTGCCAGAAAAGCAAACTATAGGAAGTCCAACAACCAAGGATTTAAAGAAAAGATATTCATCCAGATGGGTAGGAGGGTCAGAGATGGGCAGCCAGGGTGGAGAAGACATGGTGTGGCAATGGTGAGGTGGCAGCTGTGAGGAAATGGTAAAGCAGAGGTGGCAGTGGCTGGAGGAATAGGCAGTCCCACATTCATTTGTGGCAGATAATAACTGCGAGGAGCAACTGAGAAGCAACCAATCAGACCACACAGCTCAGAGTTCCAGGGCTGTGAAAATAAAGTATCATAACTTCTGGCTATAAAAACCAGTGGGGATTGTGGTGACAGAAGGAACTGTAAGTCTCTCAGGAGAGTCCATTTAAAGGAACTTCATGAAACTAGGATGTATGCAAACACACCCATTCTTGGATTAAGCACAAGGAGAACATCTAGAAGAGTGCCAGTTTCATATAGAAAGTACAAGAATTGTGGAAACAGGGTGAGAACCAAGCAAGTGGCATTGTGTCCTCTCTGACCCCTCCCCAACATACAGCACCACAAAGCTGTGAAGTGGTTGCTCTACCCTTGAAAATACCTAAGGCTCCATCACTTACAACATTACAGGTATGCCAAGACCAGCTCTATATAATACACAGAAACACACATAAGGAGGCTGCCAAATTGAGGAGACAAAGAAATATGGCCCAAATGAAAGAACAGATCAAAACTCCAGAAAAAGAACAAAATAAAATGGACACAGCCAATCTATCAGATGCAGAATTCAAAACACTGGTTATAAAAATGCTCAGAGAATTTATTGAATATGACAAACACAAGAGGGAAGAAAATGAAGGTTGTTCTAAGTTAAATAAGGAAAAATCCACGGGGAACCAACAGTGAAGGGAAGGAAGCTAAGATTCACATCAACAATTTGAAACATAAGGAAGAAATAAACAGTCAACCAGTACAAAATAAAGGAACAAGAATTCAAAAATGAGGAGAGAATAAGAAAACTCTGGAACATCTCCAAATGTGCCAACATCCAAATCATAGGCATGACAAAACGAGGAAGAGGAAGAGCAAGTAATTGAAAACTTATTTAAAAAAATAAAGAAAATTTCCTCAATCTGGCAGAGGAAATAGACACACAAGACCAGGAAGCACACAGAGTCCCAAACAAGTTGGACTCAAGAGGATCACACCAAGATACATCCTAATTAAAATGCCAAAGGTTAAAGATAAAGAATATTTAAAAGCAGCAAGGGAAGAGAGTTACCTATAAATAAGTTCCTATAAGACTATCAGCTGATTCCTCAAAAGAAACTTTGTAGGCAAGAAGGGATTGACAAGAAGTTTTCAAGGTGATGAAAAGCAAGGACCTACAACCTAGATTACTCTATCCAGCAAAGCTATCATTTAGAATGGGAGGGTAGATAAAGTGCTTCCAAGACAAGGTATATCTAAAATAGTTCATCATCACCAAGCCCTTATTATGTGAAATGTTAAAGGAACTTATTTAAGAAAAACTAAAAGATTGAAACTATGAACAGTAAAATGACAACAAACAACTAGAATAGGAACAGAATCATAAAAATGGAGAACATGTTGAGGGTTATTAGAGGGAATGAAGTTGGGGGAAGGAGGGAAAAGATATAGGAGTTAAAAGGCATAATAGGTAGGTGCAAAATAGACAGGGGGGATGTTAAGAATAGTTTAGGAAATGAAGAAGCCAAAGAACTTATATGTATGCCCCATGGATATGAACTAAGGGGGTGGAGGGGTGGCTGGAGGGAAGGTAGATACTGAGTGAAGGGGGACAAAGAGGAAATATTGGGATAACTGTAGTAGAATCATCAATAAAATATACTTAAAGACAATATGTTGTATCATATTCAAATTAATTACTAAGAGAGTAAATTTTAAAAGTTCTAATTAGAAAGAAAGTTTTTTTATAATTATGTGTAGTGATAGGTATTGGTCACAATGAAGATATTATTGTGATCATTTCACAATATATAAAATATTGAATCATTAAATTTTATATTTTATAATAATATATTATGTAAATTATACCACAGTTCTAAAACAAAAACAAAAATAGGGATACATAAAGAAAGAAATCAGAAATGTGTTTATAATATATTTATATTTTAGAGAAAACAGTGCCTATTATTATGAATGTATGGTGACAGAATCTTTTTTTCAGGACTTATGTCAATGGTACATAATTTGTGAAAGAATCTGACCAAGTTTGGTTAGCTCTTAGATTCTTTTCAGCAATAAAATTTATATAGTAGTACAACCTCAAATGTAACAAAATATTTAATTGATGGCCAAATAGATGCCCTAAATGATTTTTCAAATAATTATAAATTTTTTAAGTATGAAGTATAAATGTTGACCCACAAACCAAATATTCTCAGATATTCACACCTTAGATAGGTAGTATAGACTGCCATATATTTCACTGTTTTTTTTCTGAATTTTTATTATTTACTATCATCTTAGTATTTTAATTTTTATTTAATTTTATATTTTTAAATAGAAATGAAACTGTAAAATAAAAGATAAAAGAAATGAAAGATGGAGGCAAATACATACATTTCAACAAAAATAGGTTTTCAAGGGCTGATTCTTTAAAAAAAATAAATAAGATTGATAAGCATTTAGCCAGAATCATAAAAAAAGGACAGTTCAATTCCCAGTCAGGGCACATGCCTGGGTTGCAGGCCAGTTCGCAGCAGGGGACTCACGAGAGGCAACCATACATTGATATTTCTCTCTCTCCCCTTCCCTTCCCCTCTAAAGATAAATAAATAAAATCTTTAAAAAAATGTATAGGGCTAAAATGAATACATAAAAATGAAAGAAGAGACATAACAACTGATACCACAAAAACACAAATGATAAGAACACATTACAACTATATGCCAACAATTGGACAATCAGGAAGACATGGACTAATTCCTATAAACATAAAATCTTCCAAAACTTAACCAAGAGAAAACATAAAATCTGAATAGGCCAATTACAACTAATGAAATTGAAGCAGTAATAAGAAAATATTCCAACGCACAATATACCTGGACTAGATGGCTTGATTGGTGAATGTTTTCAAACATTCAAAGAAAAACTAACACCTATCATTTTCAAACTATTACAAAATGTTAAGACGAGGAAAGTCTCCCATACTCATTTTATGAGGACAACATTATTCTGAAGCCAAAACCAGATAAAAATACCACAAGAAAAAAATTATAGACTAATATCACTGATGAGCATTGATGCAAAAAACATTCTCAAAAAATATTAGCATACCAAATCTAGTAATATATTTAAAATATAATGCACCTTGATCAACTGGGATTTATTTCTGGTATGCAAGGTTAATACAATGTATGCAAATCAATAAAAATGATATACCACATAAACCAAATGAAGTATAAAGATCATATCATATCAATAGATTAAGAAAAGTATTTGACAAAATCTATCACCCTTCTATGATAAAAAGAAATCTCAGCAGTGCAGAAATAGAGAAAACACAACAGTCTTTATATGACAAACACACAGTTAACATCATACTCAATGGGGAAAACTTAAAAGCATTTTCTTTAAGATTAGGAAAATCTAATCTTTAACCATTTAACCATGTTTCCTCTTTAACCATTCATTCAATATAGTACTGGAAGTCCTAGACATAGCATTCAGACAAAAAAGAAGAAAAAAATAACAAAAAATGAAATCTAAATTTAAAATGAAGAAGTAAAACTATCATTATTTGCACAGAATGTCATACTGTATATAAAGATTCTACTAAAAGAACTACTAGAACTGATAAATAGATTTAATAAAGTAACAGTATACAAAATATTCAGAGATCAGTTGCATTTAACACCAATAATAAACTCTAAGAAAAGGAAACTAAGAAAAAATCCCATTTACAATTCTATCCAAAAAAACATACCTAAGATAAATTTAACCATGGCGGTAAAAGACCTGTACTTGGAAAATCATGACACTGAAAAAGAAATTGAAGAATATATAAATAAATGAAAGTATATAACTTTCTCATGGATAGAAAGAATTACAATTGTTTAAATGCCCTTACTACCCCAAATGTTCTATAAATTTCATGTGATTTATATTGAGATACCAATGGTGTATTTTACAGAACTAGAAGAAATATTCCAGACATTTATATAGAGCCACAAAAGACCACAAAAGCTTCAGTAAGAAGAAAAAAGCTGGAGGAATAACACTACTTAACATCAAACTATACAACAAACTTATAGTAATCAAAAGAGCATGGTTCTGGCATAAGAATAAACACATAGATAAATGCAACAGAATAGAGAGTGCAAAAATAAACACATGTCTACATGTTAAATTAATGTTTGACAAATGGAGCATGGATATACAACAAGGTAAAGACAATGTTTTCAATAAATGGTGTGGCAAAAGTAAAAAAGATATTTGTAAAAAAATGAAATTAGACCACCTTTTTATACAACATACAAGAGTAAACTCAAAATCGATTAAAGATTTAAATGTAAGACTCAAAACTGTAAAACTCCTAGAAGAAAACATAGCCAGTGAAATCTCTGACATCTATTTTAGTAATAATTTTTTCCTGATGTATCTACTCGGTCAAGGGAAACAAAAGAAAAAGTAAAAAAGTAGGTATACATCAAACTGAAAAGTTTTGGCATAGCAAAGGAATCCATGAACAAAATGAAAAGACAGTTCATTTAATGGGAGAACATATTTGACAATGATGAATTTGATAAGAGGTCACTATTCAACATTTATAAAGAACTCAGACAATGCAACAGCAATAATAACAAATCCAAACAACCCAGTTAAAAAAATAGGCAAAGGACTTCTTCAAGGAGGATATATAGAAACCTAATAAACATACAAAAAGATGCTCAAAGTCAGTGACCCTCAGAGAAATTCAGAATAAAACCTCAGTGAGCTATCACCTCATATGACAGAATGGCTATCATCAATAAATCAACAAAAAAAAGTGTTGGCAAGGATGTGAAGAAAATGGAACTCTCTTGCCCTTTTGGTAAAATGCAGAATGGTGTAGCCACTATGCAAAACAGTATGGAGTTACCTCAAAACATTAAAAAGAAACTGCAGTATGACCCAGTTTGTCTGCTTCTGGGTATATCCAAAGAAACCCAAGATATTAATTCAAAAAGATATATGCTCTCCATGTTCATCACTCTATTTACAATAGCCAAGATATGGAAGCTACCCAAGGGTCCATTGTTAGTTGAGTGAATAAAAAAGTGATGGTTCATGTATATAACAAAATATTACTCATCCATAATAAAATAAGATACAATCTTACTATTTGCCACATCATGGTTCCACAAAGAGGGTAATATGCTCAGTGAAATACATCAGAGAAAGGAAAATACTACATGATTTCACTTATATGTAGATTCTAAAGAACAAAAAATAAATAAATAAGCTCATAAACACAAAGACTGGAATAGAATAGTGATTGCCACAGAGGAGTGGGATTAGGGGACTGGGCAATAGGTGAAGGGATTAAGAAATACAAATTGCTGGTTACAAAGTAGTCATGGGGATATGAAATACAGGATAGGAAATATATTGATAATGTTGCTCTAACTATATATGCTGCTAGTTGGTATTGGAAATATCAAGGGAATATTTTGTAGAGTATATCATTGAACACCTGAAACCAATATAATATATTATGAAAGTAAACTGTAATTAAAAAAATAAAAAATTTCAACAGACATTAGTCCAGTGCCAGATGGCTTTACAGATGAGTTTTACCAAAAATTCAATTAATTAATACCTATTCTTAAATATTTCCAAAACATTCAAGGGAAGGGAAGACTCTGAAACTCATTTGACCAGGCTAGCATACCCTGATCCAAAATGAGACAAATGGGACACTAGCCCCCCCCCAAAAGAAAACTATAGGCAAATAAATATTACTGGTGAACACGTTACAAAATCTACCTGTTGGGGAGACCAGATACTGTCACTGAAACAAGCCCCCTTTCCCAGGGTCTTTCTCCAATTCTTCTTGCCCACCAACAGGTATTACGAATTGTGGCTCTCAATGCCAAAGTTTTTGAAAAAGTTAAGGAACTATTTATTCAAGTTATACAGGTTTAGAGGAATGGCAGAATATCATCATTAAATCTCAAAGTCCCTTTAAAACACCCACAACACAACACACAGTTTTGCCTTTCCTTGCTAAACCAGGCCAATCAGGGGTACCAGAAGAAGAAATAAAAATCCATAGCTCAGCTAGACTCCTGGTTCCTCCTAGTAATATGGGCTTGGCTGAGCAGTCCCCAGCTCCATCAGTCCTGTCACCAGGATCTTCAGTTCTTAATCCAAAACCATGTGGCACCTCCTCTTGGTCTGCCATCAGGTGTCCTTTTACCCTTTTTCTTCCCGTATGGTCTCACATTGTCCCCCTGCATTGTCTCTCATTGCTCATAGATGCCCACCTTTAGTTTAAATCACTGCCTGAAACTTCCTCCATATCCCCATTTCCCACTCCTCCACAATTGGCTACAATGCCAGCACTCCCACAGGAGATGGCTTTATTGGCCGACATGGTTAGCCCAGGCAGGCGTGGCCCTGTGGTATGGCGTGAACTATCTCCAATCTCTTGTTCAGGCACTGTAACTAGGGGAGCTGCCTCCCAGTT
Source organism: Sturnira hondurensis (assembly GCF_014824575.4). Classification (NCBI taxonomy): domain Eukaryota; kingdom Metazoa; phylum Chordata; class Mammalia; order Chiroptera; family Phyllostomidae; genus Sturnira; species Sturnira hondurensis. Next base: position 1,280,896 of record NW_028081854.1, read on the forward strand.
ACATCATGGCTCAAAGTCACACTCATCTCTCTAGCTAGACTGCTGTTCACGTGCAAAATAACCATTTTTACATATAGGTATGAAGCTAGCCAGCTGTAGACTTGCAAAATAACCCTCAATGACCCTGTGCCATTTCTCCCATGCCCAAGCCAGACTTGTGTGGCAGGTGGGGTGTCAGGAAGGAGTACTCTGGGGCCTCCCAGACTACACCCCATTACAAATATAGCTGCAAAAATTCTCAACATAATATCAGCAAACTAAATCCAACAGTACATTACAAAGAAGATGCACCACAATCAGGGAGGAGATGATGGCAGCCAAGTAAATAGAAACTGAGTCCACTTGCTCTTGCCCCCAACTTGGATACTTGGCTGATCTGCCAACATATAAACTTAACATTCAATGGAATCTTAGCTGATATGAAGTTCGGGTGCCAAGGAGAATGGAAGATGCTTCACAATGGGTGGTAAGGAAATTTTAAAAGTTGACAGGGAAATACTCCATGTGTGGCACCTGCCGCCACAGAAGGCCTAGTCAGAAATTGCAACTTTGTGGCTCCCTCCACTCCCAGGGCAGAGAACCCCCAGACACAGGCCAGAAGTGATTTGGATACACAAAGTTGGGAGATCGAGTCCACGTACACACACAGTTAGCAGCATACCCACAGCTACAGTGGCAAGTACCAGCTGGAAGAGTGGCAGGAAAAGAGGGACTATATTTGCACCTGGGTTAGGTGAAGGAAGGCCATGGCCAGCTGGGAATGAGACACTTTTGGCTTTTTGGAGAGGTGGCATGTGTGGGAAACTGGACAGTGACTCAGTACTGCAGTAGATGTGCCCAGAAAGACTTCTTAAAAGGGAAGCATGCAGGACAGGGACTCTGGGCATAGCTGCTCTGCCAGCAAAGGGAAAAGATTGAAACCACAGTTTGTTCCTACTGAACAGAGCTGGGCAGAGAGATCAGAAAGATTCATAGCAAGGGGATTACTTGGCCCCGTCTTATTCCATTTTTCCCCACCCATGCTTATTTCAGTTTGGAATTTTATTTTTTCTCTTAGCCTGGATTCTATTACATATTCTTATTATTTCTCCACCCTTTATGCTCTCAAAATCATTTTTCTTTACTGTAGACATCTCATACCCTTCTTTCTCTTTCATATAATATTCTTATTCTCTTTCTAACATTCATTAATCTTTGCTCATCCATCATTGTTATTGATCCAGTCTTGGCTTTTCTGAAATTTTGTTTCCCTTGGTTCAGTATTTTTTTCAATTTTATTTTAAACCTCACATTATATGCTTTCCTTTTCTTACTTCATTTTGCCATCATCCTTCCCTGTTTTTACATTTTAAATTTTATTTTCTCCCTTTCTTTGCTTTGTTTCTATTCCCTACTCAGATAATCTGCTTCTCCCCACTCTTCTTTCTCAAAAAGGATAATTTTTCTCTCCTTTAGTTATCTCACATTCCCTTTTTTCTATCCTATACTATTCTTTTCTTAAAGATTTTACTTATTTATCTTTTGAGGGGAAGAAAAGGAAAGAGGGAGAGAAATATCAATGTATGGTTGCCACTCCTGTGTCCCCTGCTGGGAACTAGCCTGCAACCCAGGCATGTGCCCAACTGGGAATCAGACTGCAGTTGTTTGGTTCACAGGCCTGGGCTCAATCCACTGAGGTACATTAGCCAGGGTCTATCTTATAACATTCTTAATCTCTTTCCACCTTTATTAATCTTTTCTCAATTGTTTTCGATAATGCTGACGTAATAATGAGCTATTTTTTTGCACGGGTTTGCTTTTCTGTGTGATGTTGCTTTGTTTACCAGTATCTGTACAGCGACATACAGAGTGTCAGGGATTGTGACTTCCAGTCAGCCTGATGGAGAAGAGAACCAGCGACAAATGAGCCATCAAAAATCAAAGTACAGGTAAAACAACAGAGCCAACATAAACTGAGTAAAGGGCAGCCTTAGAGCATATAGATCAGGAGATCGAAGAGATGGGATCACTGAGTCCCATAGAACTCCTACCACAGATGCCTACCCTACAAAGAGAGGCACGCAAAGCAGAGCAACCTGAGATGTAGAAACAAAAATAGATAACGTGGAGAGACAAATAATAACCCTCAATATAAAGGACAGGAAGAATCCCCCGGAAAAAAATGTTAAAAGAAATTGAGGAAATCAATTTATTAGAGATAGAATTCAAAATATCGATTATAACAATGCTCAAGGAACTCAGTAAGACCTACAAGGAACTTTATGGGAACTACAAGTAACTTAGTGCGAACTATAGCACAATATGAAATGTAAAAATATTTCAGGATAGCTATATAAAAAGGAGAAGAAAAGGAGCAAGGGATAGAAAAATTGTTTAAAAAGGTAATTACAGAAAACTTCATCAGCTTGTTGGGGAAAGAAAGGTACACAAGTTCAGAAAACACAGAGGGTTCCAATCAAGAAGAAACCAAAGAGACTTACTCCAAGACACCATAAAAATGGCAAATTTTAAAGACAAATTATCTTAAAGGCAGCAAGGGAGAAATAGCTAGTTGCATACAAAGCAATTCCAATAAAGCTATCAGCTGATTTCTCAACAGAAACACTATAAGAATGGATAGGCATGAAATATTCCAGGTAATAAAGGGCAAACACATATACTCAAGATGACTCTGTCCATTAATGCTCTCATTTTAAATGAAAGGTGAGATAAAGAGCTTCCCAGCAAACGAAGAATAAAAGAGTACACCTCTACCAAGTCAGCACTGAATGGAATGTAAAAGGGACTACTAAAGAAAGGAGAAGAGAGAGAGAGGAACATAGGTAGGAAAAAAATGGCAATGAATAAGTACATATCAATAATAACCTTAGACATAAGTGGAATAAAGGCTGTAATCAAATGACATAGGAAAGCTGAATGAATAAAAAAAACATGACCCACATATATGCAGTCTATAAGAGGCCCATCCCAGAACAAAGAATCTACACAGATGGAAAATGAAAGGATGGGGAAAAAATGTTCCAACAAAATGGACATAAAAAGAAACTTGGGGTGGCAATACTTAGAAAAAAATAGACTCCAAAACAAATGCCACTAAAAGGGACAAAGAAGGTCACTATATAATACTTAAGGGAGTGGAGCAAAAAGAGGACAAAAGCCTTGTAAACAATAATGGGCCCAACATAAAATCAACTAAATACATTAGGAAAATCTTGGAGGACTTCAATACAGATACTGACAACAACACAGTCATTGTAAGTGAATTTAACACCCACTATCTACAATGGATAGGTCTTCCAAACAAAGAATCAACAAGGATATTGAGGTTATTTAGATCAAAGAGATTTAATTGATATATGAAGAATTTTTCACCCCAAAGAAGCAAAATATATATTCCTTTCAAATGCACATGGAACATTTTCAAATATAGACCACAATGGTGGGTGCAAAACAAGCCTCAGCAAATTTAAAAAAGTGAAATATCAAGCATCTTTTCAGGTCACAATGGATTGAAACTAGAAACCAAACTCGATGAAAAAAACTCAAAAACATTCAAGTACATGTGGACTGAATAACATGTTAAAAATGACTAGGTCAACAATGGGATCAAATAAGAAATCAAAAAGTATCAGGAAACAAATGAAATGAACACAGGACAACCCAAAATCTTTGGGACACAGCAAAGGCAGTATTGAGAGGGAGGTTCAAAACAATTGAGGTGTACCAAAGAATATAGAAAATTTTCAAATAAACAATCTAGCCCTACATCTACAAGAATTTGAGGAACAAAAATAAGCAAAGCCCAGAGGGAGTAGAAGGAAGGAAGTAAACAACAAGAGAGCAGAATTAAATGATATAGAGACTAAAACAACAATTTAAAGGATCAAAAAATCCAGGAACTTGTTCTTTGAAAAGATAAACAAAATTGACAGACCTTTAACCAGACTCATCAGGCAAAAAGGATAGGACCCATATAAGTAAAATCAGACACAAAATGGGAGAAATTACAACCAATATCAGAGAAATGCAAAGGATTGTAAGAAGTTACTATGAACAGCTATATACCAAGACCTTTGACAACCTGGGTGAAATGAACAAATTTCTAGAAACATGAAACCTTCCAAGAGGTTTCAAGAAGCCTCTTGCTTCCTTTTTTCAGAAGCCTCTTGATTTCCTTTTTTCAAGAAGCAGAAAGCTTCAATAGACCAATAACAACTAGTGAAATTTCAGCGTTAAAAAAAAAAGAGGCACACAAAAGGCCTGGACCAGATGGTTTCATGAGTGAATTTTACCAAACATTTCAGGAAGAGCTAACTCCCATCCTCAAACTATTTTAAAAAATTCAGAAGAGGTAAGGCTCCCAAACTCTTAATATGTCCAGTATCATCCTGATTCTAAAACCAAGTAAAGACACAAGAAAGAAAGAAAACTACAGAACTATATCTCTGGTGAATTTAGATGATAAAATACTAAACAAGATATTGTCAAACTGGATTCAGCAATACATTAAAAAGTTCACACAATGTGATTACAGTCAGAAGATGGCAACGGAGTAGGATCGAGCGATTCCAGTTCTCATACACATGGGAGAAAATCCTGGCAGATCTATTGAGGAACAGCGCAATCAACCAAGAGTTCCCCAGCATTTATGAAAATAAGAGACCAGAGATTGTGACAGACAGAACAGACAACTACAGGAGTAGGTGGAAGCAGAGAATATCAAGATATCTGCAGAAGACTGCACCACTGAATTTCATAGGTATTCTACTACAGAAGTTCACACCATAAACCCAGGAAGTCAGAACAGATCAATTTAACAAGCTGAAGCTAACAAGAAGAGTCTCACCAACAATGAAAAGACAAAGAAACAATCTCCAAATGAAATAAAAGAAGAAAGACTCAGAAAGAATGTAAGATGAAATAGAGGCAAGTCAACTATCAGATACTGAATTCAAAGCACTGGATATAAGGAAATTCAAAGAGCTCACAATGAGCTACCAGAAACTACAGGGAAACTACAGTGAACTCACTGTAAATTATATCAACATGAAAAAGGCAATAGAAACCATCAGCAGAGGCCAAGAGGAAATGAAGAATACAATTTCTGAACTAAAGAACACAGTAGAAGGAATCAAAACCAGGATGAATGAGGCAGAAGATCAGATCAGCGAGTTGAAGGACAACGCAGAAAGAAACTCCCAGAATGGGCAAGAAAAGGAAAAGAGGCTCAGAAAGAATGAAGAGGGATGAAGAGAAATGCAAGACAATATGAAATGTAATAATATTCAAATAATAGGAATACCAGATGGAGAAGAAGAAGAACAAGAAACAGAAAACTTATTTGAAAGAGTAATGATGGAAAATTTTCCTAATATGATGAGAGAAAAAGTCACACGAATCCAGGAATCACAGAGAGTTCCAATCAAGAGGAACCCAAAGAGGCCCACTTCAAGACATATCATCATTAAAATGGTAAAATTTTAGACGAAGAGACAATCTTAAAGGCAGCAAGGGAGAAAAATTATGTAACATACAAAGGAGCCCCAGTAAGATTAGCTACTGACTTCTGAATGGAAACACTCCAAGCAAGAAGAGAATGGCAAGAAATATTCCAAGTAATGAGAAACAGAGGCCTACAACCAAGGCTACTTTACCCAGCAAGGCTCTCAATCAAAATAGAAGGCCAAATAAAGAGCTTCCAAGACAAAAGAAGTCTAAAAGAATATGCTCCCAGCAAACCAGCTCTACAAGAAATACTAAAAGGACTGCTTTAAAGAAAGGGAGGAAAAGAAAGAGAGAGAGAGGAACTCAGGTAGAAAAATGGTGATGAATAAGTACCTAACAATAATAACCTTAAACATAAATGGAATAAATGCTCCAATCAAAAGACATAGAATAGCTGAATGGATAAGAAAGCATGACCCACACATATGCTGCTTACAAGAGACCCACCTCAGGACAAAAAACCATCACAGGCTAAAAGTGAAAGGCTGGAAAAAAATTTCCAAGCAAACAGACAAGAAAAAGAGGCCAGGGTAGCAGTTCTCATGTCAGAAAAAATATATTTCAAAAAAAGGGCCATAAAAAGAGACCCAGAAGATCACTTCATAATACTCAAAAGAAGAATCAACCAAGAAGACATTAACATTGTAAATATATGCACCCAACATTGGAGCACCCAAATATATACAGAAAATCTTAGAGGACTTCAAGAAAGATATTGACAGCAATGAAATTATAGAAGGGGATTTTAACACCCCACTATTAAAAATACACAGATCTTCCAAACAAAACATCAACAAAGGTATAGGAGCATTAAACAACAAACTAGATGAAATGGACTTAACTGATATATATAGAGCCCTTCATTCCAAAGAAGCTAAATACACTTTCTTTTCAAATGCACATGGAACATTTTCAAAGATAGACCACATAATAGGACACAAAACGAGCCTCAACATATTCAAGGAAATTGAAATCATACAAAGCATTTTCTCTGACCACAAGAGACTGAAATTAGAAACCAAGCTCAAAGAAAAAAACCCAAAACACTCAAGATCATGGAGACTGAATGGTATGCTACTAAACAACAAATGGGTCAAGAGTGAAATTAGGGAAGAAATCAAAAAGTTTCTGGAAACAAAAGAAAATGAACTCACAACAACCCAAAAACTTATGGGACACAGTGAAGGCAGTCCTGAGAGAGAACTTCATGGCAATACAGGCTTAGCTAAAGAAGATAGAAACATTTCAAACAAACAACCTAACCCTACACCTACAGGAACTCAAGGAACAAAACCAAAGACATCCCAGAGCAAGTAGAAGGAAGAAAATAAGTAAGATCAGAGCAGAATTAAATGGCATAGAGACTAAAAGCACAATTCTAAGGATCAATGAATCCACCAGTGTGGTTTTTGAAAAGTAAAATAGACAAGCCTTTAAGTAGGCTCATCTAGAAAAGAGAGAGGACACAGATAAACTCAATCAGAAATGAAAGAGGAGAGATTACAATTGATACCAAAGAAATAGAAGGTATTGTAAGAAATTACTATGCAAAACTGTATGCCAAGAAATTTGAAAACCTAGGTGAAATAGACACATTTCATGAAAAATATAATCTTCCAAAATTCAGTGAAGAAGAAGTAGAAAGCCTGAACAGACCAATAACACCAGATAAAATTGAAGCAGTAAGCAAAAAACTCTCATCCGACAAAAGCCCTGGACCAGATGGTTTCACAGGAGAACTGAACAAAGCATTTAAGGAAGACCTAACTCCTATTCTTCAGAGACTATTCCAAAAAATCCAAAATGATGAAAAACTTCCAAACTACTTATATGAAGCCACATTATCTTAATTCCAAAACCAGTTAGAGATACAACAAAGAAAGAAAACTTTAGGCCAATATCACTGATGAACAGAGATGCTAAAATCCTCAACAAAATATTGGCAAATTGCATACAACAATACATCAAAAAGATCATACACCATGACCAAGTGGGATTCATCCCAGGGATACAAGGATGGTTCAATATTCGCAAATCAGTAAATGTAATATATCACATAAACAAAAGCAAGGACAAAAACCACATGATCATATCAATAGACTTGGAAAAAGCTTTTGATAAGGTACAACACCCATTTATGATAAAGGTACTCAGCAAAGTGGGAATAGAGGGAGCACTCCTCAATATAATAACACCCATATATGAGAGACCTACAGGCAACATCATACTCAATGGGCAAAAACTAAAAGCTTTTCCAATAAGATCAGGAACAAGACAAGGTTGCCCACTTTTACCACTTCTATTCAATATAGTATTGGGAGTTCTAGCCACAGCAATCAGACAAGCAAAGGAAATAAAAGGCATCCAAATTGGAAAAAAAAGAAACAAAACTGGCATTGTTTGCAGATGCCATGATAGTGTACATGGAAAATCCTACAGACTCTACAAGAAAACTGCTCGAACTAATAAATGAATATGGCAAGACAGCAGGTTACAAGGTCAATATCCACAAATCAAAGGCATTTTTGTATACTAACAATGAATCAGCAGAAGCAAAAATCAAGAAAAAACTCCCACTTGATATAGCAAAAACAAAAATAAAATATCTGGTAATGAACCTAACCAAGGAGGTAAAAGACCTGTATACAGAAAACTACACAACACTGAAGAAAGAAATCAAGGAAGACACAAACAAATGGAAACATACACTGTGTTCATGAATTGGAAGAATTCACATCATCAAAATCTCCATACTACCCAAAGCAATTTACAAATTCAATGCAATACCTATCAAAATACCAAAGAGATACTTTACAGACATAGAACAAACACTTCAAAAACTTATATGGAACCATAAATGACCCGGAATAGCAGCCTCAATTTTGAGAAGATGAACAAAGTAGGAGGGATCACAATTCCTGATATCAAACTGTATTACAAGGCCACCGTAATCGAAACAGCCTGGCACTGGCATAAAAACAGGCACATAGACCAATGGAATAGAACAGAGAGCCCAGAAATAAACCCAACTCTCTACAGTCAATTAATATTTGACAAAGGGAGCAATAACATAAAATGGAGTAAAGATAGCCTCTTCAACAAATGGTGTTGGGAGATCTGGACAGCTACATGCAAAAAAAAAAAAATGAAACTTGAGCACCAACTTACACCATACACCAAAATAAATTCAAGGTGGATAAAAGACTTAAATATAAGCCATGACACCACTAAAATTCTAGAGGGGAGTATTGGCAGGAATATCTCAGATATTTCATGCAGCTATATTTTTACCCATATGTCCCATAGAGCAAGGGACATAAAGGTAAGAATAAACAAATTAGGATGTCATCAAAATTAAAAGCTTCTGCACAGCTAAAGAAAACAGTATTAAGATACAAAGAAAAGCAACTGTTTGGGAAAACATATTTGCCAATGATACCTCAGACAAAGGCTTAATCTCCAAAATACACAAAGAACTTACAGGACTCCACTCTGAGAAGACAAGCAACCCAATTAAAAAATGGGCATAAAACTTGAAGACACACTTCTACAAAGAGGACATACAGAATATCCAGAGACACATGAAAATATGCTCAGTATCGCTTGGTATCAGAGAGATGTAAATTAAAACCACAATGAGATACCACTTTACACCAGTCAGAATGGCCATCATAAACAAAGCAAGAAAAAACAAATGTTGAAAAAGTTGTGGAGAAAAGGGGACCCTAGTTCATTGTTGGTGGGATTTCAGACTGGTACAACCACTGTAGAAAACAGTATGAAATTTTCTAACAAAACTAAAAATGAACACGCCTTTTGACCCAGCAATTCCACTGCTAGGATTATATCCTAAGAACCCTGAAACACCAATCCAAAAGAACTTATGCACACCAATGTTCATAGAAGCAAAATTCACTATAGCCAAGAGTTGGAAGCAACCTAGGTGCCCATCAGTAAATTAATGGATTCATAAACAATGGTACATTTACACAATAGAATTCTATGCAGCAGAGAGAAAGAAGGAGCTCCTACCTTTTGCAACAGCATGGAAGGAACTGGAAAGCATTATGCTGAGTGAAATAAGCCAGTCAGTGAAAGACAAATACCATATGATCTCACCTTTAACAGGAACCTAAACAACAAAACAAAGCAAGCAAAATATGACCAATGACACTGAAATACAGAACAGGCAGACAGGGACGAGAGGGGAGAGGTGAGACAATCACAGGGGAAAGGGGGAAGGATTCACATGAACAAGTATAAAGGACACATGGACAATAACTAAGTTGGGGGGGGGATAGAAGGTTGGTGGAGAGCCCTGAGAGTTGGGAGTGGGCAGGGCTGGGAATATAAGACAGAAAACTGTACTTAAACAATAATTAAATAAATCTAAACAAAAAAGCTAAAATAACCACATTAAAAATAATTTTTTTTAAAAACATCACACAATGTGATCAAGTGGAATTCACCTCAGGGAAACAAGAATTGTACCTCATTTGCCAATAAACAAATACACCACATAAACAAAATGAAAGAACAAATCACATGATCATATAAATAGATACTGAAAAAGCATTTGATGAAATACCCCACCCATTTATGACAAAAACACTCAGGTAATTGAGGTAGAGGGAGAATACATCAACATAATAAAAGTCATATGCAAGAAATCTGCAACGACATTATACTCAACAGGAAAAAAACTAAAAGCTTTCCCCTTAAAATTTGGAACAAGCTAAGGGTATTCACTTTCATCAGTCTTATTCAACATAGAACTGGAAGTTCTATCCACAATGCTTGGAAAATAAGTAAATAAATGTCATCCAAATTGGAAAGAAGGAAGTAAAACTGTTATTGTTTGAGGATGACATGATAATATAAATAGACCAGTAAGAGGGGCGCAGCCAGCAGCAGGGCAGGGATGGGCAAGAAAGATCCTCTGACCCCAGGCCCCCAGGCAGCCCCTCGTCGGGCGGACCTAGTGAGGGCATAGGGTGGCGGACTGGCTGTGGTCACACATATGCACACAGATAAACCAGCAGAGGAATGAGCAGTGAGACAGACCACGCAGGCCCCAGTGGTGAACGCAGCGGTAGCGGGCTGACCACAGTCGCACATTCATGAGCGCAGTGGGAGGGATCGCGCAGGCCCAGCTTCGATGGTGGGAGGCAGCTGAGGGGGCCACGATTGCTTTCCTTTGACCCCGCCCCCACATACAGCATCACAACCCAGCGACTGAGTTGCACTGTCCTGGTGAACACCTAGGGCTCTGCTCCTCATATGTAACAGGCACGAACAGTCCAAAATATGGCTCAAGAAGAACTCAAAGCCCCAGAGCCGATAACTCTAAGTGAAAAAGAAATAGCGAACCTCTCAGATGCACAGTTCAAAATACTGGTGATCAGGATGCTCACAGAACTGGTTGATTATAGTCACAAATTAGAGGAACGTATGAAGGCTAAACTAATTGAAATGAAGGGAAATGCACTGGAAACCAATAGTGATGGAAAGGAAACTGGGACTCAAATCAAGGGAGTGGACCAGAAGGAAGAAAGAAATGACCAAACAGAAAAAAGTGAAGTTACAAGAATTCAAAAAATGAGGAGAGGCTTAGGAACCTCCAGGACATCTTTAAACGTTCCAACATTCAAATTATAGGGGTACCAGAAGGGGAAAAGAAACAGCCATAAGTGGAAAACTTATTTGAACAAATAATAAAGGAGAACTTCCCTGTCTGGCAAAGGAAATAGACTTCTGGGAAATTCAGGAAGCTCAGAGAGTCCCAAAGAAGTTGGACCCAAGAAGGAACACACCGAGGCACATCCTAATTACATTAGCCAAGATGAAAATGAAGGAGAGAATTCTAGAAGCAGCAAGAGATAAGGGGACAGTCACCTACAAAGGAGTTCCCATCAGATTGTCAGCAGATTTCTCAAAAGAGACCTTCCAGGAAAGAAGGGGCTGGAAAGAAGTATTCCAAGTCATGAAATCCAGAGACCTACATCCAAGACTGCTCTATCCAGCAAAGCTTTCATTTAGAATGGAAGGGCAGATAAAGTGCTTCTCAGATAAGGTCAAATTCAAGGAGTTCGTCATCACCAAGCCCTTATTATATGAAATGCTAAAGGGACTTATATAAGAAAAAGAAGATGAAAAATATGAACAGTGAAAGGACAGCAAAGTCACAGTTATTGACAACCACACCTAGAACAAAAGCAAACTAAGAGGACAGCTAGATCAGGAGTGGAACCATTGAAATGAAGAACACATGGAGGGTTAGCAACAGGAGAGTTGGAGGAGGAGAAGGCGGGAGAAGATACAGAAAATAAGTAGCATAGATGGTAGGTAAAAAATAGATAGGGGGGAGGGCAAGAATAGTATGGGAAATATAGAATCTAAAGAACTTGAGACACGTGGTCATAAACCAAAGGGGGGAATGGTTGGGGAGGGGGTGTGCAGGGTGGAGGGGAATGAAGGGGGGAATAGAAAAACTGTAATGGTATCATCAATTAAATATATTTTAAAGAAATAAATAAATAAAATTAGATTTTAGAATATAATTCACAAACCTGAGAAAGTGGTTGATTATCTTTTACAGAAATTATGAAGTGTAATGTTTAGAGAATTCTATATTGAGAAGTTTTAACTACCAAAGATACCATGGGAAAGTATGAGTCCTCCTTTCTGTTTTTTAAGCATATTTTATTAATTGTATTATTACAGTTTTCATATTTTGTCCCCTTTATTCCCCTCTGCCTTGCAGCCCCCTCACACCTGCATTCCCCCCACTTAGTTCATATCCATGGTCATATATATATAAGTTCTTTGGCTTCTCCATTTTCTGTACTAATCTTAACCTCTCCCTGTCTATTTTATGCTTCTTATTTCTACCATAGATTGAATGCTTCTTATTCCCTGTACCTCTTCCCCCATTCTCCCTCTTCCCCCATTCTCTCTCTTCCCCTCTCTACTGATAACCTTCCATGTGATCTCCATTTCTGTGATTCTATTCCTGTTCTAGTTTGCTTAATTTCCTTTTGCTTTTTTTGTAGGTTCAGTTGTTGATAGTTGTGAGTTTGTCATTTTACTGTTCATATTTTTTATCATCTTCTTTTTCTTTGGTAAGTTCATTTAACATTTCATATATTAAAAGCTTGATGGTAATGAACTCCTCTAACTTTACGTTTTCTTGGAAGCACTTTATCTGCCCTTCCATTCTAAATGAGAGCTTTGTTGAATAGAGTAATCTTGGATGTAATCTTTGCCTTTTATGGCCTTGAATACTTCTTTCCAGCCCCTTCTCTCCTGCAAGATTTCTTTCAGAAATGAGCTGATAGCCTTATAGGAACTCCTTTGTAAGTAACTGTCTCCTTTTCTCTTGTTGCTTTTAAGATTCTCTCTTTATCTTTCATCTTGGTAATGTAATTATGATGTGCCTTGGTATTTGCCTCCTTGGGTGAGTCTTCTTTTCTTACTTAATATTGTATACTAATTATGTATTTTCTACTTATACATAGAAATGGATGTTTTTATTTTATTATAATCTGTATGAATGCAATTTGTTAAATTGAAATTCATCCACAAACTAGAAAAACGACATTGTTTGTTCCACTGTGTGTATTAAGTTACAAGCACTAGGATGAGTAGTAACTAAAAATAAATTTGTTAACAAAATGAAGAGACAACCTAGCAAATGGGAAAAAATAGTTGCAAATCGTATATCAGATAAGAGGTTAATATTCAAAATATGTAAAGAATTTATACTCATACTATCTGATTTAAAAATGGTCAGAGGATCTGAATACATATCGTTCAAAAGAGGACATACTGATGGCCAATAGGTAGATGAAAATATGCTCAATATCACTAATCTCAAGAACCATGAAAATTGATATCATAGTGACCAGTATGACCTCATACTGGTCAGAATGGCAACTATCAAAAAGACAAGAAGTAGCAAGTGTTGGCAGGCTGTGGAAAACAGGGATCTCTTGGTGCACTGTTAGTGGGAATGTAAATTGGTGCAACTACTCTGAAAAGAAGTATGGTGGTTCCTCAAAAAATAAAAAAATATTAGAACTACCATATGACCCAGCAATTCCATTTCTAGGTATTTATCTGAAAGAAATTAAAAGATATATCCACCCCATGTTAACTGCAGCATTATTTATAAAAGCTAATATATAAAAGCAATCTAAATGTCCATCAGTAGGTGAATGATAAATGAAAATGTGATATATTATTATTATGTGATATACTTGTTTAGTTATAAAAAGGAGATCTTGATATCTGTGACAACAGAAAATAATACATGTCAATTATATCTCGATTAAAATATATTAGTAATAGTACACAAAGTTTACTTTTAAAGATGCTGTCTGAAAGGGAAATTATAATTTTCTCCCCAGGTGGTACTAATGTGGAGCTAAGGTTGAGAACCATTGATCTAATGGGACACAGATACACACAAGAATCAGATACAAACAAGTTCAAAAGTCAGATTTATTATGTCACTTTAAGATGTCAAGGACCAAGTATTCCTTTATCCAGCTGCTGTCCCATAACCTATTTTGCCTAGAACATCTCAATGTCGAAAGTGAAAGTGCCAGCTTGCACCATTGTGTCAACATTTTAGCCACCCAGAAGACAGAAAAGGGAAAAGAGTGTGCCTTCTCCCAATAAGAAAACATCTCAGAAGTTGCACACACCATTTTCCCTTTCATTCAAATTGTCAGAACCCAATTACACTAGATCACTCCTAGGTAATAGAGGAAGAAATATGTAGTTTTTTTATTTTTGGATAGTATCTTCTCTGTTAAAAATCACAAATTATAGCACTATAGAAAAGAGGAAAAATGTGTATGAAAATAACATAGTTACTTCCTGGAAACATTAAAATTATTGCAGTAGGTTGGGCTGTTATCAGTAAGAAAATTGGCAGATTAAGATTGCCAGAAAAGTTTCGGGATTTGCATGAAGAAAACCAATGATTCTTGCTAATATTCTCACTACTATTATTTCAGGATGGTATTTCCAAGTATTCCTGTATTAACTATAAATAGAAAATGTTGTACCCTTCCCAGCCCACCCCAGTAGCAACTTCACTTTCAAGGAAAAGGAAATGAAAGGGAAAATATTTGTGTAAGCAAGAATAATTTCTTCTCAAATTAAACCTATCTGCTTTGTTGTTTTGCCTCTTATCCACAGGCCAAGATCATTGAGATACTTTTCCTAGGCTATCTCTTCAGTGTCAAGTTTAATGCTTTCTTTATAGGTTCTGTAAAAGCCATCTCCTTGATTCTCTGGATATAGGTTTGGGAGACACTAGCCTGCAGAACTATTTTAGCAAGTCTTAGACCCGGTTAACAGACGCCAAAGGTGAGTCCTAAGATAATGGCAACTAAGAGTGAGAGAATTGGCTGCCTCCAGAACCCAATTTTGAGCAAATAACATGAATGAGAAGATTTAGGTGTAGAACTACCTGGGGGCAAGTGCACTGATATTATTAGTTAATTATAAATCCACAATGTATGTGTAGTTTTGCCAACAAAAAAGAATTATATTTTTCATAGAAAAGTGGCATTTGAAAAATATTTAATGTAAATTTATTTCCTTCAACAAAATGTTAGGGTTTTTTTAAACTATTTTTAAGTACAAAGAGAAGTGGTAGAAATATCTAGCAGACAGCACATGACACAAGTGAATGAAGTTAACATCAGCTATAACTGCACAAATTGGTAACATGTGCCTAGGTTTGCCAAAGGACACATAATCACTGCAGCAATAACATTGTTCAAAAAAAACACAAATAAATCACAATTTACATCTAATCATGAAAAACATCAGTTTTATTTAAGGTCAAGCGAAATATAGCACTAATATTCTATCACCTCTACTTTCATTTTTCTTTAGCAGTCTAAAGATCTCATTGTTTCTAATTACTCCTTTTGATAAATTTCTGCATTATTGTGGGTGACTAATACCATCCTGTTTAGCTGTGCATTTACTTAATCCTGGTCTACACGGACCTGTTGGAGCAACCTGATGGGACCTAACAATTACATATTCTTCTTCACAGACATTTCAGGCCCCCACATCACACCATATCAGAGTTTGAGTATAAACACCCTCCCAGATGATATGTCAAAAAGGGTACATTTTAGGTAGTTGCAGGTCATTAATTACTTTTGGGAATTGTTCAACACATATCAGAAATCTGATTAAAATTAGAAGGCTCTGGGATATAGGGAAGAAATGTTCTAAAGAGACACAGAGGAAAAAAGCGGGGAAATGTTGGTGAAATCAAATTTGTTAACCAGGTACACCAGAGATACAGAAGTAAATATTTGTGCATTTACTAAAACCATGGCATTTCAGAAGGAAAAGAAATGTATCTTTGTATCTTTGTATCTTTGTATCTTTGTATCTTTATATCCAGCCCCTGACTCAGGATATAAAACTTACCTGTGAGCTTGCTATGTCTTTATCATCCCTCACTGAGTTTTTTCCTTAGGTGAGAATATGTGGGAAAAGCATATAAGTATCTTAAAAGTATATCTTATTAGTTTTAGCAAAGGTCCTTCAAGTGNGAGATACAGAAGTAAATATTTGTGCATTTACTAAAACCATGGCATTTCAGAAGGAAAAGAGGACCCAGCCCCTGACTCAGGATATAAAACTTACCTGTGAGCTTGCTATGTCTTTATCATCCCTCACTGAGTTTTTTCCTTAGGTGAGAATATGTGGGAAAAGCATATAAGTATCTTAAAAGTATATCTTATTAGTTTTAGCAAAGGTCCTTCAAGTGCTACCACCACACCACACAGGCAGAAGGGACTTGAAATACACAAAGTTCACTCTTTTCTATCCTTTGTCTCAAGAGAGATTCAGGAACAATAAATTCCTGCAATGAGACCCAACTTTGAGTTTCTCCTTCCCTTCTTTGGGGCACTTTGGGGAGAACCTCAGATGCCCCAAAATTCTACTGCATAATCTGAACTGCACTGACCTTCCCTGCCGAACCCACCTAGAGCAGATACTGTTACCCTTCATGGACAAAGTCTGGACTCAGTTTATAAATATACTAGGGAGTCCTCATACTGAACGCTGACCTCACCTTACAATCAGTTGGAGCACTTAATCAAAACAACCTTGATTTTCCCACCCAAACCAATTGACAGAAACTGGGGGTCACAGTGATGATAGTTTTAAAACTCCACATGTGATCCTATTTACAAGCCTGGGTGAGAGACATTTTTCTAAGCCTTGCTTCTCAAGCTTTAATTGCATAAAAATCACTTGGATGGATGTTAACAACTTATTGTGATGATTATTTCTTAATATATACAAGCATCAATTCATTATACTACAAACCTAAAACTAATATAATGTTATATGCCCATTAAGTAGAAAATTCAAAAAGAAAGATTAGTCTTTCCTCGAGCCATTATTCCTAGCCCATAATGTGACCTGGTCTAGTTGAAAAATACAACTCTTTTAAAAAGAAAACAATGAAAGTAATACTTAGAAAAGATCCTAGACTGTACTTTTTTTTTTCTGCTCAAGGCCTTGGTTACATTTGAAAAAGAGGAAATAATTCTCATTTTTTATTTCAAAAATGAAAATAAATGTGATTAATATGAGAAAATAGCTCTTAAATTACTATAGGATTTTAGGCTCTTATAGAAATTTTACTGCAGATTAAGAAAACACTTAAGGTCACCAACTCTTCTAATAATGATGCAAATATAATATAATTTTTAAAAACCAAACATTTTTCAATAGAATCCAGACATTTTAATATGATTTAATGTTTGAATACATACTATACCCAAAATTTCTGTTGAAAGACTATGGTAGTGTCCCCTCATACCCAGATGCCTCCAGCTGCACCAATTTGCAGTCCATCATTGAAACACATCATGAGATTTTGAAACATATATTTTTCATCCAAATGTTTTAATTGCATGCAGGCACCATTGTTAATTATTAACACTGATGATTTGCAAAAGGGCCTTACTCTTCAGTGCAAAGGTCAAGTTTAGATTTATTTACCTCCCTTCATTTTGGTCTTTTTTTTTTTTTCATTTTATCCTGTATTAACTTTTGACAGGAAAATGAAACAAAAGGAAATTTACACACATTTTATTTAAAATTACAGTTTATATAAGCATCAAATATGAATGTTTTATTTAATTCCTCAGTTTGATACCTTCTGATTTCCTGAAATATAACACCCATTATAATCCCTGTTTGGAGACACCTTGAAATATTTATTGAAAAATTCAATACAGGTTCTAAAACATAATCTTCTTTTATGAATACTTGGCACAGATTCACCCAGCTCTGTGGAAGATTTAAGAAAAATTGCAGGGCAAGATTAGACATTGTTTATATCTCACCTCTAGCAAGATATAACTTTACTCTTGGCTGACCTTTAAGTAGAAGCAATGCTTATGTAACTGAGTAAGCTTAAAACTAAACAGGAAAAGCTACAAAGCCAGGAATAAACTACAAACTTACACTATTTTTTAAAACTGAGATTTTTATCACACTGCTTAAAAAAAAACACACTGAAATTTCCCAAGCAGAAAAATGTGACCAGTATATTATGTTTGCTATCTGAGTGTATGTATATTTGTTTCAGTGTATATATATATACACTGAGGTGTATATATATACACCTCCCCTTTATATATATATATATATATATATATAAAGTTATTCAGAAGTCTACTATATAATGCATTGCAGAATTTTGTAATCTAAACAGTATTACTCACTGACAAAATGAAATTTTTGAAGGACCTGCACTCTATATTCATACAAATATCAATTATAATTAGTGTGGATGCTATATTGTTCCTAAAACATGAATTCGGTGGTTGTTCGTAAACAGATTTATCTTTCAAAAGTTTTAAGTAAAGCCTTATCAAGGGGCATAAAAATCACTTGGATGGATGTTAACAACTTATTGTGATGATTATTTCTTAAAGCCTCAAAATCCCTTTTTAGCTTTACTATTTGTTGAATATAGTCAAGTTAATAGTGCCTACATTTTATGTTTAATAAAAAATTAAAACAATTTTACCAGTGAGAAAAAAATAAAAGAAATTGACAATGTGGAAATATTCTAAGATTTTGAAAGATTTTGTTGTTAGTTATATATAAATGTCTTTGGCAAATTTTATCCCCTTTTTGATGTCTCCACAATCAGAGTATCTCTACATGTTTGACAGAATTGAATAGTCATCTAGTACATTTTCTATTTTATATTCAGTAGAAACTTTATTAAATCTGTAAGTACTTTTAAAAGTTACTTAAACAGTGAAGCTATGAGATGAATTGTTGTTGAAGGAATATGAAAAAAAAAAGCTAAAGATAAAATTGCATTAAAATGTATGAAATGAAGGCCAGGTAGTATAATGGGAGATTATACCCAAGTACTTAGCAGGTGCACCTAAGTGACTCTTGGTAGAGGGAGGGCAATGGAGAACTCTCTTTTATGAAGAGGAAACAACGAGTTAAAGGAAATATAACCTACAATAAAAATAAAGGTAACTTATTATGGTTAGAGTAATGGACACCAGGGAATGAAGGGTGAAGTTGAAGAAGGAAGCTAATCTGGAAGAGTCCTGTAGCCATGTAAGGAGTTTAAAGTTAGCTTCTAAAAAAATAAAAAGAAAAACCAACAACCATATCAAAAGATTTTAAACAGGAGAGGAGGGAAGATGGCAATGGAGTAGGACAGAGCAGATTCCATTTCCCTGGTACACATGGGAGAAAATCCTGGCTGATCTACAGGGGAACAGAGCAAACAGCCAATAGTTTCCCAGCATATATGAAAACAAGAGACCAGAAATTGTAGCAGACACTACAAAACCAGACAGTAAGGAGACGGCTGCAGGACAGCAGGGTCTCAGGGACCAGAGCAGAGACAGGAGCTGTGAAAGTCTCAGTCTCAGCCTGCGCCAGGCCCCGGGCACCCCAGTGGCGTATGGCAGACTCTTTGGGAGCCCGGGGCCTGCCACCGGGTCCTTGGGAGAGGGCCGGGTCATCACCTCCCTCCCTCCCTGGCCAAGCAAGGAGAGACCTGTTTGCTTGAGTTTACAGAGAGGGTGGTAAGGACAAAGGGCAGTGATCAACCACGGAGTCTCTGGTCGCAAGCTTGGGAAAATTGAGAGGCACAGTGTTGAGCTCTGACTCCAATAGTCACTGGTCTGGCTGGGGGATGGGGCTGTGCTGAGCAGCAGTCTTTCTGAAGGAGAAATTTCTTGGAAAGTAAACTGAAGGATTCTCCTGCCACAGCCACTTGGCCAGCTCCCCACCCAGCCTGACAGTGATCCCAAGATTGGGCAGAAGGCCTAGAGTTCCCCCACAGAACAGTGGGGGAAGGGTCTGCACCTGAACCCACAAGACCCAGGCAGCCTGGCCAGTGTGCTCCACAGGGATGAACCACAGGGAAAGAGTGCTCTGAAGAGGATCTTGATCCCCTTCTTGGGGCGCTGGGGAGAGGCGCCAGATTAGCTCTTGGGAGAGTCCTAGCAGAAAGCCCACACCAATCGCCCCTCAGCCTGCTGCAGCCAGGGAGACCAGAAAAACTGGTTTGCCCAGTTTGAAACCAACAACAGGTGTTTTTTTTTAAGTAATCTTTTATCTTTTTAATTTTATTATTGTTTTATCTTTCAATACCGTTTCCCTCTGTTCTTCTTTCTTGTTTTATTCCTTCTTTCTTTCTTTCCAAATGTATTGCTCCTTTCTCCCTCCTACTGCCTTTTTTTCTTTTACCCACAAGTGACACAAACAACTTGGAACTGCGAAAAGACCAGAGTTGGACCCAAAGAGGGGGCATCCAAACAGTAGAGACAGAGACACAATTTTCACTTTGCTATAGCAGAGAAGCCACAAATTGCTGCATACTTGCGTATTATTTTTTCATTATAGTCACATCTTTTATATTTTAATAGTATCTTTGTATGCCTCTTTCTGTATAGGCTTCTTTGCCTTGGCTGGTTATATTGCATCATTTGACAGGTTTCCCGTGTTCTTTCTTTCACAGTGTGTTGTATTTTCTATACCTTACGTCACTTGTGTTCCTTTAGCATACTACCCAAAGTTCTATACCCCCTATTTATGTTACCCAGATCACATAGTCTGTCATATGATCGGTGCTCTACTATTATTGTAAATAATAGCTGTTCTATACAACTGTAAATACTTTACAACACACCTCCTGGATCTGAGCCCACTCCACAGTTTCCTGAACCCTATTACTGTTGTGGTTAACTCTATTTCCTCATCTACTACACCAATTTACTATCCTTTACTCTCACCCTACCTCAGAATCTGACCTCCCACAACCTCACTGCTTTCTATTTTTTTAAATATATATTTTATTGATTATACCATTACAGTTGTTCTATTCCCCCCTTCATTCCCCTCCGCCCACACACTCCCTCCCCCACCATTCTCCCCCCCTTAGTTTATAACCACGTGTCTCAAGTTCTTTAGATTCTATAGTTCCCCTACTATTCTTGCCCTCCCCCCTATCTATTTTCTACCTACCCTCTATGCTATTTTCTGTGCCTTCTCCCCCCTTCTCCTCCTCCCACCCCCCTGTTGCTAACCCTCCATGTGTTCTTCATTTCTATGGTTCCACTCCTGATCTAGCTGTCCTCTTGGTTTGCTTTTGTTTTAGGTGTGGTTGTTAATAACTGTGAGTTTGCTGTCCTTTCACTGTTAATATTTTTCATGCTTTCTAGATCCAACTCATAAGCCCTCCCTCCCCAACAAGAGTCTTATCTTCTGTCCATCCTTTCTTAAAAGTGGTTAGTGGGGTTGAAGTTTATGGTTAACACTATACTTAGCCTAAAGATCTCCTACCACTTCTCTACCATCTGTGACTGTAAATATCATAAAATATTGTCCTACTGTCATAAACCATTTTGCCTCCCCCTCCAACTAGTCACACACACACAAAGGAGTAGGAGGAAGTGGAGAACACCAGGATACCCCCTGGAAGAGGAAACTCAACAACAGAGGAACCACCAACAGATAACAACAGAAGAAGGTGAAGGAGAGAGTGGAAACCACATGAACCTCAATCCAACACCTATCTAGAAATACAACCAAACAATGCAGAAACTACCCACTACAAACAACTGAGCAAGACCAAAAAAGAATCCTCAAAACCTTGTACACACAGAAGAACTAGCTTCAACACAACCTGTCCTCACCAGTACAACAAATTAAAACAGGTGGTGGACAGTGGGACCATCAGTTAACCAGCTGGTAAAAAGGACCCCAAAAAGAATAACCCCAAAACTTCAGGCCAATATCACTAATGAACATAGATGCTGTAATCCTCAACAAAATATTGGCAAACCGCATCCAACAATACATTCAAATGATCATACACCTTTACCAAGTGGGATTCATCCCAGGGATATAAGGATGGTTCAACATTAGCAAATCAGTAAATGTAATACATCATATAAACAACCAAAGACAAAAACTACATGATCATATCAATAGATGTGAAAACAGCTTTAGATAAGGCACAAAACCTATTTATGATAAAAACACTCAGCAAAGTGAGAATAGAGGGAGCATTCCTCAATATAATAAAGGCCATATGTGAGAGTCCTACAGCCAACATCATACTCAATGAGCAAAAACTAAAAGCTTTTCCACTAAGATCAGGAACAAGACAACATTGTCCACTTTTGCCCCTTCTATTCAATATAGTATTGGAAGTTTTAGCCACAGTGATCAGACAAGAAAAGAAAAGAAAAGTCATCCAAATCAGAAAGGAGAAAACAAAACTATCAGTTTGCAGATGACATGATAGTGTACATGGAAAATCCTACAGACTACCCCAAAACTGCTCACCCTAATAAATCAATTTGGCAAAACCACAGGATACAAAGTCAATATGCAGAAATCAAGGGCATTTTTGTATACTGACAATGAAGCAGCAGAAGTAGAAATAAAAAAAAATCCCATTCGATATAGCAAAAAAAATTTAAATAAAATATCTGGGAATGAACCTAACCAAGGAGGTAAAAGACCTGTATGCAGAAAACTATACAACACTGAAGAAAGAAATCAAGGAAGACACATACAAATGGAAACATACACTGTGTTCATGGATTGGAAGAATTAACATCATCAAAATCTCCATACTACCCAAAGCAATTTACAGATTCAATGCAATACTTATTAAAGTACCAATGACATTCTCCACAGTCATAGAACAAATACAAAAATTTATTTGGAATCATAATAGATCCCAAATAGCACCTGCAATTTTGAGAAAGAACAATGTAGGAGGGATCACAATACCTGATGCCAAACTGTATTACAAGGCCACTGTAATCAAAACAGCCTGATACTGGCATAAAAACAGGCACATAGACCAATGGAACAGAACAGAGAGCCCGGAAACAAACCCAAGTCTCTATGGGTAATTAATATTCAACAAAGGGGGAAGTAACACAAAATGGAGTAAAAATAGCCTCTTCAACAAATGGTGTTGAGAGAACTGGAAAGCTACATGCAAAAAAAAAAAAAAAATGAAACTTGAGCACCAACTTACACCATACACAAAAATAAATTCAAAGTGGATAAAAGACTTAAATATAAGCTGTGACACCATTAAAGTCCTAGAGGGGAACATAAGCAGGTAAATCTCAGACATTCCATGCAGTAATATTTTCAGTTATATTAATTATGTCCCTAGATCCAGGGACATAAAGGGATGAATAAACAAATGGGATCTCATCAAAATGAAAAGCTTCTGCACGGCTGAAGAAAACAGCATTAAAATGAGAAGAGAATCAACTATATGGGAAAACATTTTTGCCAATGATACCTCAGACAAGGGTTTAATCTTCAAAATATACAAAGAACTTACACGACTCCACTCTAAGAAGACAAGCTACCCAATCAAAGAGTGTGCAAAGGACTTGAACTGACATTTCTCTTAGGAGGACATACAGAAGATCCAGAGACACATGAAATGATGCTCAATATTACTAGCTATCAGAGAGATGCAAATTAAAACCACAGTGAGATACCACTTTACACCAGTCAGAATGGCCATCATAAACAAAGCAATAAACAACAAGTGTTGGAGAGGCTGTGGAGAAAAGGGGACCCTAATCCATTGTTGGTGGGATTGCAGATTGGTACAACCACTAGGGAAAACAGTATGGAATCTTCTCAGAAAACTAAAAATGTACCTGCCTTTTGACCCAGCAATTCCACTGCTAGGATTATAGCCTAAGAACCCTAAAACATCAACCCAAAAGAACCTATGTGCCCCAATGTTCATAGCAGCACAATTTACAATATCCAAGAGTTGGAAGCAACCTAGCTGCCTGTCAGTAAATGAATAGATCAAAAAAACTATGGTACATTTACACAATGAAATTCTGTGCAGCAGAAAGAAAGAAGGAGCTCCTACCCTTTGCAATAGCATGAATGGAAATGGAGAACATTATGCTGAGTGAAATAAGCCAGGTGTTGAAAGACAAATACCATATAATCTCACCTTTAACAGGAAGCTAAACAAGAAAACAAACAAGCTAGCAAAATATAATGAAAGGCCCTGAAATAGAGAACAGGGGGACAGTAACCAGAGTGGAGAGTGGAGCAAATTCCAGGGGGAGAGGGGAAGGATTTACAGGAACAAGTATAAAGGACACATGGACAAAAACTAAGGGGGGGTGGAAATGGAAGGGAGATGTGGAGCACTGGGTTGTGGGCTGTGGTAAGAATAAAAGACAGAAAACTGTACTTGAACAACAATTAAGTAAATAAACTAATTTTAAAAAAAGATTTCAAACAGGAGACTGACATGATCACAGCAGTTTTTATTGTCAGTCTTTCTGGTTAAGTTTGAAGAATGAATGGAAGAAACGCAAGACCAAAACCTAGTAGAAAGAATGAGTATTGAGAGCTCACTGTATTAGTTATAGTTCTCCAAGGAAATAAGACCAATAGAATATAAGCATTCAAGTAGGGGAAGATTTATTATAGGAACTGATTCACTGGGTTCTGGAGGCTGAGAGGTCCCACAAATGTTGCCAGCAAGCTGAGAAACCAGAAAAACTTAGTATAAAGACCTGAGAACTCTAAAGAGACGAAGTTGAAGGGCTGAAGTGATTTCACTTCAGTCCCAGAGTCTGAAGTCCTCAGAAACAGGATCTTCAACAATTGAATGCAGGAATAAAAATGGATATCCCAATGCTAGAAGAGAGTGAGAATTTGCCCTTCCTTCATCCTTCTTCTTGTGTTTGGGCCTTCAATGGATTGGTAAGCATTGATCTCTTCACTAATTCTACTGAAGTGAATGTTAATCTTTTCCAGAAACATTCAGACTCAGAAATAATGTTTCACCATTTCTCTGAGATCACTTTACCCATTCAAGTTTATATATAAAATCAACAATAACAGGAATTCATGGCATTATATTGATCACTATAGAAAGACAGAAGAAGGCCCTGGCTGGCGTAGCTCAGTGGATTGAACCAGAGGATCGTGGTTCGATTCCCAGTCAGGGCACATGCCTGGGTTGCAGGCCGGTTCCCTGCAGGCCAACTCCCTGCAGGGGACGCAACCATACATTGATGCCAACTCCCTGCAGGGAAAGGCAACCATACATTGATGTTTCTCTCCCTCTCTCCTTCCCCTCTAAAGATAAATAAATAAATAAAATTTAAAAAAAAGAAAGACAGAAGAAAGTGCATTTTGGAACTTTTTAAGGAGGTATTGGATTCCATGTACTGAGTCAGAGAAGAATAATGGTCACGGAATTCACTGAAATAGGCACATGGAAAGAGGATGAGGTATGGAGAAGGCAGATAATAAAAGCAACTATGGACATGTTGCTCTTCCTTAGAAAAAGCTGGAATTGATATTTTTAAAAAATGCAATTGAGTACACGGAAAAATCTAGATAGGCATTATAAAGTTTTGATATATAAGTGAGAGAAAATTTGTCATCTTTTTAAAAATATAGACATGTAATTCATAGAACACAACAATCTAAATGCATTACATATAATGCCTTTACTAAAACAATAATATTATGTTCAGGAATGTAAATTATGATGTAAATTGAATACCTTTTTTAAAAAATAAGAAGAAAATGAAATAATTTTTTATGTAAATATGATAAGATTTGACTGAGGTTAAAATATTTAGTGGGTTTAGTTCTAGAATTTGTCTTTCATTAAAGATACAAGGCCTAGCAACAGTTGCTGTTGCTCTTGTGTTTTTTTTTTATTATATTTTATTGATTACGCTATTGCAGTTGTCCCAGTTTTTCCCCATTTGCTGCCCTCCACCCTGCCCCACCCCCAGCTCCCTCAGGCAATCTTCATACCATTGTTCATGTATAGGGGTCATGCATATGTGGTCTTTGGCCACTCTATTGCCTATGCTGTGCTTTACATCCCCATGACTATATTGTAACCACCAATTGTATTTTCTAATTTCTTCACTTTTTTCATCCATCCCCCAAACCCCTCCCGTGTAGCAACCAACAAAATGTTCTCTGTATCTATGTTTCTGTTCTGCTTGTTTGTTTATTTTGGTTTTTTTTTAGATTCAATTATTGATTGATATGTATTTGTTGCCATTTTGTTGTTCCTATCTTTGATCTTCTTAGAGAAGATCCTTTAACATTTCATATAATGCTGGCTTAGTAATGATGTACTTCTTTATTTTTTTCTATTTAGAAAGCTCCTTATCTATCCTTTGATTCTAAATGATATTTTTTGCTGAGTAAAGTAATCTTGATTATAGGTCCTTACTTTTCATCACTTTGAATATTTCTGCTAATCTTTTCTAGCCTGCAATGTTTCTTTTGGGAAATCAGCTGACAGCTTTATGGGGGTTCCCTAGTAGTCAACTAACTGCTTTTTTCTTGCTGCTTTTAAGTTTTCCTCTTTTTTCTTTAACCTTTGGCTTTTTAATTATATATCTTGGAGTGGGCCTCTTGGGATTCATCTTGTTTGGGACTCTCTGGTCTTCTTGGACTTGTATATCTTTTTTTCCCCCACAAAGTTAGAGAAGATTTTTTTTCATTGTTTTTTTAAATAGATTTCCAATTTTTGCTCTCTCTCTTCTCTTTCTGGTACCACCATGATGCAAATGTTGGTATGCCTGAAGTTACCCCAGAGGGTATCCTCACTTTGCTAATTTTTTTAATTCTTTTTCTTCTTGCTGTTTTGATTGGGTGTTTCTTACTCTCCCCCTTTATTGTTGTTCTATTATTGTTGTCCTAATTATCCCCCATTGCTCTTCACTTCACCACCCACACCTTGCTCAGAGTCAATCCTCAAACTGTTGCCCATGTCCATGGGTCATTTATACCTGTTCCTTGACTAGACCCTTCCACTTCTTTCCCCCTTACCCACCTCACCCCTTCCCACAGTCACTGTAAGCCTGTTCCTTGTTTCCATGCCTCTGCTTCTATTTTGCTTGTTTGTCTGCTTTGTTCATTAGGTTCCACTTGCAGGTGAGCACATATGGTATTAGCCTTTTGCCACCTGATTATTTTACTAAGCATAATACTCTCCAGTTCTTTCCCAGGGGTTGCAAAAGGTAAGAGATCCTTCTTTCTTTCTGCTGCGTAGTGTTCTATTGTGTAAATGTACCACAGTTTTCTGATCCAATCGCTTCCTGATTGGCATTTAGACTGTTTCCAGCAGTTGGCTATTATAAATAATGCTGCTGTGAACATGGGACTGCTTAGATGCTTCTAAATTAGTGTTTCTGGATTCATAGGGTATAATCCCAGCAGCGGAATAGCAGGGTCAAAACACACTTCCATTTGTAATTTTTGAGCAAGTTTCATATTGTTTTCCACAGTGGCTGCACCAGTTTTCCTTTCTACCAATAGTGCACTAAAGTTCCCTTTTCTCTACAGCCTTACCAGCACTTGATATTTGTTGATTTGTTTATGATGGGCATTCTGACTGGTGTGACAACATATCCCATTGTGGTTTTAATTTGCATCTCTCTGATGGCTAGTGATTTTGAGCAACCGTTCATATGCCTGTGGGCCCTCTGTATGTTCTCCTTGGAGAAGTGTCTGTTTAGGTCCTTTGCCCATTGTTTAATTGGAATGTTCATCTTCCTTGTATTGAGTAATATGAGTACTTTTGGTACTTTGGAGATCAAACCCCTGTCTGAGGAATTAGCAAATATGCTTTCTGACATAGTTGGTTCCCTACCATTTTGATGATGCTTTCTTTAGCCATGCAGAAGCTTTTTAATTTGATGTCGTTTCACTTGCCTATTTTTTATTTCCATTTCCCTAGAGGATATATCAGCAAAAACATTGCTGTAAGGAGTATCTAAAATTTTTCTGCCTATGTTTTGCCCTAGGACTTTTATGATGTTTCAGCTTATACTTAAGTACTTTATCCATTTTAAGTATATGCTGGTGTATGGTGTAAGTTGGTGGTCATTTCATTTTTTTGCGTGTACCTGTCCAGATCTCCCAATTCCATTTGTTGAAGAGACTATTTTTAGTCCATTTTATGCCTCTTCACCCTTTGTAAAATAATAATTCACCATAGAGACATGGGTTTATTTCTGGGTTCTCTGTTCTGTTCCATTGATCTATGCGTCTGTTTTTATGCCAATACCAGACTG
This sequence comes from Sturnira hondurensis, assembly GCF_014824575.4. Lineage (NCBI taxonomy): Eukaryota > Metazoa > Chordata > Mammalia > Chiroptera > Phyllostomidae > Sturnira > Sturnira hondurensis. Next base: position 1,309,068 of record NW_028081854.1, read on the forward strand.
TTTTGATTAGAATCACCTTATAATATAGTTTATCATATTTTGCCATCCCTTTTATTTTGTTCTTCTTTCTCAAGATGGCTGGGGCTATTTGGAGTTGCTTTTGGTTCCATATAAACTTTTGAAATATATGTTCTAAACCTGTGGAATGTATCATTGGTATTTTAATAAGTATTACATTGAATCTATAGATTGTTTTAGATAGTATGGACATTTTGATTATGTCAATTATTCTAATCCACAAACATGGTATATGTTTTCGTTAACTTCTACCCCCCTCAATTTCTTTCTTCAGTGTTGTGCAGTTTTCTGAGTACAGGTCTTTAACCTCTTTGATTAAATTTATTTCTTGGTATATTATTTTTCTTCTTTCTGTAATAAATGCAATTTTTCCTAGTTTTTCTTCTTGATATTTTATTATTGATGTACAAAAGTATCATCAATTTTTTAATATTGACTTTATATCCTGCTATTTTGCCAAATTCATTTATTAGATTCAGTAGTTTTATGGTGGAGACTATAGGGTTTTTATATACACTATCATGTCATCTGCAAAGAAAATGACAGTTTTACTTCCTTCTTTCCAATTTGAATGGCATTTTTTTTCTTTTTTGATCATTGTGGGTAGGACTTCTGGTACTATGTTAAATACCAATGATGAAAATGAACACCCTTATGTTGATCCTGGTCTTAAGGGAAAAGACTTAGTTTTTTCCTGTTGAATGTAATGGTGACTGTATGTTTCTTTTATATGGCATTTATTATGTTGAGATATGCTCCCTCTATTCCCATATTGTGGAGAGTTTTATCATAAATGCATGCTACACTTGATCAAATGCTTTTTCAGTGTCTATTGATAGGATCATGAGATTTTTGTCTTCATTTTGTTTATTTGGTGTTTATGTTTCTTGAACTGCAGATACTACACCATCCTTGCATCTCTGGGATGAATCCCACTTGAACACAATGTATGACCTTTTTAGTATGTTATTGGATCTGATTTGCCAATATTTTGTTGAGAATTTTAGCATCTATGTTCATCAATGATACTGGCCTGTAGTTTTCTTTCTCTGTTGTATCTTTACCTGGTTTTGGAATTTGGATAATACTGACCTCATAAAAAGAGTTTGGGAGTCTTCCTTCCTCTTGAATTTTTCAGAATAGTTTAAGAAGTATAGGAGTTGGCTCCTCCCTAAATGTTTAGTAAAATTTGCCTGTGAAGCCATCCATTCCAGGGTCTTTGTATGCCTGGAGTTTTTAAATTCCTGTTTCAATTTTACTCATTATTATTAGTCTATTAAGGCTTTCTGATTTTTCTTAATTCAGTTTTGGAAGATCATACATTTCTAGAAAATTTTCATTTCAGCCAAGTTGTCAAATTTCTTGGCATATAGTTGTTGTAGTAATTTCTTACAGTGCTTTATATATCTGTGATATTGGTTGTAATTTCTTCTCTTTCCTCTCTGATTTTATTTATTTGTGTCCTCTCTCTTTTTTTCTTGTCTGGTTAAAGGCTTGTTGATTTTGTTTATCCTTTTAAAGAACCAGCTCCTGGATATATTGATCTTTTGAATTGCTTTTTTAGTTTCTATGTTATCAAATTTTACACTGATCTTATTTCCTTCCTTCTATTCACTCTGGGCTTTGTTGTTGTTGTTGTTCCTCCAGTTGTTATAAACACAGGGTTAGGTTGTTTATTTGAAAATTTTCTATCTTTTTTACATGAGCCTGCATTTTAAGAATGCCATTTGCAGGACTGTCTTTGCCATGTCCAGTAGGTTTTGGCTTTTTTTGTGCTCATGTTCATTTGTTTCCAGAATCTTTTTTTATTTCTTCCTCGATCTCATTGTTAACCCATTCATTGTTTAATAGCATGTTGTTTAGTCTCCATAAATTTGAAGGCCTTTGACCTTTTCCCTTGTGGTTGGTTTCTAGTTTCAAACCATTATAATCTAAGAAAATGTCCGATATGATTTCAATTTTCTTGAATTTGTTGAGGCTTGTTTTGTGTCCTATCACATAATTTATTTCTCAAAATGTTTCATGTGCATTTCAAAGGAATGTATATTTTCCCTCTTTGGTATGAAAGTTTCTGTATATATCAGTTAAATCCATTTGATTAGTGGTTTGTTCAGTGCTACAATGTCCTTGTTGATTCTTTTTTTATATACATATATAATTTTATTTATTTATTTTTAGAGAGAGGGAATTGGAAGGAGAAAGAGTGGAAGAGAAACATTAATGTGTGGTTACCTCTCATGTGTCCCCTACTGGGGACCTGGCCTGCAACCCGGCATGTGCCCTGACTGGGAGTCAAAGTGGCGACCCTTTGCTTCACAGGCCCAATCCACAGTGCTCAATCCACTGAGCTTCCTTGTTAATTCTTTTTGGAAGAGTTATCCATTGTTGTCAATAGGATGTTAAAATTCCCTACAATAAATGTGTTGCTCTTGATATCTTTTTGAAATCCTCGAAGATTTTCCTTATAAATCTGTGTGCTTCTATGTTGGAAGAATACATGTTTACAAGGGTTATGTCTTCTTGATGGATTATTCCCTTAAATATTATGTAGCGTCTTTCTTTGTCTCTTATTATGGCCTTTATTTAAAAATCTATTTTGTCTTATATAAGTTTTAATACCTCAGATTTATTTTCATGTCCTTTTTGCTTGGAACATTTTTTTCTATCCCTTCAGTTTCAGTCTAGATCTATTTCCAGTGTAAATCTTTTTTTCTACAGTGGGTCTATTTTAGCCAGCATTTATGTAGGTCATGCTTTTTTATCCAATCAACTATGCTATGTCTTTTGATTGGAGCATTTCATCTATTTACATTTAAGGTTACTGTTGATAGGTACTTAATCACTGCCATTTTCTTTCTTTGTACATGTGTTCATCTCCCTCTGTTTTTCTTCACCTTCTTAAAGCAGTCTCTTTAGCATCTTTTGCAATGCTGGTTTGGTGAAGATGTATTATTTTAGGCTCCTTTTTCTAGGAAACCCCTTATTTTGCCTTCCATTTTAAATGAGAGCCTTGCTAGGTACAGTAGTCTTTTTCTACAAATGTATTTTATTGATTAAAATATATTTTATTGATTATGCTATTACAGTTATCCCATTTTTCTCCCTTTTATTCCCCTCTGCTCTGTATACCCACTCCCACCTTCATTCCCCCACCATAGTTTATGTCCATGGTTTCTCCATTTCTCATACTATTATAAACTCCCCCTGTCAATTTTGTGTCTACCATTTATGTTTCTTGTTCCTTGTACCCTTTCCCCCATTCCTCCCTACCCCTTCATTACTGATAACCCTCCATATGACCTCTATTTCTATGAATCTGTTCCTGTTCTATTTGTTTGCTTAGGTTTGGTTTTTGTTTTTTTTGTTTTTTTTTTTAGTTTCAGTTGTTGTGGGATTGTTGTAATTTTACTGTTCTTACTTTTATCTTCTTTTTCTTCAGTAAGCCCCTTTAACATTTCACATAATAAGGGCTGGTGATGAAGAACTAATTTAACTTGACCTTCTCTGGGAAGTACTTTATCTGCTTTTCCATTCTAAGTGATAGGTTTGCTGGATATAATAATATTGGATGTAGGTCCTTCTCTTTCATAACTTTGAATACTTCTTTCCAACCCATCTTGCTTGCAAGGTTTCATTTGAGAAATCAGCTAATAAGTCTTATGGAAAGTCCTTTGTAGGTAATTGTCTAATTTTCTCTAGCTGCTTTTAAGATTCTGTCCTTATATTTAACCTTGAGTAATGTAATTATGAGGTGCGTTGGTGTGTGCTTATTTGAGTCCAACTTTTTGGGGACTGTCTTAGTTTCTTGGAGTTCTTGGAAGTCTATTTCTTTTGCCACATTAAGGAAGTTCTCCTTATGTTTTCAAATAAGTTTTTAATTTCTTGTGCTTCCTCTTCTTCTGGCACTCCTATGATTCATATGTTGAAATGTTAAAGTTTTCATGGAGGTTTCTAAGCCTCTCCTTATTTGTTTGAATTCTTGTTTCTTCATTCTTATGGGTAGAGTAGTCTTGATAGCAGACCTTTGCTTTTCACTCCTTGGAGTCTTTTTTGCCATTCATTTCTGACTTGTAATGTTTCTGTTGAAAAATCAGCTGAGAGTCTTATTAAAGCTCCCTTGTATGTTATTAGCTGTGTCTTCATTGCTGCCTTTATGACTCTCTCTTTAAGTTTTTTTCATTTTCATTATGATGTGTCTTAAAGTGGGCTTCTTTGGATTCTGCTTGATTGGGACTCTGGATGCTTCCTGGACTTACCATTTAGCACTCTTTCTGGGGGTTCCTTTTTTCCTTTTGATTCAGGGTTGTTTTTTTTGTCTCCCCATTTTAGATGATGCTTCTTATTTGTTTCTGCTTCTTAGATTGATATACTTTGACTTCCTGTGTTAATGGTATATCCTTCTGTAGTAGGAGACCTGTTAGATTCAGTGGTTCAGTCTCCTTGGTCCTTTCAACATGATGTTCTTGGGATTCTCTTTATGCCATTTATGTGGGCTCTCTGGTTGCAATTGGGTTTTGATTGTTGTTGAGTCATTACTTGGTGGGTCCTTCCCACCAGCTGACTGACTGAAAGTAATTCTACCCGCTACATCTTGTGTGCCAGGGGTGTCAAACTCATTTTCACTGGGTGCCACATCAGCCTCATGGTTGTCTTCAAATGGTCAAATGTAATTTTAGGACTGTATAAATGTACCTACTCCTTAACTAGGTGCAAGGAGCTCTACATTCAGCCCTTAGAAGGCAACAACAAGGCTGATGTGGCCCCATTAAAAATGAGGTTTGACATTCCTGTTGTATGCTATTGTACAGGTGCTGCTGGAAAACAAACATACTGTTCAGGAAACAAACCCACACCTGTGAAAATAAGCCCTACCCACTTTGCACTATCAAGAGCAAGTAAGCCAGTGTTAATAAAGGTGTAAAAGTTTAAGATTATTATAAGAATGAAAAAGCAAATATGAGATGAATATATGAAAGAAAAATGATTTTGAGAGTGTAGAGGGAGAAGCAATAATAAGAGTAGCAAATAGGGACTAAGTGGTGAGAAAATAAAAGTAAAATTTACATCATAAGTAAAAATGGAGAGATGAAGGCAGAATGGAGTAAGAGAAGGGAAGAACATAATATTAGATTTAATAAAAAATTTAAAGAACAAATATAGTGTGAAAGAGAATAAAAAGAAGGGAGAAAGAAAAAATAGAAACAAAAATAGAGAAAAAGATCCACCACAACAATATCAACAACAAATGAGCAAAGTTTAATATAGGTGGGGTGAGAATAGGTGAAAAAACAAAGAAAAGCTTAAAAGATGTTTAAAGAAAAGAGAAGTGATATTTTGATGATAGAGTGAGAAGGAATACTAAGAGTAAGGAATGAAAGCCAGGATAAGACAGGGGAAAATTAAAATAAAAAAAAATGAAAGGGCAGAGTGAAGGCAAAATAGAATAAGAAAGAGGAATGGTAAAGTTTGAGATTTGAAATATAGAAATAGTGATGATCTAGAAATAAAATTGAACAAATACAACAACCACCATATCTGTATCCAATGAGCAAAGACTGATAAAGGCAAGCAGATAATAAAAGTATTTTAAGAATGGGAAAAAGAATGTCAGATGACTAATGACAAAAAATGGTTTTGAGATGCTAGAAGAGGGAGAAATGGTAAGAGCATGGAATGGGAAAAATTGTGACAAGAGACAAAAGAGAATTTAAAATGAAAATAAGAAGAGGAAAGTAGAAGATAAATTGTATTAAGCGAAGGTAGGAGCAAAATATGATATTTGAAATAAACTATATTATAAAAACTAGTTACTTAGTATGCACAAACTTGAAAGACAAGGAATTAATATTAAAATGCTAAAAAAAAAAGGTAGGGAAGGTTTTCAGGAACATCTGTAAAAAGCACATGGACAAAACCAAAGGAGGGGTAGGAGCAAGGGTGGGAAGTGGGGATGGCTGGAGTAGAAAGGAGTGGTGGGGGAAAATGGAGAGAATTGTACTTGAACAACAATAAAAAATGAGGAGCAAACATCTTGTAGCTGAAATGATCAGGGCTGTCATAGTCAGGTTTTAGAATGGTAGCAACAGGAATACTTGAGAATTAAACTAAGAAATGAAAAGGAAATAAAACAATTCTGGAATTTATATGAATCTCTAAGTATAGCCAAAATTTTAGGAATATTGAAGGAACAATTAATAAACATAAGCAGGAGACTTCTGAATAGTAAGATAACAATAAAGCCAAAGGTGTATGATGCTGGCACAGAACTATATAAATATATTAGTCATATATGGTTGAGCACCCACAGAAAGATCAGTATATAGGGAATTTTAATCTAACAGTGGAAAAAAGTGGTTAATTTAATAAAGTGTTCATGTGATGGGTTATCTGTTCAGAAGGAAACAAAATTAGATTGCTACCTTTATTTTTTATAAGAAAAATATTGAAAAAAATGTAAGGGGCTATTTGTAGAAATATGATGTGGGACTTTCCTACGTATGATAGAAATCTCAAAAACCATAAAGAAAAAAACTAGATATATTTGGCTATTTTAAAATTACATATATTTGTATGGCAAAAATACAAACAAAATGAAGTTAAAACTTCAAATATGTCTGTAAATTAAGTGCAGAAAAGGTTTTATATTTCTTAGAGACTGGTTATTGAAGGATAATTGCATATAAAATTTACTTTCAGAATTCAAAGGACCCCCCCACAACTGAAAGAGGAATTTCAAACTTTCTCAATCAAATACTGGAAGAATGTCACTGATAAAAATTGGGCTTTTATTACCAGAAATAGCTTTTTAGTGAAATGATACCTTCTATAAAGTTAAAAATTATTAATTATTTATTTTAAAATAAGTAAATAATGAATAGAATTGTAGGAGTTGAAAAATATATTAAGAGTGAAATTGAGTAAATGAAACACAAAAGCAATGGAAAATAATAAATGATTTCAAAATCTTCAAAAAAATAAATAAAATGTTATGCAGGAGAGAAGATAATGCAAATCATGAAGAAGACTGAGATGGAATTCATCTCACTAGTAACTAGCTTTTACCACTGTTTTGTCTTTCTGGATCATCCCCTGGTGATGTCAAGTGGTGACCCATTCTGACCCTAGACACCCTGTTCAAGACTATCAGCAATACATAGTCTGTGGCTGACTCCTTCAGTTGTTAATATAGTCAGTCTGTAATCAGCAGTCAGGCTTAAGGATTGGAAGGTCAGCAAATTCTTGTGGATGGGGCTATTGCTTCCCCTCTGGCTGATGCCAGTTGGAGGGGGCTATTCAGCTTGAGCAAGATGGCTCCTTCAGTATGAAGAATGACTCAGCACATGGATCCTGGTGGCTGCTCCCTCAGTTCCCTCCCCAGAGCCATTGACCCCAAAGTCTCCTTAGGAATCTCTAGTCTGCTCTGCCTGCTCTTTGCTGGACCCAGGTAAGTGGCTGCAAATAAAATTTTATGTGTTGGCCCTTCAAGAGGCTCTCTGTGGTTCCAGTCACTTCTTCCAGAGAAATCAAAACCCAACAGCATTTCACAGCTGGATGTTATCTAGGTTTCTTTCTGACTCTTGTGCTATAGGCTTGGAGACCAGCTTGAGATTTAGGTCCCAAACTTCTCAGGTGGGCCCCTCAGTTACTGAGATTTCTCTCTAGCACTTCAGCCACGACCAGTGATAGTCCAGCCAACCCTGTGACGTCTCCTCTACAGTCTGTACCAGTCACATTGTGGTAAAGGAGTTTCTTCTGTCTGTCTGTGTTTATAAGGCTTCTCTCCAGCTCTTATTCAGTTAGTTATTCCAGATGACTTCTCTACAATTTAGTTGTAATTACATATTGATACCAACAGGAGGTTAGTGTAGCCTCCACTTACTCTTCTGCCATCTTGGATCCACTTTGAGACCATTTATTGCTTTTTTATATTTCCAAACCACTGATTTGATGCTTGGCTTCATCCACTCTAATGTTGATTCCCTATAAAGTGTTCTTTATCTTAATTAGTGTCTCCTTCATTATTTTGTTTTTCTCAATGCTGTTGAAGTCCTCACTGAGTTTCTTGAGCATTCTTATAACCAGTGTTTTGAACTCTGCAACGAGTTGCTTGCTTTACTCCATTTTGTTTAGTTCTTTTTCTGGAGTTTTGATCTGTTCTTTCACTTGGGCCATGTTTCTTTGTCTCATAATTTTGTCAGCCACCCTGTGTTTGTTTTTATGTGTTGAGTAGAGGTTGCTACATCCCTGCAGCTTGGTAAAGTGGCTTAATGTAGTAGGTGCCCTACAGAGTCCAGTGGTAGAGCCTCCCTAACCACCCAAGCTGGGTGCCAGAGGTGCACGCACTGTGTAGGCTGTGTACAACCCCGTGTTGTATTTAAGCTTTGATTGCTGTTGGCACATCCAAGGTTAGCCACTTCCTGTGTTCTGTTCAGGATCACACAGCATAAGCCACAAAGATATCTGGAAATGGATGCTATTTGTGCTAGGCTTGGAGGTGCCTAACAGGGGCCAAGCTGTGAACCAAGGTTGGCTGCTGCTAGTGCTGTGTCTGGGGCAACTTAGCAAGAGGTACAGGGTTTATTGAAGCCAGATGCTGCTTGTTTTAAAGACTGTAGAAAAATCTGAATGATGAACCAAGACTAGGCATTCATATGGAAAAGTCACTAAAAATTGTTGGGTACCTCCCTGCTGGTTTCAGAAGCTGTAGCCACACCCCACCCCTCACCATGGCTAAGGCTAAGTAAAAAGACCTTGGGAACATAAGCCACTAAGGAGACAAAGCTTATCTTCCCAGCAGGGGCATTGCCCCTGCCCCCTTCACTTCACCCTGCTTGGCCCCAGGTGGATGACTGGTTAGCCAATGATGGGTGAGATTCTTCAAGGGAGGGACAACCTAAGACAAACACAGTAACGATGGGGCCATCAGGGAAGAATTTAGGGAACTATAGAAAAAGGAGATGGTAGGCCCTCAGCCCTCAGCTTTAACACAGCCTGAGTCCTCCTTCTGCCTTTAAGAAGTCTCTTAATCTCTTGGCTGCCTCACTTTCCCTGCCTGAAACAATGCCAGAGGGTGGTGCATCCTTGGGCAGGAACAGGTAGTTCCCCAGGACAATCAGGCCTAAGAAAGAATGCATAAAATCCTGTGAAAACTGCTTTGCTAAGAAAGCCCTCAGTTTTCTGATAAGGGTTCAAATATGAAATGTGTTTGTTCCCCAAAGATTTATAGCCCTTTAGCTAACTGACCTTGACTCAGAATAAGCCCTCATAAGTTTTTGAATGTTATCTACTATTTGATCATCACTGCTTGACAGTGATTGATGAGCTTTATCTGAATTCCTGTGCAAATTGAACCCCCAAAAAACCCATTGAGGAACAGGCTCAAGGCCTTTCTCCTTTGAGAGATTGGCTACCTTCCCTCCCTAAGCAGATCATGGCTTGGTAGAATTATTCTCATCCATGATGGCCAGGGGGGCTCTGCTGGAGAAAGTTCCCCCACAGGAAACAACTTGGGTGGGGCCAAAAATTGTATGGGAGCAGGCATTAGAGAATCACCAGGCTTAGGCAGAGTGTGAGCCAGGGTGATGGAGTCATATATGGTGCCCGCCTGCTGACTCTGTAGCCCTACAAGGGGGAAAGGTTCAGAAAAGAAATAGAGGCCTCTGTCAGTACTCTTGTTTGTGAGAAAGCTGCCCCTCAGCTCTCACCCTGGTGCTAGACAATTGAGTTCCTCCCTGTACATCTCTGATGTCTTTCATTTTGCTGCCACTGTACTGGAACTCCAGCTGTAAAGCTCATAAAATTGTACACATAATATGTTTACTACAACATTTCCTGCTGCCCAATTTAAAGGTGCTGGATAGGAGGTCAGTGGGGAAAAAAAGCAGTTGGATAACACCATTTAAAATATTTTAGGGAGTTTGCATAAGACTGTCAGATGATTTCCAACAGAAACATTTTGGACCAGAAGGTATTAGAATGGAATACTCAAAGTGATGGAAAGCAAGGACCTACAACCAAGACTACTATACCTAACTTGCAAGGCTGTAATTTAAAATTTAAGGAGAAATGAAGAACTTCCCAGATAATCCCCAAGATTAAAGATGTGGATAGAATCTTAAGAGCAAGAAGAGAAAAGGAGTCAGTCACGTACAAAGGACTTCCCATAAGACCATCAGCTGATTTCTCAAAAGAAACCTTGTAGGCAAGAAGGGGCTGGAAAGACGTATTCAAACTCATGAAAGGCAAGGACCTATGTCCAGATTATTCTGTCTGGAAAAGCTATCATTTAGGATGAAAGGGAAAATAAAGTACTTTCCAAACAAGGTCAAGTTAAAGGTGTTCATAATCACCAAGCCCTTATTAGATGACATGTTAAAGGGACTTATCTAAGAAAAAGAATGTCTAAAACTATGAGCAGTATAATAATCCAGGTAATGAAAGGCAAATGCCATATGATCTCACCTATAAGTGGAACCTAATCAATAAAAGAAAAAAAGCAAGCAAAATACAATCACATTGAAATTAAGTACAAACCAACAGTAACCAGAGGGGAGAGATGGTTGTCAAGGCACATGTGTAAAGGACACATGGACAAAGCCAAAGGAGGGTAGGATCATGGATTGGAGGTGGGGTCGGCTGGGGTGTGGGGGAATTTGGGGGGTAAATGGAGACAACTGTACTTGAACAACAATTAAAAAATACAGAAAAATAAAACTATGAACAATTAAATGACAACAGACTCACAACTGTTACAACTGAACCTAAAAACATAAACAAAAACTAAGCAAAGAATTAGAACAAGAAGAGATTCACAGTAATGGAGATCACATGGAGGGTTATCAGTGGGGAGGAGGTGGGAGGAGGACAGGGGAATGGCACATGGAATAAGAAGCATAATTGGTATGTACAAAATAGATGGGTGGGTAAGAATAGTATAGGAAATGAAGAAGCCAAAGAACTTGTATGTATGACCCACAGACATAAACTAAGGTGAAGGAATAATGGTGAGAAGGGGTGTAGAGGGTGGAGGGCAGTAAAGGGGAGGAAAAATGGGACAAGTATAATAGCATAATCAATAAAATATATTTTTAAAAAATCAAAACTAAATAAATGTGAAACACTAAAAAAGAAAAAAACTTCTCAGATAAAAAAAAAGCTAAAGGAGTTTGTTACCACTAAACCAGTATTGTGAGGCATGTTAAAGGGTCTGTTTGAAGGAGAAAGAGAAGGAGGAGGAGAAGGAGGAGGAGGAGGAAGAGGAGGAAGAAGAAGAAGAAGAAGAAGAAGAAGAGGAAGAAGAAGAATGACTGGGAGGGAAGGGGGAAGAGAAGGAGAAGAGGAAAAATCAGAGGAATGTAGTATAAACAAAAAATGGCAATGAATCCTTACTATCAATAATCACTTTAAATGTAAAGAATGTAACTATATCAATCAAAATACATAGGGTAGCTGAATGGATAAGAAAACAAGACCAACATATATGCTGTCTATATGAGACCTGCCTCAGAATGAAAGATACACACAGAGCAAAAGTAAAGGGATGGCAAAAAATATTTTACACAAATGAGAAAAAAAGCTAGGTTAGCAATAGTTTTATCTAACAAAAATAGACTTTAAAGGAAAGACTATGGTGAGAGACAAAGAAAAACACTACATAATGATAAAGGAAGCAATCCAACAAGAGGACATAACCCTTCTAAATACTATGCACCCAACATGGAGCACCTAAATATACAAAACATTCTGACAGACAGAAAGGAAGAGATTGGCAGTAATACAGTGATAATAGGGAATTTTAACACCTCATTGACATCAATCTTCCCAAAAATCAACAAGGAAACAGTGGCATTAAATGACATACTACATCAGGTGAATTTAATTGTTATCTTCAGAGCATTTAACCCCAAAGTAGTAAAATATAAATTATTTTCAAGTTAATAGAAGATTTTCTAAGATAGACCACATGTTAGGACACAAAACAAGTCTCAATAAATTTAAGAAGATTGATATTATATCAGCATCTTCTCTGACTATAATGGTATGAAACCATAAATCAATCACAAGCAAAAAATTGAAAAACACAAAAAGACATAAAGGCTAAAGAGTGAATGGGTAACATCAAGACAAAGAAGAAAGCAGAAGATATTTTGAAACAAACAAAAATGAAAAGACAGCAACCCAAAAGCTATGTCATAGCAAAATCAATCCTGAAAAGAAAATTCATAGGATGACAGAGCTATCTAAAGAATCAAGAAAGATCTCAAATAAAGTCTAGTTTTACACTTACACAACCTTAAAATGAATAACAAACAGAGCCCAATGTTAATAGAAGGAATAAAAAAATCAGAGCAGAAATAAATAAAATAAAGTTTTTAAAAACAATACAAAAGATTAATATACCAAGAGCTTGTTCTTTGAAAAGTAAAACGAGATTGACAAATCTTCAAACAGACCAATCCAGTAAAAAAAGAGAGAGGAACCAACTAAATAAATGACAAATGAAAGAGGAGAAGTAACACCTGAACCCAAAGAAATGTGAGGGGTTATAAAAGATATTATGAACTATATGCCAACAAATTGGACAACCTGAAAGAAATAGATAAATTCATAGAAACATACAATCTTCAAAAACTGAACCAGGAAAAATCAAATTATCTGAATAGATAGATTACAACCAGTGGAATTGAAGCAGTGATCATGAAAACTCCAAATAAACAAAAGTCCTGGATCGCCTGGCTTCACTGGTGATTTTTACCAAACACTCAAGGAAGAACTAATACCTATCCTTCTCAAATTAACCCAAAAAAATTTAAGATGTGGAAAGACTACTAAACTCATGGTACAAGGTCAGCATTATTCTAATTCCAAAACCAGAAAAATACAGTACAAAAATAGAAAATTATAGAGCAATACCTCTAGTGAACATAGATGCTAAAATCTTCAACATAATATTAACAATCCAGATTCTGCAATACATTAAAGAGATCATATACCATGATGAAGTGGAATTTATAACGGAGATGCAAGTTTGGCATAATATCTGTAAATCAATAATGTGATACACTACATAAAAATGAAGGATTAGCAAGCACATGTTCATATCAATCGATGAAGAAAAACAGTTTACAAAATTCAGCACCCATTTATGCTAAAAACTCTCAGTTAAGTGGGAATAGAGGGAATATGCCTAAACATAATAAAGGCCATATATGACAAACTGAGAGCCAACATCATATTAATGGGCAAAAACTACAAGAGCTTTCCTTAAGATCTGGAATAAGATATGGATATCTGTTTCACCACTTTTTTTCAGTGTAGTACTAAAAGTACTATTCAGAGCATTTAGACAAGAAGAAGAAATAAAAAGCATCCAAATTGGAAAGGAAAAGTTACAGTTGTATTTATTTGCAGATGACATGATACTGTATATAGAGTACCCTAAATATCCCACCAAAAAACTATTAGAACTATTAAATAAATTCAGCCAAGTATCAGGATAAACACCCAGAAGCCAGTTGCATTTTTATACAGCAGTAATAAACTGTCGGAAAAGAAAACTAAGAAAACAATTCCATTCATAATTGCTCCAAAAGAATAAAACACTTAGGAATAAATTTATCCAAGGACGAAAAAAGACCTGTACTTGGAAAATTATAAGACACTGAAGAAAGAAGTTGAAGAAGATACAAATAAATGAAAGCATATACCATGTGCATTGATAGGGAGAAGTAACATCATTAAAATATCCAAAGCAATGTATACATTCGATTCAATTCCTATCATGATACCAAATGGCATTAAGCAGTAGAAATTAACCTTTTTTTTTCACAATTCTGATGGTCAGAAGTCTTAGATCAAGATGTTGACAGGGTTGGTTTCTTCTGTAGTTTCTCTTTGGGTTGGCAGATGGCCATCCTATCTCTCTGTGTCTTTACATGAACTTCCTTCTTTGTGCCTGTCAGCATCATTTCCTCTTCGTATAAATACACCACCCATATTGGCTTAAAGCCAACACTAATGCTGTCATTTCAACTTACTTGCCTTTTTTAAAGACTCTGTTTCCAAATATAGTCATGGTTTGAGATATTGCTCGTCAGGACTTCAAAATATTAATTTGGCCCTCACGGGGCCCGCAGCGCCGGACCTCGGCCCAAACGACCGCTGGGTGCGAGCGCCCTCCTGGCCCTCGCAGGGCCCGGGTGCCGGCCCTCGGCTTGACCAACCTCAGGTCGCCCGCGCCTCCCGGACCTCCAGGGGCCCGCGCTGAACCTCCGCTTGACTGACCACTGGTCGCCCGTGCTTTCCCAGCGGTTCGGAGTCTGCCCCAGATCTCAGCTTGGGGAATTGACAGTCACCCGGGTGATCTCTGTGGCACAGGACCTGCACCGGCTCTCAGTCTCTGGGAGTCTCAGGCTGCTGGCTGGACCCCTGGAAAAGAGCCAGTCACCAGCTCCATCCCTACTCAGCCTGAGCAAACAGGGAAGCACAGGGAGTTAGGCTGTGGCTGTTGGTTTGGGAGAAATGTGAGTTTCCCTGTGTGTTCAGCCACAACACAGGGAAAGATCTGCACCCAAGCCTACGAGAACAGGAAAGCCTGGCTGGGAGCTCGCACCCTCATGCCAGACCAGGACTGGAAAGGCTGGGAGAAAATCCGATCTCAGTAGGGCGTGGGAGAGTGGTGCCAGTCTGGAACTTGGGGGGGGGGGGGGTACTGGCAAGACCAGTTGAGCCTACCAAGCCTGGAGAAAAGCCACACTAACAGCCCCCCAGGATGCTGCAGCTAGTGAGACCAGAAGAAAAGGTTTGACCAGCTGGAAACCAACCAGAGGAATAGTGGAAGCAGAGAACACCAAGATACCTACAGGAGATTGGACCACTGAATTTCACAGGTATCCTACCACAGAAGTTCACACCATAAATGCAGGGTACCAGAACAGATCAATTTAAGAAGCTGAGGCCAACAAGAAGGGCATCACAAACAATGGGAAGACGAAGAAACAATCCCCAAATGAAAGAAAAGGAGGAAGTCTCAGAAAGAATGTTAGATGAAATAAAGGCAAGCCAACTATCAGATACTGAATTCAAAGCTCTGGTTATCAGGAAATTCAAAGAGCTTACAACAGAAACTATAGGGGAGCTACAATGAACTCTCTGCAAACTATACCAACATGAAAAAGGAAATAGAAATCATCAGCAAAGGCCAAGAGGAAATGAAGAATACAATTTCTGAACTGAAGAACACAGTAGAAGGTATGAATAGTAGGACTGATGAGGCGGAAGACCGCATAAGCGAGCTCAAAGACAGTGTGGAAAGAATCTCCCAGACGGATCAGGTAATGGAAAAGAGAATCAGAAAAAATAAGGAGAGTCTAAGAGAAATGCAAGACAATATGAACTGTAATAATATCCGAATAATAGGAATACCAGAAGGAGAAGAAGGAGAACAAGGGATAGAAAACCTACTTGAAAGAGTAATAATGGAAAATTTTCCTAAGTTGAGGAGAGGGAAAGTCACACGAATCCAGGAATCGCAGAGAGTTCCAAGAAGGTGGAATCCAAAGAGGCCTACTGAAAGACACATCATCATTAAAATGGCAAACCTCCAAGACAAAGAGAGAATCCTAAAGGCAGCAAGGGAAAAAAAGGAAGTAACACACAAGGGAGCCCTAATAAGGTTGGCTACTGACTTCTTAATGGAAACATTCAAAGCAAGAAGAGAATGGCAAGAAATATTCCAAGTAATGAGAAACAGAGGCCTACAACCAAGGCTACTGTACCCAGCAAGGCTTTCAATCAAGACAGAAGGCCAAATAAAGAGCTTCCAAGACAAAAGAAGTCTAAAAGAATACACCTCCACAAAAGCGGCTCTACAAGAATTACTAAAAGGGCTGCTTTAAGGAAAGGAAGGAAAAGAGTGAGACGGAGAGGAACACAGGTACACAACTGGCAATGAATAAGTACCTTTCAATAATAACCTTAAACATAAATGGATTAAATGCACCAATTAAAAGACACAGAATAGCTGAATGGATAAGAAAGCATGACCCACACATATGCTGCCTACAGGAGACCCACCTCAGGACAAAAGACCATCACAGACTAAAAGTGAAAGGATGGAAACAGATTTTCCAAGCAAATGGACAAGAAAAAAAAAGCCAGGGAAGCAATTCTCATATCAGACAAAATAGACTTCAAAAACAGGGCCATAAACAAGGACCCAGAAGGTGACTTCATAATACTCAAGGAAAGAATTCACCAAGAAGACATTAACATCATAAATATATATGCACCCAACATAGGAGCACCCAGATATATAAAGAAAGTCCTAGAGGACATCAAGAAATATATTGACAGCAACACAATTATAGTAGGGGATTTTAACACCCCACTGTCAAAAATGGACAGATCTTCCAAACAAAATATCAACAGAGATAGCAGCATTAAACTACACTCTAGAAGAAATGGACCTAATTGATATGTATAGAGCCATCCATCCCAAAGAAGCTAAATACACATTCTTTTCAAGTGCATATGGAATATTTTCCAAGATAGACCACATGATAGGACACAAAACAAGTCTCAACAATGTCAGGAAAGTAGAAATCATATCAACCATCTTCTCTGATCACAAGGGACTGAAATTGGAAATCAACCCCACAGGAAAAAACCCAAAACACCCAAAAGCATGGAGATTGAATGGTATGCTATTAAACAACAAATGAGTCAAGATTGAAATTAGGGAAGAAATCAAAAAATTCTCGAAACTAATGAAAATGAACTCACAACAAACCAAAACTTATGGAATACAGTGAAGGCAGTCCTGAGAGGGAAGTTCATAGCAATACCGGCTCACCTAAAGAAGATAGAAACATTTCAAACAAACAACCTAACCCAACGCCTGCAAGAACTGGAGGAACAACAACAAAGACAACCCAGAGCAAGTAGAAGGGAGGAAATAATCAAGATCAGAGCAGAACTAAATGACATAGAGACTAACAGCGCAATTCTAAGGATCAATGAATCTAGGAGTTAGTTTTTTGAAAAGATAAACAAAATAGACAAAGCTTTAAGTAGGCTCATCAAGAAAAGAAGAGAGAGGACCCAAATAAACAGAATCAGAAATGAAAGAGGAGAGATTACAACTGATACCACAGAAATAGAAGGGATTGTAGGGAATTACTATGAAGAACTGTATGCCAAGAAATTTGAAAACCTAGGTGAAATGGACAAATTTCTAGAAAAATATAATCTCCCAAAACTCAATGAAAAACAGAAAACCTGAACAGGCCAATAAGAGCAGATGAAATTGAAGAAGTAATCAAAAAACTCCCATCACACAAAAGCCTTGGACCAGGTGGTTTCACAGGAGAATTCTACAAAGGTTTTAAGGAAGACCTAAGCACTATTCTTTACAGACTATTCAAAAAAATCCAAAAGAAAGAAAAATTCCCCAACTCTTTTTATGAAGCCAGCATCATCCTAATTCCAAAGCCAGATAGAGACACAACAAAGAAAGAAAACTTCAGGCCAATATCTCTGATGAACATAGATGCTAAAATCTTCAATAAAATATTGGCAAATCGTATCCAACAATACATCAAAAAGCTCATACACCACAACCAAATGGGATTCATCCCAGGGATGCAAGGATGGTTCAACATTTGTAAATCAGTAAATGTAATACACAACATAAACAAAAACAAAGACAAAAAACACATGATCATATCAATAGATGCGGAAAAAGCTTTTGATAAGGTACGACACCCATTTATGATAAAGGTACTCAGAAGAAATGGGAATAGAGAGAACATTCCTCAATATAATAAAGGCCATATATGAAAGACCTACAGCCAACATCATACTCAATGGGCAAAACCTAAAAGCTTTCCCACTAAGATCAGGAACAAGACAAAGTTGCCGGCTATCACCACTTCTATTCAATGTAGTATTAGAAGTTCTAGCCACAGCGATCAGAGAAGAAAAGTAAATAAAAGGCATCCAAATCGGAAAGGAGGAAACAAAACTGGCATTGTTTGCAGATGACATGATAGTGTACATGGAGAAGCCTATAGCCTCTACCAAAGAAATGCTCAAACTAATAAATGAATTTGGCAAAACAGCGGGATACAAAGTCAATATCCAGAAATCATAGGCATTTTTATATACCAACAATAAAACAGCAGAAGCAGAAATCAGGAAAAAATCTCATTTCATGTAGCAAAAACATAAATAAAATATCTGGGAATAAACCTAACCAAGGAGGCAAGAGACCTGTACACAGAAAACTATACAACACTGAAGAAAGAAATCAAGGAAGACACAAACAAATGGAAACATATACCATGCTCATGGATTGGAAGAATTAACATCATCGAAATGTCCATACTACCCAAAGCAATTTATAGATTCAATGCAATACCTATTAAAGTACCAATGGCATATTTCACAGACATAGAACAAACACTTCAAAAATTTATATGGAACCATAAAAGACCCCGAATAGCAGCTGCAATTTTGAGAAAGAAGAACAAAGTAGGATGGATCATAATACGTGATATCAAACTGTATTACAAGGCCACTGTAATAAAAACAGACTAGTACTGGCATAAAAACAGGCACATAGACCAATGGACTAGAACAGAGAGCCCAGAAATAAACCCAAATCTCTACAGTCAATTAGTATTTGACAAAGGGGGCAGTAACATAAAATGGGGTAAAGATAGCCTCTTCAACAAATGGTGTTGGGAGAACTGGACAGCTACATGCAAAAAAAAAAATGAAACTCAAGCACCAATTTACACCATACACCAAAATTAATTCAAGGTGGATAAAAGACTTAAATATAAGCCGTGAAACCATTAAAGCCCTAGAGGAGAACATTGGCAGGAAAATATCAGATAGTCCACGCAGCAAGATTTTTACTGATACATCCCCCAGAGCAAGGGACATAAAGGAAATAATGAACAAATGGGATCTCATCAAACTTAAAAGCTTCTGCATGGCCAAGGAAAACGGTATCAAGATAAAAAGAGAAGCAACAGTTTGAGAAAACATATTCGCCGATGACACCTCAGACAAAGGTTTAATCTCCAAAATATACAAAGAACTCACACGACTACACTCAAGGAAGATGAGCAACCCAATTAAAAAATGGGGAAAGGACTTGAACAGACATTTCTCCAAGGAGGACATACAGGGTATCCAGAGACCCATGAAAAGATGCTCGATATCACTAGCTATCAGAGAGATGCAAATTAATACCACAATGAGATACCACTTAACACCAATCAGAATGGCTATCATAAACAAAGAAACAAACAACAAGTGCTGAAGAGGTTGTGGGGAAAGGGGGACCCTAGTTCACTGTTAGTGGGATTGCAGACTGGTACATCCACTATGGAATACAGTATGGAACTTTCTAAGAAAGCTAAAAATAAACATGCCTTTTGACCCAGCAATTCCTCTATTAGGAGTATATCCTAAGAACCCTGAAACACCAATGCAAAAGAACCTATGCACCCCGATGTTCATAGCAGCACTATTCATGATAGCCAAGATTGGAAGCAACCTAGACACCCATCCGGTCAATGACTGGATCAAAAAACTGATACATTTACACAATGGAATTCTATGCTGCAGAAAGGAAGAAGGAGCTCCTACCCTTTGCAACATCATGGATAGAACTGGAAAGCATTATGCTGAGCGAAATAAGCCAGGCGGTGAAAGACAAATACCATATGTTATCACCTTTAACAGAATTCTAAACAACAAAATAAACAAGCACGCAAAATGTAACCAAAGACACTGTAATACAGAAGGTGCTGACAGGGTCCAGAGGGGAGAGGGGAGACAACTACAGGGGAAAAGGGGAAGGTCTCACACGAACAAGTATAAAGGGCACATGGACAGTATCTAAGGTGGGGGGCAGAGATGGGAGGGAGGTGGGGACGGGTAGGGGGTCCAGGCTGGGAATACAAGAAAGAAAACTGTACTTGAACAAGATTTAAATAAAAATTAAATATATATATATATATATATATATATATATTAATTTGGAGAGCAAGTGGAGTACAGGTCATAACATTAATACAGTGTAAATATGGAGAAAGAATAATACCATAGGTTTTAGCCTAAATATTTCAAAATAAACATTGAATAGTATTGTAAATAGAACATAATAAGCACATAGCCATAATAATTTAAAATTTTATATTTATTTATTTCCTTCAAATGCCTGAAGAATATTAATATGCTTATATGTCACAGATGTAGAAACCAGCTACACAGGAGATTGGTTTGCATTCTTCCCATCACCATTGAACCATCCTATGTGTTTATTACTAGGAGGTGGGAATCATAAGTGAAAAAATGTACAGGCCCTCAGGACTTAATATTTAATTGCAATATCAGTGTGGGTGTCCCAGAAAGAAAGAAGAATAAATAATAAGTATGCATGTCCTAAATTCCAAACAAAAGATTATCTTTCTGATTATGAAATTATGCCAGCCAGCTCTGTGTTGATTTCTAAAAGATTCCAAAAGAAAACTGACATTATTTAAATATGAAGATAATTAGTAGAATAGAATTTCAGAAAATGGAACAAGAGTGATACATATTGTAAAGGTGCCTGTTTTCAAAATGCTTGATCTTCCTCTGCTTCTCAATGAAGGAGAAATAGAATGTTAAAAAATGTCCCCAGTGATTTAATAGTTGCATTTTGGAATCCATTCAACTGATGTTTTGCTATATAAAAAAGAAATGATAATTAGATAAAGTACTCTTTCATATTTAGTTGATGTGAATTCAATAAATGGTTGTTCATGTCCCAAGAGAAAGTAGGGGTGAGTTATTTTGACTCCCTGAAACAGCGTTAATATTTTTTTACTGGCGTGAAGATCTGGCCTAATTTGAAACCCTATTTCACTGTCAAAAGAAGTGAAGAGGGGAAACAACTGTCGTTATACTCTAAGTATACAACTAGAAATTTCAAAAATATAATGATCAAAATAATAGAGTATTTGGTTCTGTGAGTAGAGGAACTTTGAAATTAATTAGATTTCTTGTTAGCATTTCAGTATAATAAATGTAGATAATTGTTAGTTTAAACATATAGAGAGTCTCCCACAAAAAGAGTTTAGGGGGTCAGTGTAGTATAAAGGTTAAATGCCCAAGTTCTGGAATCAAACTGCCTAAACATGAGCTCTCTAACTTACAACTTGCATGTCCTTTTGAAATTTGGGCTCTTTTTTTCATTCCTAGTGCCTTAGTTTTATAAGCTGTAAATGGGAATGATAGTGGTATCTGCAGCATACAACAACCATGGGGATTTAGTAAACAATACATGAGGAAAATGCTTGGCACAAAATTAATGATAGATGTTAGCTATTATTGGTAGCCAATAGTTTAGAATATATCTATTATTTGCTAACAGTCTCTAAGCAATGATTTTCAACCTCATTAGCACATTGGAATCATCTAAGATATACTTTTTAGAGTTTTAATATTTGGTCTTATTCTTAGAAATATTGATTAAATTGATGACAGGTGAGGCCTAGATATCTGTGAGTTTTAAAAGTTACCAAGTAATTCTAACATGCAACTAGAATTGAAAAGCTTTAATCCAAATAACTCACACAGATGTGTAGCATCAGAATGCTCTGTCAGTATCTGAGGTAGTCCTAGAGTAGCCTTATTCAAACTGTATTCTGTGTAATGCTTCTCAATCAAGATGCTCTTTTAAACAAACAAAAAATAAGAGGGAAACATATAGAGTGATCTAAGTTTGATGATGTATATATCTCTTGAAGATTCTTTTTTTAATATTAGCATATTAAAGGATTTGAGCAGTCCCATTTTAGGTAAGTTGTTTATTACTGAGAAAGCCAGATCCCTCAAATTTTTGTAATAAGAAAACACTTTCTTGAAGAATTTTTAATATTCTGCTTTACAACACAGTGCTGTCACCAACTACCACTTCTACTGGCTGAAATATCAATTAATTAACACTTGGGTAATTAATGTAATACATATTTATTAATATCCTATTCTAGGTACTGAGAATTTAGAGCTAAAAGGCATAGGCTTTGGCCATTAAAATCACCTGTGGAGCCTTTTTTTTAAAATACAGGTGCCTTAACTTCACACCACACCTGCTACATATTCTATTAGAGTAGACCGGCTAATAGAATTCACTGGGATTCTCATAATGAGCTGGATTTGGAAATTACCAATACATAACCTACCCTTCTATATTAAACCATGTAGTTTTAACCTATTTTGAAAATATCAACAAAGAAAATAAAGCCAGAAAGAGAAACTACTGACTAACCTTAGAAACACAGATGAAAAAGGATAGGCAAGAAAAGAGTAGGAGAGCACCCAGAAATACAGTGCACCTGAGCAATGTGCATATGTGCTGCATACATGCATGTTGGTGCGTGAGGATGCAGTGTGTGTATGTGTGATGAGAGAAAGAGACAGAGAGATAAGATTGAAAATTGAAGACACTGGCCTGGCTGATTGGCTGGAGAGGGCAGAGATGTACACTTTGAATCCATCATTGGTTAACGAGGAAGAGAAGTTTATCCTTTATTAGTGAAAGGTAACAAGCATTCCTGACCCTTAGCTAAAGAGATTGAGATGAATGGAAGAGGAGTGATCATATTCTTGAGAATGAAATAGTTTAAGACAATAGAATTTGAACTTGTTTCAATGGGAAAAGAGTTAGAGATCATCTTACTTTTTGAGAAATAATATGAAATATTGACATAATAGACTGAGAATATATACACACTTTCTTCTGTAAGTCAGGTATCACCATTTCATAGTAGAAGCAGGGGATGTGGTGCAAGATAAGTACAAAGGAAAGGAATTTTGAGAGTGTTGTTGTACTTCTTTAAGCACAACTCTATTAAGGGTGGAATCTTAAATACTGTATGATTTCAGTTACATGTGCAATCTGGAAAAATAAAATCAACCTCAAATTCTCAGAAAAACAGAGAATACAATGGTGGCTGACAGGGCCTGGGAGGTTGGGGAAATGGGGAGATGTTGGTCAAAGGTCACAAACTTCCAGTTATAGGAAGAATAAGTCCTAAAAATACTCTATTATGCACTTAAAAGTTGCAAGAAGAGTAGATATTAAATGTTCTCACAATGCACACACACACAAATAATTATAATTGAGACAATTGATTTATTAACTAACTTTATTGTGGTAATAATTCCACAATATGTATCAAATCATTGTGTCATACATCTTAAACTTACACAATATTATATAACAATTATATCTCAATGAGGTATGTCTTAATGGAAACCAGCTTTTACATTTCTGGAGCGCCTTAGAGAGTTTAACTTTTAGTAGATATACTTAATTACGTTCATGTTAAAACATTTCTATTGAAAATTTTATGATCCTTTTAACCAATGTCACCCCAATAAATTTAATTAAAAACCTTACTTTCTGTATTTAAACAGAAAGATCCTCCACCTTCCTGTTACAAGATTGTGGTGAAAATGTGCCCCTGTCCAAACAGGAGCTGTTAAGGTTCTAAGACTATAACTTCAACCTTACAGAGACATGTTACATACAGTAAAAATGTTGGAATTTCTATTCTGGAGGAAGAGTGCCTAAGATTGAATCTTTTAGTAAGAAAATAAGATATTTTGACATATATAACTTTCAATTTTCACTTGTGAAGTTGTGAAATCAAATTTAACTTTAACCTCAAATTCTATGAACATAGAAGTTGAATAGGGGGAAAACATCAAACATCAACCTACTTAAGCTGGTTTAGGGATGCTGTCCCATACCTCCACACAAATGGAAAGCCCCAACCATGGTTACCATTTTATGGTTTGCAATCAAGTGGGCTTTGGAACCCCTCACAGCAGCTACTTCCCACTAGAAGACAAAGAATTTCAGGCAATGATATGTAATATAGGAGAAGAGACATAAAATTATGGGTAGCTCATGAAATCCAAATTCTGCAAAAGTAGTTCTGAATGCTGAGAAATAGCGGTGATTAAGTAAGAGTGTACTGGGATGATTCTCTAACCTAAATTGGTTGGGACTTGATTTCTTTGGAAAGCTCAACCTAAAACAGATGTATAGCTACAAATCAGAAAGAGGGTGAAAGTGCTCCATCTCTTGTTCAGTATGCTTTTCATTAGCAGGCAGTAGAACACAACATGAAGAACAAGTTATGTTCTACTTCAAAGTTGAAGAAAAAAATAAATTACGGCCAAGAGTTAAGCAACTTTAGATATTTTTGTAACTAAAGAGATCTCTCCAGTGTTGTCTGTGGCTACCTTAGTGACATACTAAAAGCAAGGTTGAATGATGAAGCTCAAGATTAAGATACTAGGAAGAATGTGACAGGCTGGAAAAGTATTCCAGTCTGTAGGAGCTTGAAATAAGCTTGCTCTTCAATCTTCAAATAGAATTTCCTACAATCCTAGAGCCAACTCATTTTAAATTGAAGATTAAATATCTTGATTTACTTTTATTATGTGTGTATCATAAAGAAATTATGTACAAGCAACTACCTATTTGCCCCAAGTATTCAGCTGACACTAACCATTAATAAAATAAACCAAGTAATGACATGAAATTATTACAAAAATATTTTTGTTTGTTATTATAATTTAAGGGAATAAGAGAGCTAAGTTAAAAGTATCAGAGAAACTGTGGGTACATACATGTAGTGGAGAAAACAAGAAGGGGTTCGGGAAACATTGCAGTAAACTCTGAATTAGGGTTTATTTCATGTTTTTGAAGAGATACAAATGAAGATCAAATTCTCTACTAGTGCTTTGGCTTGGGCCACACATAAGACACAATTTTCACCTTGTATCTATGTTATAGAAGACTTACTGAGTCCCATCTACTTGAGGAAAGCTTTGAGTTAGATAGATTATTCACATATAACACTTCATTTACTTTTCAAAATAACTTTATAAAGCAGAGGGAGGTAACTTGCTCTCCATCTCTCCTTTGGTTAAGTGGCATAATCAAAATTTGAAACTAGGCTGGATTAGCTCTATAGCATATTACTTCTACTATACCAGGAAATCATGAGTCATTTCTACTGATGCATGTTTTTTGTTATGTCCAACCAGGAACAGATTTTCAGAAGCAGCTGACAGTAGTTATTAATTATTGTAAGAAGGAGCAATTTAGTAAAAATCATCATTATGTACACTTGTTAAACATTATTATTCAGGCAAACAATACTAAAGATCTATTCAACAAGTCAATTCATTCAGCTACTTTTGTTTTCATTTTGCAGCCCACTTGTCTTAATTGGCCATCATGATAAAGCGTTTTTCAACAGGACTAAACATCTCACAGATCAACTCACTTCCACTATGGATATGTGCCATTAGATTTTTTCAGGACTAAATGTGTCTTGCATATTGTATAATAAAGCAATGGAACACTTTATGTTAAGTGCATTTTTTCAAGACCTAGAGCAATTTCAAGTCTCCTTTAAGGAAAAACTTAGTTCTTCCAAAAGGTATCCCCTTAGCCCACATCTACTTGCAAGTGGGCTGTTTCTTTGAAAGAAAATTCATTTCAAGTTATTCAACTTTTACTACAGAATATTAATTATATATCACCCATATCTGTTTGGTAAAACTTTTAGATCTCTTTTCATTTAATAGCACAAAGAAATAACTCATGAGTTAATGTCCATTCTATACTTATGTAAAACTCATTTGAGATTAACTATTCTTCTCTCTAAATTCTCTAAGCATTAGCCTTGAATAAGCTAAATTATCAGTAATCAACATGCCTGGACTCTATTCTTTCAGCTCTCTTAAGCAGTGTTTAGTGGTGTACAGGCTCCTGTTCTAGCTTCTCAACTTTTAAATATGTGACCTTGAGAAAATTACTCATGCTCCTCCAGCCCATTTCTAAGCCAGTAAAATAATTTTAGAAATTCAGTTCAGCCCAACAAACATATTTAGGATATCTGTTAGGTACCATCTTCTGTGCTGGAGTTAGGTATAAAAACATTTTAAGCTTATTTACTCAATATTTGTGAGCTTATGCCATATGTTAGCCATTGTCTTAAGGGCTAAGGATAAATTATTGAATGAGGCTGACAAATTCCCCATTCTCATAGCTTATATTTTAGTATAACGTTCAGAAAATAAACATGGAAACAAAAACTAATTAAATATAAATTTAGGTGATAAGAATTATGAAGAAAACACTGTGAAGCAGCATAAGAAGGTCACTTTGTGGAAACAGAAATGCCTTAGAAACTGTGCTCAGGAATGATTTCCCTCTAGGAGGAGGACATTTGACAGAAATATGAATGATAAGAAAAGATGATCAAGAAATCTCTGAATTCGAGGAAGTTATAGTCTAGCAGAGGACAGGGGAGCAAAAGTGCAATTTCAATAAGTGGTAGTACAGTGGTATGCTATAAAGATTATTTGGGAGAATTTGTTTAAGCAATGCAAAAGTGCCTCACAAAAAGTCATGCACAAATAAGGTACTCACAAAATATAAGCCATATTTTCTGTCTTTGAGAGTTAACATATTGTCCCTCCTTTTTAATCAATGTAAAATAAATCCACTTGATCCTTCATGATGACTTCTTAAAATCAGAAAATGCTTGGTCTAATTTACATGTCTTTTTGAGACAATAAAAATTATATGCTGTTGTAGACTTTCCTTCTCTCTTGGCTTATGGTACTAGCTATGGAGCTTGATTTTCATCATTAACCTCTATTTCTTATTGTCTTTATTTCTATTGTGTTTATTGTTGTTTTAATACCATAAACTGTCTGGATATTTTTATATCTATATAGAAAACAAATGGTTTTAAAGAACATGTTTATCCATTCCAGTTATTTTTGTTCCTAATATTTAGAAAAAATATTTGGTGTTTGAAGTATAAAAGTAGTCCTGGTATTCTCTTTTTGACATAGACTTCATTTCCAGTAATATGGATATAATAGAGGAAAGAGATGACTGGATAGAATTATTAATATTTTAACCCACTCTTTTATTCATCATCAAACATTTGGGTTTCTTTTTCAGATTTTCTACAGTAAAATTTAATTAATGTAACCTAATTGGAGGAGATAATATAAACCATTATAAACCTGATATACATACTGTCTTTAAACACACAGATAACTTGGTGGTTAAGACATTACACTTTGAACTTAAACACACTGAGGATCAAATATTTCCTCTACTTGCTGATTGTGGCTTTAGTTAGTGTTTTGATCTCTCTGGGGTCATCTGTTCAATGTGAAAAATAGCATCCATCTCACAGGATTCTACTGAGGCTAAAGACATTATATAATTAAACAATGGTTATAAAGTTTTTAACAAAATATCTGGCACAGAGCAAGTATCTAAAATAGAAATTATTATTTAGATTTTGTATTTATCTGCTTTATTGCATATTCTACATAATAATCCATATACTGTTATATAATATCAGAAAAAATGAAACCTTTAAAGATTAACAACTTTTGTCAAGGATTATAGTATATCAGCAACTCGAGTTCTTAGAAATGCTCTTAACTTATCTTAATTAATGCATAGGAAGCAGTAGGATGTACCAAAATAGAACCTGAACACCAAAAATCCAATTACAGGGGACCCAAATGGCAGCACAGTTAATGAAAGATACCCTAACCACCTCCCAGGACCAAAATAGAATAACAACTAAATTATAGAAAAATGATCCTAAATAACCAACTGAAAACTAGCTGGACAGAAGCCATATAACCAAGGTCATAGAAAAGAAACCACTTCACCAAACAGGACTGGTAGGGAGTGTGGAGGAGGCATGAGTGGACTGGCTGAGGTCCTACAGATGGCAGTTGAAGATCCAAAGAGATCCTTCAGCAGTCAAAGGTGTTCCCCTTGAGAAGTGTGGGGTCTAAACCCCAAGTTGGGTTCCACAGACTATAGCACCAGAACTGAGAAAGGAACCCAAATAACATACAACTCTGAAAAGCAGTGGAGTTTCTGTTTACCAAAGAAAGATGGCTAGAGACACAAAAACCCTTTTAAAGGCCAACACACAAAATTTTGTTAGCAGCCACTTACCCTGGCCTCTGGCAGAGAGAGGGCAGAGCAGACTAGAGAAACGTGAGGACAGTCTGGGGCTGGTGGCTCTGGAGAGAGAACTGAAGGGAAAAAAACAGGATCCCTGTGCTGAGTCATTCCCAATACTGTAGGAGCTATCTATCTCAGGCAGAGTACCCAGCTCCAAGTGACGTCTGCTTGATGGGAAGCAATAGCCCCACCCAAGGAATCACTCTTGCCCAACCCTGCGGCACTTAAACACTTAAACCCTACTCCAGGAGAGTACAGCATAACACTTTAAGTATAACAGAAAGCCTGCAGTCAGAGACACCTTTCTAGGACTCTGATACTCTGGCTAAGCCTCTTCTGGGCCTAGTGCTGGTAAAAGTCAGCCTTAGTGTGCAGCCTTGTTGTTTCCGCACACACCCAGTCCCACCAGAGGGAGCCACAAATTGTGGATCACTGATAACTCCAAATAGGGTGCCTAGGGTGAGTCACATGCAATGTTTAATATAGATCTGCACCTCAATCTTTGCAGGTCTACCTAATACATAAAAAAACAAATCCAAAGAAGCAGCCAAATAGGAAGAAAAAGAAGTAGACCCCAAATAAAAGAACAAGAAAATTGTCCAGAAGAAGAACTAGATGAAATGGAGGCAAGCAATTTACAGACAGAAAGTTTAGAGTAATGATTATAAAAATATTCAACAGCACAAAAAGAGACATAGAAACCATAAAAATTAACCCAAATGCAGTATATGAAGTAAATAATACACTGGAAGTAATAAAGGGTAGGTTAGATGAAGCAGAGGATTGAATTGGTGATTTGGAAGATAGGGAAGAAAAAACACCCAAGCAGAGCAGAAAAAAAAAATATATATATATATATGAGGAGAGCTTAAGAAACCTTTGAGACAACATGAGGCATAACCACAACTGCGTAATGGGGATACCAGAAGGAAAAAAGAATTAGCAAAGAGTTATTTGAAGAGATAATGATTGAAAAATTTCCAAATCTGGTGAAGGAAAAATACACACAAATCCAGGTAGCTCAAAGAGTCCCAAACAAATTTGACCCAGAGATTTCTACACTAAGAAACATCCTGATAAAAATGGCAGGACAAGGAGAGAATCCTAAAAGCCACAAGAGAAAAAGCAGGTAGTTGCATACAAAGAAGCACCAATTAGACTGTCATCTGATTTCTCAATAAAAATATTTCAAGCCAGAAAGAAATGATGTAAAATATTCAAGATGATGAAAAGCAAGGACCTACAATAAAAGCTACTTTACCCATCAAGGCTGCCATTTAAAATTAAAGGAGAAATAGGGAGCTTCCCAGATAATAAAAAGCTAAAGGAGGAGGTTGTTAACACCAAACCACTACTGTAACAAATGAGAAAAGACTCAGTTGAAAAAGAAGGAGGAGGAGGAGAAGAAGGGAAATGAATAAAAAACCCAGAGGAAAATAGCATAACATTAAAATGGCATGAAATATATATATCTATAAATGATCACTTTAACTGTGAGTCACTTAAAGGCTCTAACCAAAAGACAAATGGTAGCTGAAAATAAGAAAACAAGATCCATATATATTTTGTCTCCAAGAGACCCACCTTAGATCAAAATATACACATAGACTAAAAGTAAAGGGATGGGAAAAGATATTTCATCCATATGAAAATGGGGGGCGGGGAAACTGGTGTAGCAATACTTACATCCAACAAAATAGACTTTAAAACCAAAGTTATAGCAAGAAACAAAGAAAGACACTGCATAATGATAAAGTGAACAATGCAACCAGAAGATATATCCCTTCTAAACATTTATGTACCCACATAGGAGCACCTAAATATGTAAATCAATTCTTGATGTACATAAAGGGAGACATCTACATAAATACAGTCATAGTTAGGATATTTCAACACCCCATGTCAATGGACAGATCTTCCAGACAGAAAATCAATAAAGACAGAGTGCCCTTAAATGACACATTAGCTTAAATGAATTTATTTGATATCTTCAAGCATTTAATACTAAAGCAGCAGAATTTACATGTTTCAAGTCCACGTGGAATGTATTTTAGGAGAAACAATATGTTAGGAAACAAAACAAGTCTCAATACATTTAAGAAGATTGAAATCATATTAAGCATTTTCTCTGACCACAATGCTATAAAACTAGAAATCAATCACAAGAAGAACACTGAAAAACACACAAAGACATGGAAGCCAAATAACATGTTATTGAACAATAAATGGGTCCACAACAAAATTAAGGAAGAAGTCAAACGTTGCCTTGAAACAAATGGAAATGAGAACACGACAATCCAAAATCTGTAAGACACAGGGAGAGCAATCTTAATAGGGAAATATATAGTATTACAAGTGTATCTCAAAATATAAAATAAATTAAAATAAAAACAAGAAAAAACTCAAATAAACAATCTTACTTTACACTTAAAAGGACTTGAAAAAGAAAACAATGTCCAAAGTGAGTAGAAACCAATGTCCCAAGTGAGTAGAAGGAAGGAAATAATAAATATCAGAATAGAAACAAACTGGAGTCTAAAAAATTATATATATATATGAATCCAAGGGCTGGTTCTTTGAAAAGATAAACAAAATTGACAAACTTTAAACCAAACTCATCAAGTTCAAAAGAGAGCCAACCCAAATAAATAAAATCATAAATGAAAGAGGAAAAATAACAAGTGACACCAGAAAAATACAAAGGATTATAAGAAAGTATTATAAACTAGTATATGCCAACACACTGGACAACCTGGACAAAATTGATAAATTACTAGAAACAAACATTCTCCCAAAACTAAACCAGGAAGAATCAGATAATCTGAATAGACAGATTGCACCTAGTGAAATTGCAGCAGGAATTAAAAAATTCCAAGCAAACAAAAGCACTGGACTTGATGTCTTCACATGTCAAGCTTACCAAACATTCTGAGAAGAACAAACACATCTCCTTCTCAAACTATTTCAAAAAATTTAAGAGGAGGCAAGGCTCCCAAACTTATTTTATAGGGCCAGTATTATCTTAATTCCAAACTCAGAGAAAGACATACACAAAAAGAAAATATAGGCCAATATCTCTGATGAACATGGACGCTAGAGTCATCAACAAAATACTATCAAACTGAATACAGCAATGGATTGAAAAGATCTTAACTATGATCCAATGAGTTTTATTTTGGTGGTGCAAGATTCATACAACATT
Source organism: Sturnira hondurensis (assembly GCF_014824575.4). Classification (NCBI taxonomy): domain Eukaryota; kingdom Metazoa; phylum Chordata; class Mammalia; order Chiroptera; family Phyllostomidae; genus Sturnira; species Sturnira hondurensis. Next base: position 1,340,381 of record NW_028081854.1, read on the forward strand.
GGCAAATTAATAGATGTGATTTACCACATAAACACAATGAAGAATAAAAACCACATAATTATATCAATAGATGTTGAAAAAGCATTCAATAAAATCCAGCAAGCATTTATGATAAAATTTTCAGCAAAGTGGGAATAGAGGGAACATACCTAAACATAATAAAGGCCATATATGACATATCCACTTCCACCATCATACTCAATGGGCAAAGACTAAAAGCATTCTCCTTAAGATCAGAAACAAGACAGTTATATCTACTTTAACCTCTCTTATTTTACATAGCACTGGAAATCCTAGCCGCAGCAATCAGACAAGAAGAAATAAAGAAACCCAAACCAGGGAGGAAATAGTAAAACTGTCTTTATTTGAATATCATATGATACTGTACATAGAGAACTTCAAAGATTCCACTAGAACTGATAAACGAATTCAGCAAAGTAGCAGGATACAAAATTAATATTCATAAATTAGATGCATTTTTATATGCCAATAATGAACTGACAGAAAAAGAAATTATGAAAACAATCCCATTCTAAATTGCTTCAAAAAATAAAATACCTAGGAATAAACCTAACCAAGAATGTAAAATACCCTTATTTTGAAAATTATATGACACTGAAGAAAGAAATTGAAGAAGGTACAAATAGGTGGAGAACATACCATGTTCATAGATAGAAATAATTAACATCATTAAAATGTCCATATTACCCAAAGCAATCTATAGATTCAACATAATTCCTATCAAAATTTCAGTGTTGTAATTCACAGAACTAGAACAAAAATTTCAAAAATATGTATAAAACCAGAAAATGCCCCACACAATAATATCATTCCATAGAAAGAAGAACAAAGTAGGAGGAATCACATTACCTAATATCAAATCATACTACAAAGCTATAGTAATCAAATCATAATGGTACTACAATGAAAACAGACACATAGATCAATGGAACAGAACAGAGAGCCCAGAAATAAACCCACATTTTATAGTCAATTAATATTCTACAAAGGAAGCAAGCACATACAATGTGCTAAAGGTAGTTTATTCAGTAAATGGTGTTGGGAAAATTGGACAGATATGTGAAGAAAAATGAAACTAGACTATGTTCTTAAACTACAAATTAATAAATTCAAAATGGGTTAAAGACTTAAGCATCATACCTGAAACCAGGAAAATTGAAAAACAGGCAGTAACATCTCAAACATTGCTCATAACAATATTTGATCACATATATCTTTCCAGGCAAGAAAAGAAATCAAATAAACAAATGGTACTACATAAAACTAAAAAGTTTTTGCATAGCAAAGGAAAACATTAATGAAATAAAAAGACAACCCACAAAATTGGAGAACATATTTGCCTATACATCTGATAAGGGGTTAATATCCAAATTTATAAAGAGCATACAAAAAATGAACCCAATTAAAAGACCAGCAAAGGACCTGAATAAGCACTTCTTCAAAGAGGACATACAGATAACCTATAGACATATGAAAGGATACTCAACATCAGTCACTAATTATCAGAAAATGCAAATTAAAACCACAATGAGATACCATCTCACACTTTTCAGAATGGCTATCATCAATAAATCAACAAACAAGTACTGGTGAGGATGTGGAGAAAAGGGAACGCTAGTTCCCATTCCTGTTGGGAATGCAGAGTGGTGCAGCCACTGTGGAAAGCAGTATGGAGATACCTCAAATGATTAAAATGGATCTGCCTTTTGATCCAGCAATCTTCCTTCTGGGGATATATCCAAAGGAACCAAAACACACTAATTGTAAAGTACATAAATTCCCCTATGTTCATTGCAATGTTATTTACAATTGCCAAGATATGGAGGTGGCCCAAGTGTCCATCAGTAGATGAGTGGATAAAAGAACTATAGGACATTTACACATTAAATACTACTCGGCCATAAAAACTAAGAAAATTTTACTCTTTGCAACATTATAGATGGAGCTGGAGAATATTTATGCTAAGTGACATAAGCCAAAGACATAAGAAAAAGACAAATACCATGCGATTTCACTCGTATGTAGAACTTGAACAAACTGAACTAATGGGAAAAACAGAGACAGACTCATGCTTAGAAAGGAGGATGACAGCTGGGGGTGGGAGTTGAGGGGGAAGAGATGAGCAAAAAGGAAAAATGACTCATGGACATGGACAATAGTGTGTTGATTGCAGGTTGGGGGTTATAGGAGGATTCAATGGTAATGGAAATGATATAATAAAAAAATTTTATCTGAAAAATAAATCCCATAATATCCACATAGTTAGATAGGGACTAGTGGGCTAATCAAGGGGGAATACCAAGGGGTATTGTTTTTATTGTGAGGAAATAAGAGTTTTAAAGATAAGCCTAGAAATGCAACAGACAGGCAGGGTATGAGTACTATTAGCTATGATGGAGCTAAGTCTAGGACTCAGATCATCTTAAGTCTACATGAGCTCATGAACACTCAAGGGGAAGTGGTATCCTTTGCTAGACGGTGGGTAAACTGGGATTGGCTTTACTTGGCAATGGGTATAGAGATGCCTCAATAGAGAAAATCAGATACAGGGAAAACAATTCCAGTAACTGCAGGGATTTGGAGGTGAAAACAGAATTCTAAGCTACTAAGAAGATCTAAACAAACTTCAGTTCAATTACAACATCTCAAATCAGTTTATCTTTTCCCTCCATAGAAAGAGACATTTTCCAGAACCTAACACAATGGCCTCAGCATTAAAACTTCTCCATAAGGGGTAGAAATCCAGAGGCTTAACAAGTCACACAAGATAGAGAGACAAAATTGAAAACACTAGGAATGGCTGTTGTATATGTAAATGGGACACAATGGCTTTCATTCATTTGGGATATTATGCAGATGGTAAATGTAGCAAGGTGAGAATTAGTTAATTTTCTGATGCCTACTTTATTAGTAGTTTACTACTCATAGATTAAATTTCTATTTCTCTAATTTTAAAATCTTGATGTAAAAAACCTTGAGAAGCCAAATTAGCATCAAATAGCAAAGGTAACAACTTAGATGTCTGGGATGATATGACATCTTAATCTTTCACTTCACTCAAGGAGACTTTTTTTTTACATTGACATGGCACTTTTTCTTTTAATTACTTTATTGTTATTTGATTACAGCTGTCTGCATTTTCTCCCCACCCCTCCCCCTCCACCCCAGCCAAGCCCACCTCCCTCCCTTGGTTCCACCCTCCCACTTGGTTTTGCCCATGTATTCTTGAGTTCCTAAAAACGCTTCTCCCCACTATTTCCTCCTCCCTCCCCTCTGGCTATTGTTAGTTGTTCTTCATTTCAATGTCTCTGGTTATATTTTGTTTGCTTTCTTATTTTGTTGATGATGTTCCAGTTAAATGTGAGATTATATAGTATGTACCCCTCACTGCCTGGTTTATTTCACTTACCACAATGTTCTCCAGTCCCATCCATGATGTCACAAATGGGAGAAGCTACTTCTTTATCTCTACTGCATAGAATTCCAATGTGTAAATGTACCAAAAAATGTTTTTTGATCCACTCATTTGCTGATGGGCACTTAGGTTGCTTCCAGCCGTTGGCTATTGTAAATTGTGCTGCTATGAACATTGAGGTGCATGGGTTCTTTTGGATTGGTGTTTCAGGGTTCTTAGGGTATAATCCCAGCAGTGGAATTGCTGGATCAAAAGGTAGCTCCATTTTTAGTTTTCTCAGAAAATTCCATACTAATTCCATACATTGTTTCCACAATGGCTGTAACAGTTTGCATTCCCAACAACAATGAACTAGGGTTCTCTTTTCTTCTCATCCTCTCCAACACTTGTTGTTTGTTGCTTTGTTTATGATTGCCATTCTGACCAGTGTGAGGTGGTATCTCACTGTGATTTTAATTTGCGCCTCTCTGATGACAGGTGATGCTGAGCAACTTTTCATGCCTCTGGGACCTCTGTATGTTCTCCTTGGAGAAATGTCTGTTCAAGTCTTTCGCCCATTTTCTACTTGTGTTTTTTGACTTCCTGGAGTGGAGTCATTTTGCTTTACAAATTTTGGAGATCAAACCTTTGTCTGAGGTATATTGGCAAATATTTTCCCCATATATTTGGTTCTCTATTAATTTTAATGCTGTTCTCTGTAGCCATGCAGAAGCTTTTTAATATGATGAGGGTCCATTTGTTTATTCTTTCCTTTATGTGCCTTGTTTTAGGGGACCTATCTGTGAAGATATTGCTGAGAGGAATGTCTGAGATTTTCCTACCAATGTTTTCCTCTAGGAAGTTTAAGGTGAGATGACTTATATTTAAGTCTTTTGTCTGCCTTCAATTTATTTTTGCATATGGTGTAAGTTGGTGCTTGCATTTATTTTTTTTGCATGTAACTGTCCAGATTTGCCAACACCATTTGTTGAAGAGGCTATTTTTACTCCATTTTATGCTTCTGCCCCCTTTATCAAATATTAATTGACAATAGACTCAGGTTTATTTCTGAACTCTCTGTTCTGTTCCATTCATCTAAGTGCCAATTTTTATGACAGTACTGGGCTGTTTTGATCACAGAGGTTTTGTAATATAGTTTGATATCAGGTATTGTGATCCCTTCTGCTTTGTTCTTTTTTTCAAAATTGCTGCAGTTATTTAGGGTAGTTTATGATTCCATATAACTTTTTGAAGCATTTGTTCTATATCTTTGAAATATGCCATTGACACTTTAATAGGTATTGCATTGAACCTATAAATTGCTTTGGGTAGTATGGACATTTTCATGATGTTAATTCTTCCACTCCATGACCATGGTGCTTCCATTTTTTTGTGTGTCTTCCTTAATTTCTTTCTTCAGTGTTGTATAGTTTTCCAAATACAGGTCTTTTACCTCCTTAGTTACGTTTATTCCTAGGTATTTTATTTTTCTTGTTTCTATATCAAATCAAATTTTTCCCTGATTTCTGTTTCTGGTGTTTCATTGTTGGTGTACAAAAGTTCCTTTGATTTCTGAATATGGACTTTATATCCTGCTGTTTGGCCTAATTCGTTTATTATGTAATGTAGTTTTTGGTGGATTCTATAAGATTTTCCATGTACACTATCTTGTCCTCTGCAAACAATGATAGTTTTACTTCCTCCTTTTTAATTAGAGTGTCTTTTATTTCTTTTTCTTCTCTGATTACTGTGGTAAGGACTTCCAATACTATGTTGAATAGGAGTGGTAAAATAGGGCATCCTTTCCTTTTTTATTTTTTTTCTTTTTAGAGGGGAAGAGAAGGAGAGAAGATCAATGTATAGTTGCCTCTTGTGAGTCCCCTGCCAGGAACTGGCCTGCAACCCAGGCATGTGCCCTGACTGGGAATCAAACTGCAATCGTGTGGTTTGCAGGCCCACGCTCAATCCTACGCCAGCCAGGGTGCTTTTTTCTGACCTTGGTGGGAAAGCCCTAAGTTTTTGTCCATTGAGTGTGATGTTGGCTGTAGGTCTCTCATATATGGCTATTATGTTGAGGAGTGTTCCCTTCATTCCCACTTTGCTGGGAAATGTTTTTATCCTAAATGGGTACTGTGCCTTATCAAATGCTTTTTCTGCATCTATTGATATGATCATGTTATTTTTGTCTTTCATTTTGTTTGTTTATTTGCATTTATTTATTTGCAAATATTGTACTATCCTTGCATCCCTGGAAGGAATCCCACTTGATCATGATGTAGGATCTTTTTAATATTTCTGGGTGCAGTATGCCAGTATTTTGTTAAGGATTTTAGCATCTATGTTCATCATCGATATTGGTCTGAAGTTTTTTTCTTTGTTGTGTCTTTATCTGTTTTGGGGATTAGGATGATGCTGGCTTCATTAAAAGAGTTTGGGAGCCTTCTATCTTCTTGAGTTTTTTTGAAATAATCTGTGGAGGGTGGGGGTTATATGTCCTCTAAATACTTTGTAAACTTCTCCTGTGAAGCCATCTTGTCTAGGGCTTTTGTGCGTCAGAAGTTTTTTTATTGTTGTTTCAATTTCATCAGGTGTTATTGATCTCTTCAGGCCTTCTGCTGCTTCTTCACTGAGTTTTGGAAGATTCTATTTTTCTAGAAATTTGCCCATTTCACCGAGGTTTTCAAATTTCTTGGCATATAGTTCTTAATAGTAATTTCTTACAACCCTTTGTATTTCTGTGGTGTCAGTTGTAATCTCTCCTGTTTCATTTCTGATTGTGTTTATTTGGGTCCTCTCTCTTTTTTGTTGATGAGCCTGCTTAAAGGCTTGTCAGTTTTGTTTATCTTTTCAAAGAACCAACTCCTGGATTCATTGATCTTTAGGATTGTGCTTTTAGTCTCCATGTCATTTAATTCTGCTTTGATCTTAGTTATTTCCTTCCTTCAATTTGCTCTGGGTTGTCTTTGTTGTTGTTCCTTGAGTTCTTGTAGGCTTCGGGTTAGGTTGTTTGTTTGAAATATTTCTATCTTTTTTTAGGTAGACCTGTATCCCCCTGAACTTCCCTCTCAGGACTGTCTTTGCTGTGTCCCATACGTTTTCGGTTCTATTTTGTGAGTTTATTTTCATTTGTTTCCAGAAACTTTTTGATTTCTTCCCTAATTTCATTCTTGACCCATTCATTGTTTAATAGCATGCTATTCAATCTCCATGAGTTTGAGTGTTTTGGGGTTATTTCCTTGAGGTTGGTTTCTAGTTTCAGTCCCTTGTGGTCAAAGAAAATGCCTGATATGATTTCAATTTTTTTTTTTTAGTTTGTTGAGGCTCGTTTTGTGTACTATCATGTGGTCTATCTTTGAAAAAGGTCCATGTGCATTTGAAAAGAATGTGTATTTAGCTTCTTTGGGATAAAAAGGCTCTATATATAGCAGTTAAGTCCATTTCCTCTAGGACATTGTTCAATGTCACAATATCTTTGTTGATATTTTGTTTGGGAGATCTGTCCATTTTTGACAGTGAGGCGTGAAAATCTCCTACTGTAACTGTGTTGCTGTCAATATCTTTCTTGAAGTCTTACAAGATTTTCTTTATGTAGTTGGGTGTTCCTATGTTGAGTGCATATATATTTACAAGGTTTATATCTTCTTTTTTTAATTTTAATTTTTTAATTTAATTATTGTTCAAGTACAGCTTTCTGTCTATTACTCCCATTCCAGCCCACTCTCCCATGCTCCCCACCTCCCTCCCATTTCTACCCGCCTTAGTTGTTGTTCATTTCTCCTCTATACTAGTTCCTGCAAATCCTTCCCCTTTCCCCCTGAAATTCTGTCCCCTCTTCCCTCTAGTCACTGTCCCCTGTTCTCTATATTAGTGTCTTTGTTTTTATTTTGCTCGCTTGTTTGTTTTGTTGATTAGCTTCCTGTTAAAGGTGAAATCATATGGTATTTGTATTTCACCACCTGGCTTATTTCACTCAGTATAATGCTTTCCAGTTCCATCAATGCTGTTGCAAAGGGTAGGAACTCCTTCTTTCTTTCTACTGCATAGAATTCCATTGTGTATATGTACCATAATTTTTTGATCCATTCATTTACTGACAGGCACCTAGGTTGCTTCCAGCTCTTGGCTATTGTAATTGTGCTGCTATGAACATTGGGGTGCAGAGGTTTTTTTGGATTGGTGTTTTAGGGTTCTGAAGATATAATCACAGGAGTGGCATTGCTGGGTCAAAAGGCAGGTGCATTTTTATTTTTCTGAGAAAATTCTATACTGTTTTCCACAGTGGTTGTACCAGTCTGAAATCCCACCAACAATGGATTAGGGTCCCCTCTTCTCCACATCCTCTCCAACACTTGTTTTTTGTTTCTTTGTTTATGATAGCCATTCTGACTGGTGTTAAGTAGTATCTCATTGTGGTTTTAATTTGCATCTCTCTGATAGCTAGCAATATTGAGCATCTTTTCATGTGTCTCTGGATCCTCTGTATGTCCTCCTTGGAGAAATGTCTGTTCCATTCCTCTGCCCATTTTTTAATCAGGTTGCTTGTCTTCTTTGAGTGGCGTCGAGTGAGTTCTTTGTATATTTTGGAGATTAAAACTTTATTTGAGGTATCATTGGCAAATATGTTTTCCCATACAGTAGGTGTTTGTGTCTTCTTGATGGATTCTTCCCTTGTGTGTTATGAAATGACTTTCTGGGTCTCATTTAATGTCCTTTGTTTGAAGTCAATTTTGTCTAATATGAATACTGATGCCCTGGCTTTTTAATTTTCCTGTTCATTTGCTTGGAATATTTCTTTCCAGACCTTCACTTTCAATCTGTTCAGATCTTTTGTTCTGAGGTGGGTCTCTTGTACGCAGCATATGTGTGGGTCATATTTTTTTATCCATTCCGCTATTCTGTGTCTTTTGATTGTGGCATTTAATCCACTTATGGCTAGGGTTATTATTAATGGGTACTTATTCATTACTATTTTTTCATACCTGTGTTCCTTTCTCTGTCACTGTTTTTCTTTCTGTTCTTAAAGCAAACCCTGTAGCATCTCCTGCAGAGCTGGTTTGGAGAAGCTATATTTTTTGAGGCTTCTTTTGTCTGGGAACCTCCTTATTTGGCCTTTCATTTTAATTATGAGCCTTGCTGGATATAGTAGTCTTGGTTGCAGGCCTCTGGTTTTTATTACTTGGAATATTTTTTGCCTTTCCCTTCTGGCTTGGAGCGTTTCCATTCAAAAGTCAGCTGCTAGTCTTATCAGGACTCCCTTGCATGTTACCTCCTGTTTTTCCCTTGCTGTCTTTAAGATTCTGTCTTTATCTTGGAATTTTGCCATTTTAATTATGATGTGTATTTACGTGGGTCTCTTTGGGTTAGTCTTCGTTGGGACTCTGTGTTTCCTAGATTTGTGTGACTTTCTTTCATCAAATTAGGAGTTTTCTATCATTACTTTTTCAAGCAAGTTTTCTATCCCTTGCTCTTTTTCTTCTGCTTCTGGTATCCCTATTATATGGATACTATTACATTTCACATTTTCCTTAATCCCTCTTCAGTCTTTCTGAGCTGATTCTTCTTGTCTTGCTCATTCTGGGTGGGGTTTTTTTTCTACCTTCTCCTGTAGCTCATTGCTCCAATCCTCTGTTTCATTAAACCTGCTTTTGATTCCCTCTACTGTGTCCCACAGTTCAGAAATTGTATCCTTCATTTCCTCTTGGCCCTTGTTGATAGTTTCTATTTTCTTTTTTATGCTGATATAGTTTGCACTAAGTTCATTGTGTTTTCCCTGTAGTTTTTTTGTAATTCCCTATGAGCTCATTTAACTTCTTGATAACCACTACTTTGAACTCAATATCTGATAGTTGACTTGCCTGTTTTATTTAGCCTTCTTTCTGAGACTTCCTCCTTTTCTTTCATTTGGGGATTGATTCTTTGTCGTCCCATTGTTTGTGAGACTCTTCTTGTTCTTAAATTGATCTGTTCTGACTCCCTGGGTTTATGGTGTTAACTTCCATGGTAGAATACCTGTGAGATTCAGTGGTCCAGTCCTTGATCTCTTGAGCTTGCTTGTCTAGGGCTGTTTTTTATGTTGGCTCTGTGTATGTCTTTAGGTTTTGATTGTTGTCGTGTCTTTGTTTGGTGGGTCCTTCCCTCCAATTGGTTAACTGAAGATCACTCTGTCCACCACCTCTTGTGTTCTGTTGTAAAGGTGTGGGCAGGTTGTGTTGAAGCTGATTCATTCATGTGTACAAGGTTTCGAAGATTCGCTCTAGCTCTTGTTCAGTTCTTTGTTCTGGGTAATATCTCCACCATGTAGTTTTATTTCCAGATAGGTCCTGGGTTGATTTAGTGTGGTTTCCACTTCCTCATTCACTTTCTTCTGTTGTTATCTGTTGGTAGTTCCTTTGCTGGTGGGTTTCCTCTTCCAGTAGGCATCCTGGTGTTCATAGTGTCCACCTACTCTTGGTTGTCATCAATTGAGGGGGGGGAGGCAAAATGATTTAAGACAACAGGAGTGTATTGTATGATATTTAAAGTACCAACCTGCAGAGAAAAGATTGGAGATCCTGTGGTTATGTATAGTGTTAACTGTGATATTTCACCCAACTTGCCACTTTTTAAAAAGGGTGGAAAGAAGAGTAGACTCTTGTTGGGAGGAGAAGGATTGTGAGTTGGATCTCGTAAGCAGTGAGCTTGTGGGAGGTCATATTATGAGCTAAAGTGAGAGTAAAGAATAGGAAGTAGGTGTCGTGTGTGAGAGAATAGAGTTAACCACAACAGTAATAAAGTTCAGGAAACTGTCAAGTAGGCTAAGCTCTGGGAGGAGTACTGTGCAGTATTGACAACTTTATGGTACAGCAATTATTTACAATAATAATGGAGCAACAGTCACGTGACAGAATCTATATGATCTGGATAACAAGGACCTAGAGTAGTGTGCTAATGGAACACAAGTAAAGTGAAGGACAGTAATTTAACAATACACTATGAAAGAGAGAATAAGGGAAACCAGTCAAGCAATGCAATTTAACCAGCCAACCAAAGACTAAACAGAAAGAAGAGAAATACATAAATACTAATAAAATGAAAACTGTAAGAATAATGAAAAATAATACAAGCATATAATAACTTGCAAGTTTTCTGGAGTAGCAAAACAAAATTTGTCTCACTGCCTCAGCTGTTGGGGTGATCCCTCTTTGGGTCCAACTTTGTTTTTTTCACAGTTCCAGGTCTTATTGTCTCACTTGTGGATATTAAAAAAAAAGAAGGAAGAAGAGATAAAAGGGAAAGAAAGGAAGGAGAAATAAAGGAAGGAAAGAGAAGAAGAAGGAGTGAAAAAGAGAAAAAAGGTATTGCTTAAAAAAAAAGCCTCCTGCTGTCTTCAAACTGGCCAACCAGTTCTGCTGGTCTTCCTTGCTGCAGCAGGCTGAGGGGGGATTAGTTTTGATTTTCTCTCTTCCTGAGCAGCACTCATCCAGTGTCCATCCCAGTTCCCCAGTTTGTTGCTGGGCTTCCAGTGTCCCTCTCTACCCAGCCTAGGCCTTCAGGCTACCAGTTGCACTGTTTCTGAGGTGCACCAATTAGGGGTAATTCACACTTTCCCCTCTTTGCTGTCCTATGTGCTAGACACTCTCAGTGCCCCCTGAGGCCAGTTCAGCCCCTCCACCAAGTCAAGTCTCTCTGGGGATTGCTGACTCCCTGAGCCCTGAAGTTCTCCTCTGTGGGGGTATCCAGGGATACTTTAAAATGATGATTCAAACCTTCATTTACCTTTAAAGTTGGTATAGTTATATCAATATAAGCAAGGAACATTTCAGCACTGAGATTCAATAAATAAATTGATAGTCAATTTTTAAAATCATTTTTATCATTGCAGCCTTGAAATCAAATTAGACATAAAAACTTGTAATACAATGTGATGCAGATGATCTAAATTAATTATTTACTAATTCAAAAAAAATGTCATTCTATTTCAGTTAAAGTGAACAGAGATGCCAAAAAGGTTTGTTACATGAATCAAGCAATTACAAATATAAGATTTGTCATATTTTCTAAAGAAAAAAAAACAGTAATTAATTCTTAAATATTTTCTGTGGTGGTGTAAACTGTATTGCAGTTTCAACTGTAAGTTATCTTTTAACCATTGGCAGAAACTGAAAATAGCAGATGAGTCTCTGCTTTTCCTTCTGGGCAGAGGATGGGTAAATTCCATGAGAAGAGGTGGGAGTAGCAGTAGTAAAGCCTCACAAATGTTTCTAGATAAGAATGGGTTCTGAATTCAAGAGTCAAGAGCCCCCAAAGACAGCAAAGTCTTGTGACAATAAGTTCAAGTACAGGGGGATAACAAGGAAGTTGGTCTATTCTGCAACTCTGCCCTCCTGGACTCTTACAACACAGCTCAGAAAATAAATGTTTGCTTCTAAAATTGTACCAATGAATTATAACAATTTTCTTTTAAAATATTAAAATATTTAAAATATGTTGTTATTCAGCTAATGAGTCATACATTCAAATATTTAAACATTTTCTCCTCCTACCACATTATTTAAATTGGTGGGCTCAAAATATGAAAAAATAAAAAAGAATCGAAGATAAGCTAGCATCCTATGACCAAATCTGCTGTTTCTTTCACTCATATTTTTTCAATCGATTCAAATCAACAAACATTTATTGAACTCCCAAAGAACTTAGAGTATAAAGATAGTTAAAGTGTGATTTATACAATGGAAAACTGTTTGGCTAATAGAAAAGGGAGAAATATAAATGCAAAACAATAAAATGACACAGCATGCTATGTGCTTCATTGGAGGTCTATGGATAGGACTAGGACTCTCTGGTAAGTTATATGGCTGTTCTGTGACATTGTCACCAGTGAGACACCTCAGAGTAATATGGAAAGTGGTAAATTGTTCCTCCATCTCTTTTAGCACCTCTCTATTCTTTCCTCGACCTTGAAAACCATCATTGTCCCCATCAGTATTTTCCTTTATTTTCTTCCACAGTTTCTTTCACACTTAGAAGAAAAGATAAACTCCTTTCTCTGGTTGATAAAACCTATAAGATCTAGCTGCAACCTCTGATTCACCAACTGTTAGCCACTCCTTTCTTTTAACTCAGTTCCTCTCAAACTTCAGTGTATATACAAATCACTTGTGAGGAGTCTTGCTAAAAAAGCAGGTTTTCATGTAGTAGGTCTGGGGAGTGGGACAAAATTCTTGCATTTTTAATAAGTTCTCATATAATGTTGATGGTTCTGATCCTGGGACCATACTTTGGATGTCAGAGGACTCGTGCTCATTCCAAACTCTGGTAGGCTACCCTCTGTCACTATGGTTAGCTATGCAATTCACCAAGCTTGTTCTCTCCTTGGAAATATGCTGCATATTACTTCTGCCAGAAATTTGCTTTCCTCATATCTTTGTTTGTCTAGCACCTTTTGTCAAATAGGCCTCAGCTCAAATGTGAGCTCTCCAGAAAAGTCCTTCTTAATGACCCTATTGAATATGCTCATACAATCACTGATCTATAACTCTCTATCAACATATTTCTTATTTCCTTTCTTTCTTTTTCAATAAATTATTTTTTCTTGTTGTTTAAGTACAGTTGTCTCCATCTACCCTCCATAACTCCCCTTGACCCCACTTTTGATCCTACCCACCCTTTGGCCATATCCTTGTGTTCTTCAGACATGTACCTTGATGACCTTTCTCCTTTCTCCCATTATCTCCTGCCCCCAGCCCTCTGGTTACCATCAGTTTCTTAATTTCAATGCTCTGGTTATATTTTGCTTCCCTTTTTGCTTTGTGGATTAGGTTCCACTTATAGGTGAGATCATATAGTATTTCTCTTTCAATACCTGGCTTATTTCACTTAGCATAATGCTCTTCCGTTCCATCCATGCTGTCAGGAATGGTAGGAGCTCCTTCTTTCTTTCTGCTCCATAGTATTCTATTATTTTATTCTCTTAATTACACTTGTCACACTCTAAATTTTGTTTCCTTACTTATTTGTTTCCTTGTAAGCTCCATGAAATAATGGCATGGCCTATATTATTTACCACAACATCTCAGTGTATAAAACAATGCCTGATTCATAGGGCTGGTTTTATGGATACACAATTCGTGCAATTGCTCTTGGCCTTCTGCTTGCTTTAATATTCTACTGTCACCATCTAGAAATCTATAATTTTATCTTTGAACTTGTGTTTTGTAAGTGAAGGGCAATAGGGAGCATGCATGTGAGCAGATGAAATACTTGTGTTGTATTTGTTATGCCCCGTGGACAAAATCAGACTCAAAGTGATTGATTACAAGGTAGGTGTGTTATATCCATGACTAATTAAGCATTGTGCTGACAGCCCCAAGAGGTCATGCTTCCTATTCTAGCCAGAACTTGCTTCAAAAACACAAAGCACACCTTGGCCAGTGTGGCTCAGTTGGTCTGAGCATAGCCCTATAACCAAAGAGTTGTGGGGTCAATCCTTATTCCAGGCATGGGAGTAAGTGATCCAAAGACCCTTGACCAGTTGCTTATGATCCCCATTCTGGTTGTGTATAATCCTCAGACCAGGCACACAGGGGCAGCAACCAATTGATGCTTCTCTCTTGCACTGATGTAAAAAAAAAAGTGTCCTTGGGTGAGGATAAAATAGTCACAAAGAACAATATTTTTCTAAGAAACATGAATGACCAAGAAACTCTGTTATGTTCTTTCTTTCTTATGTTACTCCCCTAGCCTATTACTTTTATAGAAAATGACATACAAAGAAACAGAAGATTGGGCAACCCATGTATTTTCTTTTTTTCTATTTGGTTGTTCTTTACTCTGGACAAAAGTAGAGTATTGGTAGAATGTGTACAAATTAAGAGATAAAATAAAAAGTTGAATTAGTTTGTGCAGTATTTCTACTGTACTGTAGGAAAAAAATACATATAGAGTGGGGCAAAAGTAAGTTTATAGTTGTTCATATGGAAAAGTCATACAGTAATAAATAAATAATAATGCATGAATAAACTCTGTGTTTCACATACTCACAAATGTAAACCCACTTTTGCCCCACCTTGTATATGTATGAACATGCTGTTATATTCAAATTGTGCAATTTTGGTGAGTCTAGGTACAAATTAAATGTTCTTATATTTTCACTTAAAATTGGCATTGTACAACATAAAAGTGAACATTAAAATTCATGCTGATAATTTTAAATCTTAATTTTTCTTACTTAGAACAAAAATTTACAAAAGCAAAAACAAAAGTCATAATGTATCAGAAAAGAGATCACTGAAGAAAGAAAAGGGTTATATTTTCATACCTTTAATGGCACTTCTTCCTGCTTTTTGAAAAAAGAAGTCCACATTTTCACTTTTCATGTACAAATTATGTAGCCTACCCTATTTCTCTGTAGAAACACTTGTTGAAAAAGTAAAATCATATATTTACTATGTGACTGGCACTGTGTGATTCCCTTTACATAGATGATCTTATTTTACCTTCAAAAAACCTTTTAAAACAGGTGTTACTGTTACTGTTTAACAGACAAGAAAACTAAGGCTTAGGTTTAATAATTTAGCCAATATTATAAAGCTTATTAATAAAGAAATTAGTGTTCAAACAAGGATACTCATATCTGTAGGATCCTAGAGGCCATTTTTTTATGACATTGCTGCAGTTTCTTCCCAGAAGATAGTCTCATTCTGTAAAAGGGTGCAGCCAGGAGGGGGGCCCCAAAAAGGGATTTGGATTGGGGTCTAGAACTCAAGGTGTCCAGGAAATAGTAAGATGTCTATTAGTAAGATGTCTAATAGTAAGATGTCAAATCCACCCCTTCCCCCACAGGTGTGGATTTGGAGAAGGGACACATGGAGCAGGAACATGCAGGGCTGTTTTGTACAGCCACAGCCTTGCAGCTAATCCATGGCATGGTCATTTAACATATCTATAGCCTTTGGGGGTCGCTTAGATATGTTAAATAGCTGTGGCCATGCTTGGAGCCAGGGGAATGCAAGTCACTTCCATCCAAGATGTAAATGGGAGCAGGTCCCTTGAGTTACAGTGCCTGCATGAGATTGCAGTGCCTGCAATCTTGGAGAAGATTGGCTCACAACATGGGGCCATGCCTGCCCAGACTTATGATGGCAGCCCAGTAAACTTGGAATAATACAGGAATGCTGGCAAATGTAGCCAATTGTAGGAAGAGTCTGAAATGGAGTTACAAAAGGAGGACTGGCTCGGGGATTTAAAACCCAGACACCACAGCCATTGAGAAAGGGAGCCGCATGCTTTTGGCAGAATGAGGGCTCCTTCTTGGCTGTGGTGGAAGAAGGGAGTATCACGAAGCTTAGCCAGAGTGCAGACCCCTGCAGCTCTGGTGGAAGAAAGAAGTACGTGGTTTTGGCTAGAGTGCAGGCCCCTGCAGCTTTGGTAAAAGAGGCCCACACAGCTTTGGAGTGCTCCCTTTGGTCACGTGGCCTGGGAAGCAAGAGAGACTTTGCCTAGAAAATGGGTACAAAAAACTGTTGCCAGTAGACCATGAGATGGTGCCACATTACTTTGGATTAATTAGAGATTCTGCCTGGACTGTGACACAGCAGATGGTGGTAGGAACCTGGATCTCAGACTCTTGCTCTTTTCCTGAATTATGGTACACTGAATTAGGGCAGGGGGAGAAGGGAGTGCTGTGTGCGAGTCTGTGGATATCCTAAAAGACTTTGATATTTTAATGAAGATGTTAGGTCACTACTTTAAGTCTGTATAGCATCAAATAAATATTTTCTTTCCTTTTCACAAATCACTGGCATTGAGAGATGTCTTTCTGATTGGCGGTGGACAATCAAGCCCAGTAGGTGGTGTGGACAGTATTAGTATACCATCCTCTGGAGTCGGGGGCCCTGTGTGTCTGTTCTATAACAATTCTTCAGGCTACTAGGAGTATTCCAAAATGGGCCCATGGTTCTATTGCAAACCAAAATGAACCAAGAATACTGAACCATCTCTACCTTAATTTGAAAAAAATTTCAAAAGACTCTAGTTCTGTTTGTATACCCAGATAAGTAATTCATGATCGAGTAGATGACAGTCACCAGTTAAATCTAGAATTTCCCAAAGTATTTCAGTATTTGTGTCTCAGAGTCTGGGGAAAATTTTAACCTTATATAGACATCTTATTTAGCTGTCCAAGATGAAGACCATTTTACTAGAGTCTTTTAAGTATTTCTAGCTATATTCTAGAGCTATATATCCAAGAAACAATGTCTTTTAGCAGTTTTAATCTTTTTTCCCCAACTCTCACTAGCAAATACAAGGAATGCTTTATTCACAGTGCTGAATAAAACTTCTGCCTGGATATGCATAGTGTTTAAAATATTTTAAATAATGTTCACTATGGTAACAATATATTTAAAGTTTCTGTCATTTGAAAATGAAAATGTTCAATTAGAGAATGAAATATAGTACTGTCCTCTTGAGTACTTAATATTAATGAAAGGGAAAACTCTGCACATAATCATGTATCAAACATCTTTTGTTTTATTTTAGTATTTGTTAGAGGATAGAATTGAATGTGTTTGTGACTAAATGCATTTTATCATTATAGATTTTAAATCAAATATTTACTTTTATTTTATTTTATTTTTAAAATATTTTATTTATTTATCTTTAGAGGGGAAGGGAAGGAGAGAAATATCAATGTATGGTTGCCTCTCATGAGTCACCTGCTGGGAACTGGCCTGCAACCCAGGCATGTGTCCTGACTGGAAATCGAACCGCGATTGTGTGGTTTGCAGGCCCATGCTCATCCACTGAGCTACACCAGCCAGGGCCAAATATTTACTTTTAGTATACTTTTTTATTTTTACTTATTTACTTTTAGGGAGAGGGTAAGGGAGAGTGAAAAAGAGGGGGAGAAAAGTCAGTAAGACTGAGAACCTCAATTGGTTGCCTCTCGTATGTGCTGTCACTGCAAGAGACCTGCCTCAGGACTGAACCTGCAACTCAGGCAAGTGCCCTGACTGGAAATAAAACCAGCAGCTTTTCCCTTTGTGGGACAATGCCCAACCAACTCAGCCACACTGATCAAGGCAACTTTTAGTAAACATTTTTGATAAAAGTGTTTATTACTGTAAATCCATCACAAGATGAGATGTGTGATACACACTAAATACATACTAAACATAGGTTACAAGGTGCAAATCTCCAGATAATTACATGATAACACATTCATACAGAATGGGTTGTAAGACATTTTCAAAAACTTTTAATTTTGTTGATATTAACATCTTCAAATATCTTTTTTCTCTTTTTCCTTATTCAGTATAAAATGCATTCTATGTGTAATATTGAGAGATAGTCTATTTGGATATTCTTTAATTTAGACTCATAATAAAATAAATCACCTGAATGTAAAGTCCTCTAACTCATAAACTTTACTTTTGTCTGTTAGAAAAGCCAATTGCTTTTGCTTTTAATCTAAGCAAAGGAATAACAAGAAAAAAAAACAGTAATTCTCTTTGCCTAAGTTTTCTAATTTGTAAAACGAAGGCAAACAAACTCGATAACTTCCAAGAAACTTTTGTTCTCTACAAATCTAGAAAATTAACTTTTCCTCCTATATAAACCACATATTATCTCACTATTTTGATTTAACTATTAAAATTACTTCTGATCATTTAATTTGTTTAAAAATACATTGCTGAAAAAACTCAAGCAAAAATAGTATCCAAGTTCATTATAATCAGTAGCATTATTTAGGTCAGAGGTGTCAAACACAAGGCCCATGAGCTAAATCTGGCACTCCACCTTGTTTTATCTAGCCCAGCATCTTGTTTCTACCCCGCAGCAGTCCCAAGGTCCTTGCCCTTAGTTAAGGAGCAGTTACATTTATACAGTCTTAAAATTACATTCAGCCCTTTGAAGGCAACCTTGAGGCTGATGTGGCCCCTGGTGAAAATGAGTTAGGTGAATAAAGTTTTTTGTGATATTGCCTCAATATCTTTCTTCATTCTTTGTTGGTATATCAATATTGTGCATGGTACTGTTTTTAAAAGATTCTAATTCCATCTATTCTTGTTATGTGATGGGAAAATTTTTTTCTTGAGTAATTAATTACATATGCTATAAAATGTTTGCTTGGTAAAGGAAGAAAAAATAAAAGAAAGAATAAAATTGTGGGTTATTGCAAAAGAAGTAATAGTCACTTTCATAAATAATATATTCCTGTTTTTTTAAGTCCAATTATGACCCCAGAAATGTCTGTAGATGCCTGTGTATTTATTTATGTGTGTGTGCATGTGTGTGTGTGTTGAAGAGACAGGCAAAGAGAAAATAAAATACTAAAAATGAGAGAGAATAAGAAAAGAATACAAACTATTCTCTCAAAACTTTCTACACTAAGAATCAAGATGTTGCAATATAATATCAGTGAATGCCCATCTCAGTCTCATAAACTAAAACATGGAATATAGTTAGAAAAATAACCAACACAATTACCACACTTAATGTAAGTATTTAGAGCAGTTGTTCTCAACCTAACTGGTACATAAGAATCATCCAGAAAACTTATTAAAAATTCTGAGCCTCACTTCAGATTAATTAAAATCAGATGCTGGGTGGCACTGGACATTTCTACTGTTTGATAAAGTCCCTAAGGGATTCTGATGTGCAGCCAGTATTGAGAACACTGGCTTAGACTAAACCCTATTATACAGTCCAGTAAGACATATTTAAATTTTAAGTGAGAGGGTCATTTTTTAAAGAGTTTGAAGTCACCTTACAAAACTGATGATATATTCTGTCCATTCTTCAGTTGCGACCCAAACCAGAAATCAAAAGTACCTGAGACCATGCTGAGTTTGCGGGATGGAGCCAGTGATCTTACAGCAGCCTTGAAAAGAACACATTTCTTGATGTGCACTGGCCCTCTTTCCACAGGGTCATCTCTCCAGGTAAGCTCCAGAGAACCAAGCCACCCTGCCTGGCATGGGCTCTTCTTTGAGCTCTCTGTTTTTTTACTGTTTGAAACAGTTAAATTGAGGTAAAAATGTAATATTCATATGATACATTTAAGCTTCCTAGACTGGAAATTTTTATTTCTTTGCCAAAGGACACTAGAACAATTTTCAGGCAAAAATATTAAAATTAAAATTGCCTACATTTTAAAATCCTTCTTTTTTTAACCAGACCAAAGTGAAATATGACCTGAAGCTCGAAGGTTGCTTCAAGAATTAATAGTCTCCAGGTATATTCAAAATCATTAATTGCCTCTGAAGGGAGTACAAGGAGGCTTTCCAGAATCCTTCTATTTGAAGGAGAGATACTGAGCTCAATGTTTGATGCTTCAGTAAATTCCTATGGCCAAGTTATTCAAGTTGTGCTTACACTATGAAGCTTGAAAGGACTATCTTGGGCAGAGAACTTTGCTGTCCTAGCATGAATGCACTGAAGACCTGTAGAGAAGGTTGTTTGAATCACATGTGTGTTAAACAGTTTCAGAAGAATTCTTTCCCCTTTAAGTTTTTGCAAAATAAATGCTAAATTGTACTTTTGACTACTGAGCTGAACCTTTAAATTTGCTTTTTTCTAAAATGATAAATCCCTCCAATGATAAGTGTGTATCACTGTCACACACTGCCACAGTCTATTTCTTCAACCCTTAGGTCATTGAAAGATGCAACTTATGGTGATTGATAATAATGAAATATGTATGAAGAAATAAATTATGCAAATGCTGCACTGAACATAACAGAGAGATACCAATTGCCAGGCCCCAATAACCTGCACCCCACTACAAACATGAACAGCAGAATATTTCTTTACAGCTATTTTCCTTTGTGATCATAACTTAGGAAGCAGGATATAAAAAAGTTGAAAGGTGTTTTGACAGGTTCAAATTGTTTTCTAATTGTGGATTTGTAAAACTATACTTCTTCCCCCACTGAGCTTTTACTTTTCCTTCACATCCCATTATTTAAGGCAGCCTAGATCATCTGAGTCAATGCCATCTAAAAAGATGTGTCAAATTATTTTGTTTTAGCTGACACACAAGTACCACATACTTTTTCTAACAGTTTTCCTGAGTATCCATAACTTAACATTTAGGATGTGTGGTCAGAGCAGGGTAAGTCAGCAGCATGTCTTTTGGAATAATGTGGGTAGATGTGAAATGGGGTCAAGATGGCCATAAGGTGATTGATTCAGAGATGGATCATCACTATAGCATGCTTATGAATTCTTTTATTTCTTCTTTAAACACTTTTTACTGTTGTTCAAGTAGTTTTCTGCTTTATCCTCCGACCCGTCCCCACCACCCCAGCCCACCTGCTTCCCCTGTTTCCACACCCCCCTTGTTATTGTCCATATGCTCTTTATAATTGTTCCTGTAAACCCTTCACCCTTTTCACCCATTATCCTCTCCCCTCTCCCTTCTGGTCACTGTCAGTGTGTTCTCAATTTCATTGTCTTTGGTTATATGTATCTTGATTGTTCATTTTGTTGATTGGGTTCCTATTAAAGGTGAGATCATATGGTATTTGTCTTTCTCTGACTGACTTATTTCACTTAATATAATGCTCTCCAGTTCCATCCATGCTGTCACAAAGATTAGAAACTACTTCTTTCTTTCTGCTGTATTCCATTGTGTAAATTTACCACAATTTTTTGATCCATTCATTTACTGGTGAGAACTTAAGTTGCTTCCAGCACTTGGCTGCTATAAATTTTGCTGCTATGAACATCGGGGTGCACAGGTTCTTTTGGACTGATGTTGCAGGGTTCTTAGTATATAATCCTAACAGTGGAATTGCTGGGTCAAAAGACAGTTCCATTGTCAGTTTTTGAGGAAATTTCATACTGTTTTCCATAGTGGTTACATCAGTCTGCAATCCCACAAGCAGTGCACTAGGGTTCCCTTTTCTCCACAACCTCTCCAACACTTGTTTGTTACTTTCTTCATAATGGCCATTCTCAACAGTGTGAAGCGGTATTTCATTGTGGTTTTAATTTGCATCTCTCTGATAGTTACTGAGGCTGAACATCCTTTCATATGTCCCCGGAGCCTCTGTATGTCCTCCTTGGAGAATTGTCTGTTAAAGTCCTTTGCTCATTTTTTTAAATTGTGTTTCTTGTCTTCTTAGAGTGGAATCATGTGAGTTCTTTATATATTTTTGGAGGTCAAACCCTTGTCTGAGGTGTCATTGGCAAATATGTTTTCCCATACAATTGGTTCTCTTTTCATTTTAATGCTGTTTTCTTTGGCCATGCAGAAGCTTTTTATTTTGATGAGATCCTGTGTGTTTATTCATTTCTTTATGTCCCTTCCTTTAGGAGACATATCCATGAAGATGTTGCTTCATGGAATATCTGAGACTTTCCTGCCTATGTTCTCCTCTAGGACTTTAATGGTGTCACAGCTTATATTTAAGTCTTTTATCCACCTTGAATTTATCTTTGTGTATGATGTAAGTTGGTGCTTGAGTTCATTTTTTTTCACATAGCTGTCCAGATCTGCCAACACCATTTGTTGAAGAGGCTATTTTTACTCCATTTTAAGTTGCTGCCGCTTTTTAAAATATTAATTAATATTTTGTTAGTTGGTATTAATTAATATTAGACAGTAGAGACTTGAATTTATTTCTGGGCTCTCTATTCTGTTCCATTGGTTCAGTTGCCTGTTCTTATACCAGTACCAGGCTGCTTTGATTACAGTGGGCTTGTAATACAGTTTGAGATCAGATATTGTGATTCCACCTACTTTGCTTTTTTTCCCTCAAAATTGTTGCAGCTATTCAGGGTCATTTATGGTTCCATATATATTTTTGAAGTGTTTTCTCTATGCCTGTGAAATATGCCATTGGAACTTTAATAGGTATTGCATTGAACCTATAATTTGCTTTGGGTAGTATGGACATTTTGATGATGTTAATTCTTCCAAACCATGAGCATGGTATGTATTTCCATTTGTTTGTGTCTTCCTTAATTTCTTTCTTCACTGTTGTATAGTTTTCTGAGTACAAGTCTTTTACTTCCTTGGTTAGGTTTATTCCTAGGTATTTTGTTTTCTTGTTGCTATAGCAAATGGGATTTTTCCCCTGATTTTTGTTTCTGATGTTTTATTGTTGGTGTACAAAAATGCCTTTGATTTCTGGATATTGACTTTCTATCCCTCTGTTTTGCCAAATTCATTTATTAGGTTGAGCAGTTTATTGATGGAGTCTATAGGATTTTCCATGTACAATATCATGCCATCTACAAACAATGATAGTTTTGTTTCTTCTTTTCCAATTTAGATGCCTTTTACTTCCTTTTCTTGTCTGATTGCTGTAGCTAGGACTTCCAATACTATGTTTAGTAGAAGTGGTGAAAGTGGACAGCCTTATCTTATTCCTAATCTTAGTGGGAAAGTTTTAGTTTTTGTCCCTTGAGTATGATGTTCGCTGTAGGTCTCTCATATATGGCCTTTATTATGTTGAGGAACGCTCCCCTCTATTCCCAGTTTGTTGAGTGTTTTTATTATAAATGGGTGCTATACCTTACCAAGTGCTTTTTTTCACATCTATTGATATGATCATGTGATTTTTGACTTTGTTTTTATTTATGTGATATATTATGTTTATTGATTTGCAAATATTGTACCATACTTGCATCCCTGGATTGAATCCCACTTAGTCATGGTATATGATCTTTTTAATGTATTGCTAGATGCAGTTTGAGAATATTTTGTTGAAGATTTTACTGTCTGTGTTCATCAGCAATATTGGCCTGAATTTTCTTTCTTGTTATGTCTTTATCTGGTTTTGGGATTAGGATGATGCTGGCTTCATAAAAAGACTTTGGGAGTCTTCCATCTTCTCGAAATTTTTGGAATAGTCTGTGAAAGATAAGGGTTAGCTCTTCCTTAAATGCTTTGTAGAATTCCACTGTGAAACTGTCCAGTCCAAGGCTTTCGTGTATCTGAAGTTTTTTTATTATTGCTTCAATTTTGTCAGCTCTTATTGGTCTGTTCAGGCTTCCTGCTTCTTCTTCATTGAGTTTTTTAATATATTTTTCTAGAAATTTGTTTGTGTCACCTAGGTTTTCAAATTTCTTGGCTTATAGTTCTTTGTAGTAGTTTCTTACAATCTTTTGTGTTTCCGTGGTATCAGTTGTTATCTCTGCTCTTTCATTACTGATTGTGTTTATTTGAGTCTTCTCTTTTTTTCTTGATGAGTCTGCTTAGAGGCTTGTTGATTTCATTTAACTTTTCAAAACAACAATCCTGTATTTATTGATCCTTTAGTCTCTATGTTGTTTAATTCTGCTCTAATCTTGGTTATTTCCTTCCTTCTATTTGTTCTGGGTTGTCTTTGTTGTTGTTCTTCAAGTCCTTGTATGCTTAGGGTTAGGTTGTTTATTTGAAATGTGTTGGGATCCACTTTGACTCTTTTAGGAGCTGTAACCCCTCATCGCTAAGGGGGAGTGAACGACCTTCAGACCTTAAGCCACTAAGGAGATGAAGCTTATCTCCCTGGCAGGAATACTGCTTCTGCTTTATCCATCTCTGGCCCCCAATGCTTGGTCTGTTCGTCAATGATGGGTACAACCTCTCAGAGTGGGGGCAACCTAAGCTAGACACAATAACTTGGGAGGTCCTCAAGGACAAACTTGGGGGGCTGCTGCAAAGAGGGGGTGATGGACCCTCAACCCCTGCTTTGACGAAGCCTGAGTCCTCAGTCTGTCTGTGAGAAGTCTCTGAGAATTCCTTGGCTATCTGCCTCCTCTTCCTGACTTAAGCCTGAAAACCATGACCAAGAGTGATGCAGCCCTGTGCTGGGAATGTCGGGCTCCCTGGGTAATTAAGCCTAAGAAAAGATATGTGAAATTCTGTAAAACCTGCTTCACTAAGAATGCTTTTAGTTAAGTGATAAAAGCCCGAGCAGAAAATGAGTTTGTTTTCCCAAAGTCTTGTAGCCCTTTAGCTAATAGCCCCTGACTCAGAAGAAGCCCTAATAGTTCTATGTACGCTATGTACTGTTTACTCCCTGACAATGATTAATAAGTTGTACCTGAACTCCTGTGCAAAAAAAACCAATAAAAGTCTGTCTAGGCAAGGACTGAGGTGCTCTTCCCTTGAAAGAGTAGCCAGGCCACTCTGAAGCACTCCCCCATTGAGGGAGTAGCCTTGCTGCCCCTTTTCCACAGGACTCGGCAGTCCGTGTGAATTTGTCTTGATTTTTCATCCATAATGCCACAGGTACTGCAGGCCAGTGCACGCATCAGAAATATTTCTATTTTTTTAGCTAGGCCTGTATCACTATGCACTTCCCTCTCAGGACTGTCTTTGCTGTGTCTCATAAGTTTTGGGTTGCTGTGAGTTCATTTTCATTTGTTTCCAGAAACTTTTTGATCTCTTCCTTAATCTCATTCTTGACCCACTCATTGTTTAATATCATACTATTCAATCTCCTCGAGTTTGAGCATTTTAGAGGGTTTTTTTTTCCCTTGAGGTTGGTTTCTAGTTTCAGTCCCTTGTGTCACAGAAAATGCTTGATATGATTTCAACTTTCTTGAATTTGTTGAAGCTTGCTTTGTGTCCAATTATGTGGTCTATCTTTGTGAATGTTCCATGTGCATTTGAAAAGAATGGGTATTTCTTTGGAATAAAAGGCTCGGTATATAGCAGTTAAGTCCATTTCCTCTAGGGCACTGTTCAATGCCACAATATCTTTGTTGAAATTTTGTTTGGAAGATCTGTTTACTTTGAGAGTGGGGTATTGAAATCCCTTACTATAATTTTGTTACTGTCAAAATCTTTCTTGAAATCCTCTATGATTTTCTTTATATATTTGGGTACTCCTATGTTGGGTGGATATATATATTTGTGAAGTTTATGTCTTCTTGGTAGATTCTTCCCTTGAGTATTATGAAGTGACCTTCTGAGTCTCTTTTTATGCCCCATTTTTTGAAGTCTATTTTGCGTGATGTGAGTATTACTACCCCACCTTTTTTTTCCTGTTCATTTCCTTGGAATATTTTTCTCGCCTTTCACTTATACTCTGTGATGGTCTTTTGTCCTGAGGTGGGTCTCTTGTAGGCAGCATATGTATGGGTCATGCTTTCTTATCCATTCTGTTATTCCATGTGTTTTGATTGGATCATTTAATTCATTTATGGTTAAGATTATTATTGATAGGTATTTCTTCATTGACATTTTTTCATACCTGTGCTCCTCTTTCTCTCTCACTCTTTTCCTTTCTTTTCTTAAAGCAGTTCTTTTACTATCTCTTGCAAAGCTGGTTCAGTAAAGGTGTATTCTATTAAACTTCTTTTTTCTGGAAAGCACCTTGTTCGGCCTTCCATTTTAATTGAGAGCCTTGCTGGGTAAAGTAGTCTTGATTGCAGGCCTCTGGTTTTCATTACTTGGGATATTTCTTTTTTTTTCTGCTTTTTTTATTTTTTATTTTTTCCCAATTTTTTTATTGAATTATTTTTCAAGTACAGTTTTCTGGGTATTACTCCCATCCCATCCCACCCCTGTGTTACCCCCATCCCTCCCATTTCCACCCTCCTCAGTTGTTGTCCATGTATCCTTTATATAGGTTCCTCTAAATCCCTCCCCTATTTCCCCTGAAATTCCCTCCCCTCTCCCCTCTGGTCACTGTCAGCCTGTTCTCTAGTTCAGTGTCTTTGGTTATATTTTGCTTGCTTGTTTGTTTTGTTGTTTAGCTTCCTGTTAAAGGTGAGATCATATGGTATTTGTCCTTCAACACCAGGCTTATTTCACTCAGCATAATGCTTTCCACTTCCATCCATGATGTTGCAAAAGGTAGGAGCTCCTTCTTTCTTTTTTTTTTTTAATTTAACTTTTGTTCAAGTACAGTTTTCTTTCTTGTATTCCCAGCCCTGCACCCCCCCAGTGCTCCCCATCGCCCTCCCATCTCCGCCCCCCATCTTAGTTATTGTCCATGTGTCCTTCATACTTATTCATGTGAGTCCATCCCTTTTACTCTGTGCTTCTCTCCCCTACCCTCTGGACCCTGTCAGCACATTCTGTATTTCAGTGTCTTTGGTTACATTTTACTTCTTTGTTTTGTTGTTTAGCTTCCTGTTAAAGGTGATATCATATGGCATTTGTCTTTCACTGCCTGGCTTATTTCGCTCAGCATAATGCTTTCCAGCTCCATCCATGATGTTGCAAAGGGTAGGAGCTCCTTCTTCCTTTCTGCAGCATAGAATTCCATTGTGTAAATGTACCATAGTTTTTTGATCCAGTCGTCGACCGATGGGCATTTAGGTTGCTTCCAACTCTTGGCTATTGTAAATTGTGCTGCTATGAACATCGGGGTGCATAGGTTCTTTTGGAGTGGTGTTTCAGGGTTCTTAGGTTATACTCCTAGCAGTGGAATTGCTGGGTCAAAAGGCACATCCATTTTTAGTTTTCTTAGAAAATTCCATACTGCTTTCCATAGTGGTTGTACCAGTCTGCAATCCCACCAACAGTGAACTAGGGTACCCTTTTCCCCACAACCTCTCCAGCACTTGTTGTTTGTTTCTTTGTTTATGATAGCCATTCTGACTGGTGTTAAGTGTATCTCATTGTGGTTTTGATTTGTATCTCTCTGATAGCAAGCAATATTGAGCATTTCTTCATGTGTCTCTGGATTCTCTGTATGTCCTCCTCACAGAAGTGTCTGTTCAAGTTCTTTCCCCAGTTTTTAATTGGGTTAGTTGTCTTCTTAGAGTGAAGTCGCATGAGTTCTTTGTATATTTTGGAGATTAAACCTTTGTCTGAGGTATCATTGGCAAATATGTTTTCCCATACAGTTGGTTGTCTTTTTATTTTAATGCTGTTTTCTTTAGCTGGGCAGAAGCTTTTCATTTTGATGAGATCCCATTTGTTTATTCTTTCCTTTATATTCCTTGCTCTAGGGGACATATCAGTAAAAATGTTGCTGCGTGAAATATCTGATATTTTCCTGCCAATGTTCTCCTCTAGGACTTTAATGGTGTCACGGCTTATATTTAAGTCTTTTATCCACCTTGAACTAATTTTGGTGTATGATGTAAGTTGGTGCTCGAGTATCATTTTTTTGCATGGAACTGACCAGTTCTCCCAACACCATTTGTTGAAGAGGCTATCTTTACCCCATTTTATGTTACTGCCCCCTTCGTTGAATATTAATTGACTGTAGAGAGCTGGGTTTATTTCTCGGTAATCTATTCTGTTCCATTGGTTTATGTGCCTGTTTTTTATGCCAGTACCATGCTCTTTTGATTACAGTGGCCTTGTAATACAGTTTGATATCAGGTATTGTGATTCCTCCAACTTTGTTCTTCTTTCTTAACATTGCAGCTGCTATTCGGGGTCTTTTATGGTTCCATACAAAATTTTGAAGTGTTTGTTTTATGTCTGTGAAATATGCCACTGGTACTTTAATAGATATTGCATTGAATCTGTAAATTGCTTTGGGTAGTATGGACATTTTGATGATGTTAATTCTTCCAATCCATGAACATGGTATATGTTTCCATTTGTTTGTGTCTTCCTTGATTTCTGTTTTCAGTGTTGTGTCATTTTCTGCATACAGGTCTTTTACCCCCTTGGCTATATTTATTCCCAGATATTTTATTTATGTTTTTGCTATATCAAATGGGATTTTTTTCTTGATTTCTGCTTCTGCTGATTCATTGTTAGTATACAAAAATGCCTTTGATTTCTGGATATTGACCAATTGGCCAATATTTTGTTGAGGATTTTAGCATCTATGTTCATCAGCAATATTGGACTAAAGTTTTCTTTCTTTGTTGTGTCTCTATCTTGCTTTGGAATTAGGATGATGCTGGCTTCATAAAAAGAGTTGGGGAGTTTCCCATCCTTTTGGATTTTTTGGAATAGTTTGTGAAGAATAGTGGTTAGCTCTTCCTTAAATGCGTTGTAGAATTCTCCTGTGAAACCATCTGGTCTGGGGCTTTTGTGTGATGGGAGTTTTTTGATTACTGCTTCAATTTCATTTACTGTTACTGGTCTGTTCAGGCTTCCTACTTCTTCTTCATTGAGTTTTGGAATATTATATTTTTCTAGAAATGTGTCCATTTCACCTAGGTTTTCAAATTTCTTGGCATACAGTTCTTCATAGTAATTCCTTATGATCCCTTCTATTTCTGTGGTATCAATTGTAATCTGTCCACTTTCATTTCTGATTGTTTTTATTTGGGTCCTCTCTCTTTGTTTCTTAATGAGCCTACTTAAAGGCTTGTCTATTTTGTTTATCTTTTTAAAAAACCAATTCGTGGATTCATGGAGCCTTAGAATTGTGCTTTTAATCTCTATGTCATTTAATTCTGCTCTGATCTTGGTTATTTCCTTCCTTCTACTTGCTCTGGGGTGTCTTTGTTGTTGTTCTTCAAGTTCTTGCAGGTGTCGGATTAGGTTGTTTGTTTGAAATGTTTCTATTTTCTTTAGGTAAGCCTGTATTGCTATGAACTTCTCCCTCAGGACTGCTTTGGCCATGTCCCATAAGTTTGGGGTTGTTGTGAGTTAATCTTCATTTGTTTCCAGAAACTTTTTGATTTTTTCCCTAATTTCAATCTTGGCCCATTCGTTGTTTAATAACATACCATTCAGTGTCCATGATTTTGGGTGTTTTGTTTTTTTTCCTGTGGGGTTGTTTTCTAATTTCAGTCCCTTGTGGTCAGAGAGAATGCTTGATATGATTTCAATTTCCTTGAATTTGTTGAGGCTCGTTTTGTGTCCTATTATGCGATCTATCTTTGGAAATGTTCCATGTGTATTTGAAAAGAAAGTGTTTTTAGCTTCTTTGGGATGAAAGTCTCTATATATATCAGTCAAGTCCATTTCATCTAGGGTGTTGTTTAGTTCAGCTATATCTTTGTTGATATTTTGTTTGGAAGATCTGTCCATTTTTGACAGTGGCGTGTTAAATTCCCCTACTATAATTGTGTTGCTGTCAATATCTTTCATGAAGTCTTATAGGATTTTTCTTATATATTTGGGTGCTCCTATGTTTGGTGCATATATATTTATGATGTTAATGTCTTCTTGGTGGATTCTTCCCTTGAGTATTATGAAGTGACCTTCTGGGTCTCTCTTTATGGCCCTTTTTTGAAGTCTATTTTGTCTGATATTTGAATTGCTACCCTGGGTTTTTTTCTTGACCATTTGCTTAGAAAATTTGTTTCCAGCCTTTCACTTTTATTCTGTGATGGTCTTTTGTCCTGAGCTGGGTCTCCTGTAGGCAGCATATGTTTGGGTCATGCTTTCTTATCCATTCAGCTATTCTATGTCTTTTAATTGGAACATTTAATCCATTTATATTTAAGGTTATTTGTGATAGGTACTTATTCATTGCCATTTTTGTACCACAGTTCCTTTCCATCTTTCTCTTTTCCTTCCTTTCTTTAAAGCAGTCCTTTTAGTATTTCTTGTAGAGCTGGTTTGGTGGAGGCATGTTCTTTTAGACTTCTTTTGTCTTGGAAGCTCTTTATTTGGCCTTCTGTCTTGATTGAGAGCCTTGCTGGGTAAAGTAGCCTTAGTTGTAGGCCTCTGGTTCTCATTACTTGAAATATTTCTTGCCATTCTCTTCTTGATTGGAGTGTTTCCATTGAGAAGTCAGTAGCTAACCTTATTGGGACTCCCTTCTATGTTACTTCCTTTTTCTCCCTTGCTGCCTTTAAGATTCTTTCTTTGTCTTGGAATTTTGCCAGTTTAATGATGATTTGTCTTGAAGTGGGCCTCTTTGGGTTCCTCATGAATGGGACTTTCTGTGATTCCTGGATTCTTGTAACTTTTTCTCTCATCAAATTAGGAAAATTTTCCATCATTACTCTTTCAAATAGGTTTTCTCTCCCTTGTTCTCCTTCTTCTCCTTCTGGCATTCCTATTATTCTTATATTATTACATTTCATATTATCTTGCATTTCTCTTAGTCCCTCTTCTTTCTTTTTGAGCCTCTTTTCCTTTTCTTGCTCTTTCTGGGAGATTCTTTCTACTGTGTCCTCCAACTCACTGATCCGATCCTCTGCCTCATTGATCCTGCTTTTCATTCCTTCTACTGTGTTGTTCAGTTCAGAAATTGTATTCTTCTTTTCCTCTTGTCCTTTGGTGATAGTTTCTATTTCCTTTTTCATGTCGATATAGTTTGCAGAGAGCTCATTGTAGCTCCCCTCTAGTTTCTGGTAGCTCATTGTGAGCTCTTTGAATTTCCTGATAACTGGTGCTTTGAATTCAATATCTGATAGCTGACTTGCCTCTCTTTCATCTGACATTATTTCTGAGACTTCCACCTTTTCTTTCATTTGGGCATTGTTTCTTTGTCTTTCCATTGCTTATGAGACACTTCTTGTTAGCTTCAGCTTCTTAAATTGATCTGTTCTGACTCCCTAGGTTTATGGTGTGAACTTCTGTGGTTGAATACCTGTGAAATTCAGTGGTGTAGTCTCCTGCAGGTATCTTGATGTTCTCTGCTTCCACCTACTCCTTTCTTTGTGTGTGGTCAGCTGGAGAAGGAGGCAAAATGGTTTATGACAGCAGGAGAGTACTTTATGATATTTACTCTCACAGCCGGTAGGGAAGAGATAGAAGGTCTTTAGTCTCTAGTGTTAACTGTAATCTTCAACCCAACTTGCCACTTTTAAGAAAGGATAGACCAAACATAAGTCTCTTGTTGGGGTGGAAAGACCTGTGAGTTGTATCTAGAAAGCAGTGAGCTTGCGGGTGGTCAGATTTTGAGGTAAGGTGAGAGTAAAGAATAGTAAATAGAAGTAGCATGTGAGCAAGTAGAGTTAATCGCTACAGTAATAGAATTCAGGAACCTGTAAAGTGGACTAAGACCGGAGAGATGTGTTGTGAAGTATTTGCAGTGGTATAGAAAGCAACAAACAAACAAGCAAACACATAAAAAAAGGGAAGAGAAGTGAGGTAAAAGCAGTAAGTTGGAGTGAAAGTAAGAAGGACTAAAACAGGAAAAAAGAAAGGAGAGGAACAGAGTACTGAAAGATACAGCAACAATAAAATTTTAAAAATATACGATTACTGAAAAAAGTTTTTAAAAAAAGTTTTAAAAAAGTTAAAAAAAAGGAAAACAAACTCCTTCGTTGTTGGTTTCAAACTGTCCAATCCGGTTTTTCTGGTTTTGGCAGGACCCCTCTGTGGGCTGGTTGTAGGCCCAGGGGCACTCCCGCCCACCACCCAGGCTACCAGACTTGGGTGCGGGTGCCCACCCACCCGACAGGCTTCCTGGGTCCCACGGGATCTGGTACTGGTCCTTCCCAGTCCTGTGCCTTTGTGAGAAGCAAGTCAAGCTGCCTTCACAGGAGAACACCTCAGTCCACTTTCCAGTAAAAACTTCTCCAGAAAGTGTGCCTCTCAGCCCAGCCCAATCCCCAACCTGACTGGTTAGGACAATGCTCCTCTCCAATTTCCTGGGCTGGCAGGCTGGTGGGC
This sequence comes from Sturnira hondurensis, assembly GCF_014824575.4. Taxonomy (NCBI): domain Eukaryota; kingdom Metazoa; phylum Chordata; class Mammalia; order Chiroptera; family Phyllostomidae; genus Sturnira; species Sturnira hondurensis. The sequence goes on from NW_028081854.1 coordinate 1,372,210, forward strand.
TGGCGACCACAGAGATCGCAACTGAACAAGGCCCCCTGTCCTTGCCACCCTCCCTGCACACCTAGGCAGACAGGTCTCTGTCACCCAGCCCCGCCTAGATGGGGAGGGAGGGAGCCAGCTCTTCCAAGGACCCTGCAGCCTGCCCAATGCTCCACTGGGTGCTAGGCTCCCTATGAGTCCTCCGTGGCACTGGCCACAGACTGAAGCCTCTACACCCCTTACACAGTGGCAGTGGCAGCTCTGAGGCATTTCAGGCTGGCCAAGGTCAGCCGGCCCTGCTGCTGCCGCTTTTGTCTTTACTCACAGGTGCAGGGCTCCTGATGAGTCCTCTGTGACAGACGCCCTGAGGCTTGCAGTAGACAGAAGCCTCTGGGCCCTGGAAGCTGCAGCAGCAGCAGCTCCCAGGTCTTTATGTGCTGGCCAATGGCTGCTGGTCCTGCCGTGTGTGCTTTTGACTTTACTCTGGGGTGCCTGGCTCCCTATGGCAGCCGGCCCTGCCGCTGCCACTTTTGTCTTTACTCACCGGTTCTGGGGTCACGATGAGTCCTCTGTTGCAGACGCCCCTGTCGCTGAGCACAGACCGAAGGAAGCTTCTGGGCTACTTGTTATATTTCTTGACATTCTCTTCTGGCTTGGAGTGTTTCCATTGAGAAGTCAGCAGCCAGCCTTATCAGGGCTCTCTTGTATGTTACTTCCTGTTTTTCACTTGCTGCCTTTAAGATTCTGAATTTTTCTTGGAATTTTACCATTTTAATTATGATGTGTCTTGAATTGGACCTCTTTGGGTTGGTCTTGATTGGGACTCTGTGTTTTCTGGATTTGTGTGACTTTTTCTCTCATCAAATTAGTGAAGTTTTCTATCATTACTTTTTCAAACAGGTTTCATATCCCTTGCTCTTCTTATTCTCATTCTGGTGTCCCTATTACATGGATATTATTAGGTTTCATATTTTCTTGCAGATCCCTTACAACGTGTTTGTTCTTTCTGAGTCTCTTTTCCTTTTCTTGCTCTATCTGGGTGTTTTTTTTCTACCTTCTCCTCTCACTCCCTGATTTGATCCTCTGCTTCAACAAGCCTGCTTATAATTTCTTCTAATGTGTTTTTTTTTTATTTCTGAGATATTATTGTTCATTTCTCCCTGTTTTTTGTTTATAATTTCTATTTCCTTTTTCATGTTGATGTAGTTCTCACTCGGTTCTTTGTAGTTGTATGTGAGTTCCTTGAGCATCTTTATAATCATTATTTTTAATTCTACATCAGATAGTTTATCATCTCCATTTTGTTTTGCTGTTTTAGTGTGGAGTCTTCCATTTTTTGGCATGTACTTTTTTGTATTTGTACTTTAGATGACTCCTTTTTTTGTTTGTTCCTTTACTTTCTGATGTTTTGCTTTGGTAGCTTTCTTTGTAGGATGAACTTCTATGTTAGGAATTCTATGAAGTTCAGTGGTGTTGTCTCTTTGATCTCCTTGTCTGGATGTTCTAGGTTAGCCTTTTTTTCTGTGTGTGTGGGCTCTCTTCTTGTACTTGAGTTTTTACCTTTTGGTGGTTCCTTTGTTGTTAATTTCTTTCCTCAAGCAGGTATACTGATGTTTACAGCTCCCACCTAATCTTGTATATGACCAGTGGCAGGGGGAAGACAAAATGCATTAAGACAGCAGGAAAATATTGTATGGGATCTAAAGTACCAGCAAGTAGAGAATAGATAGATAGGAGATTCTTTGGATAAGTACAGCATTAACTGTAATATTTCAACAAACTAGCCATTTTTTATGAAAGGTGGAAAAGAGATGACTCTTGTTAGAGGGAGAATGATTGTGAGCTGAATCCAGAAAATAGAGTGCTTGTGCAAGGTTAGATGACGAGATACAGTAAGATTAAAGGATAAAATGTAGGCATAGTATGAGAGAGAATAGAGTTAACCACAATAGTAATAATGCTTACGATTAAAGTGAAGTGTGCTAAGATCATGGAGGGTTTCTGTGTAGTATATACAATTGTATGGAACAATAATTATTTACAGTAGTACTAGAACAACAATAAAATGGTAAGAAATATATGATTTGGATAGCCAAAATAGAAGGTACCCAATCAAGTGTTGTATGTTATTGGAACATGTTTGAAGTGAAAGAAGTAAAATCAAAATGCAATAAAGAGAGAATAAGGAAAATCAGTCAAACAAAACAATTAAACAGAGAAATAAAATGAGGAATGCTAAAGATAATGAGGAGAAATAAAAAAGTTAATAAAATAAAAGTGATAAAAATAATGAAAATATAGTAATAATACACATACACAATAAAATGGCAGCTCTATGGCATAGCAAAGTGACATTTGTTTCAGTTTCTCAGTTTTGGAAGTTAGCCTTGTTCTCCCCCTTTCAATCTGTCTCTGGACCCTTTGGAATTCCACATCTATTCTGTCACTTGGGAGAAGGAAAAAAAAAGAGAGGGGATAAAAAAATATAAGCCTCCTGCTGACTTTAAAACTGTTCAGTGACTTCTGCTGGTCTTTCTAGATGCCACGGGAAGTCAGGGGCTTGGCTTTGCTTTTCTCCCATCCTATGGGAGACCATGTCTGGGTCACAATATTCACAATTTTCCTGCTTCTGGCCCAGGTCCTCTTTGAGCTGCCAGACTCAAACCAGCCACTCAGCTGCTCATAGCATGAGTCAGTCTAGGGCAGGGATTCCGAGACAAGCTGGGCATGCAGTTATGCTCAGCTACTCAGTTTCTGGATGCAGCTGAAATCACCCTTGGTGCAATCCAACCACTGCTGGAGAGTTCCTTACAAAGCATCTTCCCTCAGTTTTTAGCAAGAGCACCGCTTTTCACACAGCCCAACTTTCTAACCAGTCCAGAGACTATCCGACTCAGGGTCCAACACGGCCCAACTACTCCCTTCTCCTGGTGTTGCTGAGCACCTCAGTTTCTATGGTTCTGGCATCCACAGTCCCAGGAGATGTGTACCGCCTCTTTGTGTCTCCCACTTTGTCACTATTTCCCCCAGCAACTTCAGCATCCAGGTCCCTCCTGGTGCTGGGCTGCCCTCCCTGGTCTGGTAGGGGAGGGAGCTGGTGATCTAACTCTCCTCTCCATATCCTGCAAAGGCACTCAGGACAAGGGTCTGCAGCAGCCTTGTTCCCTGCACAAATCCCAGGGGCTTTACCATCACAGCACCATCTCCTCACCATCTGTTTTTCAATGTCCTCTGCAATTTTTTGCCTCCAAACTTCATATAAATTGGGATTCCATTGGCTGTTCACTCTGTTCCTCAGAAGATCAGCTAGGTGTTCCAGCTGGGCACAGGAAGAATTGGGCTCCGCTCCCACCCACCTTGCAGCTATCTTCAAGGATCCATCATGCTTACGCATTCATAATAAGTCATGATGCATCCCCTTCCTCTGGCTTAGTATGTTTGTTGTTATGACAAAAATGTATTTTTGCATTTGATAAAGAAATAGAAACAGTTTTTAAAAATACAAATCATTGTTTCTACAAAATTTAAATGACTTAACACCTCTGCAAAAGCCGAAATTCCATATAGTTCCTGAAGTTCATAGAGGGTTGTAAACTTTCTCTTATCTATGTTTTTCGGTTGTTCGGTTATAAATAATGTTTCTTTCAACCAAAAAAGAATCCCATTGTCTTGTTTTCAGAAGATGAGGTTTAAACTGACTGGGAGAATTACCCATTTAGTAAAGCTAATAGAATCTTGGAAATATCTGGAATAAAAACAAGACTACTGCTTCACTATCCAAAGGATAACATCCTTAACCCATGAGATCCCTGAGAAATACCTATGACCATTTCTAGCAAAATCATTGGGTTATCAGGTCTTAGAGTCTTCGGCTATTTTAGCTATTTTCAAAGCCTTTTGTCAAATTAATCTTTTCATAGCCATCACACACACACACAGCACAGATATTTTTTATAGATAACTAAGTGACAGAGAAAGAAACATGACACTTTTAAGATAAATGTTAAACTAAGTCAGAAAAAAATATGGAGCTGAATATCCCTATAGTAATTTCCATTGTAAGGGAAGGTCCTGATTATTCTGGGTATACTTTTGTCAGATGAAGTTCATAAAAATTTTAGAATTTACTCTAGATGAAGTCAATTCATAACTGTAGATTTATTTGTACTTTTATGATTATTGTGTTTTTCCACTAGAATGCAAACTCTTTGTAAGCAGTTATGAATGTGCTTTATTTGCTGTTATTTACGTAGTACTCAGCACATAGTAATTTCTCAGGAAATTAAGTTTAGCACAAAAATTTAAAATTTCACCATAAAGTAATAAAACATCAGAGTCTTCTGTTTTATGTTATTGATGGCTTATTTAAAAATTAGATCTACCAGCATGTATTTCTAACACCCTTTTATCTATCATCTCAAAATAAAAGTTGAATATGTTATGAAAATATTCTATAAGATAATTAGTAAGTATCTTGCATTCATCAAAAGGTAGTAGTAGTATGTAAATAATTTCATTATTTTTTTTATTTCTGGTCCCCTCCCTATTTAATTTATCTAGATGGCCCACTATTTTAGTGAATAAAATAGTGAATGGCCCACTATTTTATAATTCATCTCAATTTAGACTTTTAAGTTTTTCTGTTAATTTACCTCAATCATTTTATTACTTGATCACTCAGTTTTTTAATTGAGCCCACATAAAATCTAGATTGTGGAACATTATTGTTACCAAACTAAAGGAGTTCATTTGCCAGCACATATCAAAGCACAATAAAACAAAAACAGAAATGTGTAGCAAAGAAAATAAAGATTTATTTAAGGAAATGGTGGTCTAAGACCTGGTTCCCTGATGTCCTCTTGGGGATATACTATACACAGGAGAATCATTAGTCATGGTGACCAAGGGAGTTCCGGTTGTGGGCTCTACTGACTGGTTGGGGTTATGGGTGAGGGGAAGTTGATCATTGTGTCAGGTCTCAGTGTCAGCCATACCATTGTTCTGTCTGGTTTCATGAGGGTGTGGTCCATAGGGTCATTCAACTTTTATGGGTCTGGGGCTAAAACACAAATAGGGTCAAGATGTTATATTTAGTTTGAACAAAACTGTTTTCTTGATCAACAGGCCTGGGGCTTTACTATTAAGACAGTTAGACACTAACTAGAGCCTGACAGTGTAAGGTCTTAATTATTAAGGGAGTGAACATGCAGTATGTGCAAAGGTGGAAGGATCTGGGTGAATGAAGGCAAGTGAGTGATGATGCTATTGGGCTGGATGAAACTGGCTCGAATCAAAGAAAAAAGTAATATTAAGAAAATGAAATTCCTGTGTGATTATACTAATTTGAAAAATACAATACAGCCTTGAAATAAAAACATCACCATCTGATAATGGTTAATAAACTTATATTTGCATCAGTTTTATTTGGGATGACTATCAAAAATATAGATTCCTAGTTTCCACCCAACAGAGCTATTAGGTCTGGCCTGAGGACTAGGAATCTGTATTTTTAACTATTAGTCTATCTTCATTCTTAGGTATGAGGAAAATACTGAAAATGCTGCCCTCAAGGTTTAGGCTTTAGTTCACAGTTTGTGTGTTGGGGGACGGTCATACTTTTTTTAATGGAACTTTTTAAAGTACAAGTATTTCCTATCATGCCATGTAGACTATCCTTTCTTCCAGGTGATGAACATCTCTGCATAAACAGTAGTTGATGTGGTGGGTAGACTTTCTGGAAATTGTTTCCTCCTACAAAGATGATTAGTTTATTTCTTTCTGTATACCTCTAAGAAGAATAAAGCCTTGGATTATGTAAAAGATAAGCTTGCTGCAGTATACTCCCATTGCAGATAAGCAAGCTGACATAAGAGCAACAAATCTGAGAAGAGACAGCCAAAGGGAGATTTGGGGGAGGTTCTGATCTAAGCCCTCTGGGATGATTGCATTTTCTTCTCCAGATTTGTAAAACTCTTTTGTCATTTCCATACAAGAGGTTTAAACTTTTTTCCAGGTAAGTCATCACCCCAGCTAGACTTTCTCCAAAGCACTAATTATCTTTTGAAATGATAAATTCACACTTACATGTTTGTTTACTTGATTGTTACTTGTTCCCCCAAATTAAATGTAAACGCTATGAGAGCAAATGATATAAAGCAAAAACAACAATTACAAATCCTAAAAATAAAATTACGATTTTAAAAATAATAGTATTTTTAAATCTCTTGATAGGATAAACTTTAGACTTTTGTTAGAGAATTGGTGAATTAGAAAGTAGTACTGGAGTATTTTATTTCTAATTCATTGTCTTTACTGTTGTTTTATGTGTGTCTGTTCTTAATTTATATGTTCTTGAAAAATGCAAGCAAATTTTTTAATGTCATGGCATCCACATGTTAATTGGGTACAAAAACAAGTAAACATATAAATGTGTTTGAAATAGTTTAGTGCTCTGAAAAAAAACACAAATTGAGCAGCATAGTAATTTTTCTGGAGGAGGGAAGACACATTATATATATGATTACAACAGAAGAGTTTTACAAATTAGGAGAAAAGAAAACTTTCGTAGTCTTTAGGCCAGGTCCTATTCCATAGATATCTCCTACTGCCTCTCTCTTGTTCATCTCAAATACTTGGATCACATTGGTTCTACTTTTGTTGTGTGATTTTTCTCTTGGACTTATTAATATGCATAGTGATTTTTTAAATACCACTTTCACAAAAAATGGCTCCAGATGGTCTTACCTTTCTTAACTAGGAAGGTATATCTGTCTTCTTTATCACCTTAATCCATTTAGGAGCTGAACTGAGTTGAGTTCCTGTTGAAATTCTGGCAAGTTTCTCTCTTTTTCTGGTTTGCTTCAACTCCAGAAATTCCAGCTGAAAGCCTAGTGTTCTAACCAGGACTTTTCCATTAAGTACTGACCCTTAATTTCTGTCTCTTCCATATCACAGTGACAGAAGCTCAACTCTGCTTTGCAGAAAATTTCTGCTCAGCCATTTAGCCTCCAGCCCCATACAAATTCAGAATTTGACAAATGTCTTGAGAGATAATTGTTTATGTGTCAGGCTAACTTCTGTCTTCCTTGATGAGTAACATTTTGGCCTCTCAAGTCTTTTCAGCACTGTAAAACCACCATAAGTTTTCCCAGTTTCTTAATCTCTTCTGCCTAAAGAATACCAAGTCCTCAGACATTTGCTCTATGCTTAGAATAAGCAAATTCTCCAAAAAAATTGGCTGAATATTATTAATTCACTCGTCCCTCCTCTCTGTAATCTTTTCATTTCTCATTCTGGTTGCCTTACCAGCTCTCCAAGGCTTCTGAGCAGATTACTTTTATACTATATTATACTATACTACTTTCATACTACTTAGGCTGTTTCCAAATCTTATCTATTGTAAATACCACTGCTATGAACATGGGGGTGTATAAATACTTTTGAATTGGCTATCTTGGAGACTGGTTCCTATAATACTTAAAAGAAAATTTTTTCATATAGATATAGATATTTAAGAATTTTTTTGCTGGTACTAATAGATCATTCTAAAATGACACAGAGTTTTGCATGTGTGGGCTGGTAGCAATTCTGCTCTTGTATCACGCACCATCTCCATTCAAGGATCTAGACTGAAAAGAGCAACTTCTCTTTGGGACATGCTGTACTGTTGACAGAGGGAAATGAGAACAAAAATTTTAATACACAATGTATCATAAATCTTTACTTGGATGTGGCATCCATTACTTCTGTTCACCTCATTGGCCAAAAGAAGTCATATGGCCAAATCAAATAACAATGGGACAAAGTGTATATTCCTCTGATAGAAAAAGCACTATTTCATGGAAATGGTAGGGATCTATAGTATTTCAGAAAAATGGACAATAAATAATTGGTAACAATAATAAAACTTACCACAAACTTTTAATACAAACATAAAACAATCTATTTCATTTACACAAAGCAGTTCAGTTTGGATGTGAATAGCTTCGCTTACAATATTGGCCTTAGTCCTGAAGAAAAATAAATGGCAAAATAATTTCTAATCTTAAGCTTTCCATTTTTTCTCATTTTTAGACATATTTCATTGGAATACTTTGGACAACTTAATGACTATTAATAATTCCTTTTTTATTATACTTTTCAAACTATACTTATTCTACTCTATAAATGTAGGGTAAATCTGATCAAATTATAATTAAGAAATCAAATGATGTTCTAAAAAAAGAGTAGGTAGAGAAACAATCTGAGACCTATCTACAATTTTTTGAAAAATTTCTGAAAATATTAAGTATCAATTGTGGGAACGTATTGGAATCAAACCTAACAATTTTATATACTATTTTTCTAATAATTCAACATCACAAGCAAATAAAATTGATGTTATAATAATTAATAACCTTGAGACCTGACATATATAATGTGCCCATTCTTTGAAAGAATATCATAACAAAATGATTAGGGATAATAATCTATCTACAAATTTTATTGTTAGCATGCAAACTACTCATAGTTCTTTGCGTAGAAGCAAGTTGATAATCATATTTAAAGACCCTATATTCTGATTTGGTATTTCAAACTGTGATAAATGTATGTCTCAAAAGAGAATAGTTATTGAGATTTTTACAAAGCACAAAATAACACTGGTTTCTAATATCCCTTTTCAGACATATAGTTCTACTTACCTTGTTTAGGTGTGGCAGTTAACATTTCTGAAAAAGCTGAGGTTGCCTTGTAAATGTAGGAGAAATTTTATGTTGGCCTTAGAATGAAATTCAAGAAAAGTTAGAAATTTTACAAGCACATGGAATATAGTAAAGTATCACTTGATAAAGCAAAGGGCGCTATCCCTCAGCTATGTAGTTTAGTTCAGTTATAATTAATAATGTTAATTGTGATCATTTTATTGAGTTCTAGTTCTCATAGTTTTTAAACTTAATTCTAACTTTTATTCATTTGAATGTCTCTGTGAGCCAAACTAGCTAATATGTATAAGTTAGAAAAATTGCTTTTATATGATGTTTCCTCAAAAATTTTTTTCTGGATGAGATCTCTGTCAGGTAAGAAATTGTTTTCACCAAGCAATCTGTCAAATGACTATATATTAATCATTTCACTAACATTTTGATAGCAACATGTTTCAGCATACAAAAAATAAATACATCTTCAAAGCATATTAAAACACATATTTGAAAATTGAGCTTCATATAAATTTTAAATACCATTTTATTGCTTATGCTATTTTTTGTTCTTTCAATTTTCTCCTTTGCCACCTCCACCCAGTCTCCATCCCATTTTCACAGTCAAGCCCCGCACCATGTCCCTGTCTATGGGTCCTTCCTCTATATTTGACTAATCCCTTCACTTTTTTTCAGACAGTCCCTGTCACTCTGATCCATAATCTATGCCTCTAGTTCTATTTTGCTTATTAGTTTATTTTGTTAATTAGATTCCTCTTATTAGTGAGATAATATGGTGTTTGTCTTACACTGACTGGATTATTTCACTTAGCATAATAGTATCAAGTTCCACTGATGCTGTTTCATCCAGGTAGGAATTCCTTTTTTTTCCTTCTGCTGTATAATACACCATTTTGTAGATGTTCAGTTTTTTATCCATTCAGCTACTGATGGGTACTTAGGCTGTTTCCAAATCTTATCTATTGTAAATACCACTGCTATGAACATGGGAGTGTATAAATACTTTTGAATTGGTGTTTTGGGATTCTTCAGATATAGTCCCAGCAGTAAAATCACAGGGTCAAAAGGCAGTTCCATTTTTAGGTTTTTGATGTATTTCCAAAGTGGCTATACCAATCTGCATCCCCACTAACAGTGCACTAGGGTTCCCTTTTCTCCACATCCTTGCCAGCACTTGTTTATATTTATTAATGATAGACATTTTGACAAGTGTGCAGTGATTATTTCATTGTGGTTTTAATTTACATCTCTCTGATGGCTAGTGATATTGAGCATTTTTTATATGTTTATGGGCCATCTGTATGTCCTCCTTGGAGAAGTGTCTATGCAGATCCTTTACCCATTTCCTAATTGGAATATTTGGCTTCCTGGCATTGAGTCATATAAGCTCTTTATATATTTTGGGTATTAACATACTGTCAAATATATCATTGGCAAATATATTCCACCATGTAGTCAGTTCTTTTTTTTTTCATTTTGATAATGCTTTCTTCAGTTACGCAGCAGCTTTTTAGTTTTATGTAGTCCCATTTGTTTATTTTTTCTTTGTTTCCCTTGCACTTAGGAGATATATTGGCAAATTTTTTTTTACATAGGATATCTGAAACTTTGCTGCTTATGTTTTTCTCAAGGATTTTATGGTATCACAACTTATATTTAAGTCTTTTAACTATTTTGAGTTTATTCTGGTGTATGGTGTAAGATGGTAATCTAGTTTCATTTTTTTCTTATGTACCAGTCCAGTTTTCCCAACATTGTTTATTGAAGAGACTGTCTTTATTCCATTCTATGCTCTTGCCTGCTTTGTCATACAATAATTGACCATAAAGACATGGGCTTATTTCTGGACTCTCTATTCTGTTCCACTGATAAATGTGTATGTTTTTATGCCAGTACCAGACTGTTTTCATAAGAGTGGCCCTGTAGTAGTTTCATACCAGGTATTGTGATTCCTCCAACTTTTTCTTCCTTCTCAAGGTTGCTGAGGCTACTTGGGATCTCTTTGGTTCCATAAAAATTTTTGAAATGTTTGTTCTAGTTCTGTAAAATATGCCATTGGTATCTGTATCTGACACTTTAAAAGATAAATTTATTTTATTTTATGTTATTCCTTAAGTTTAAAAAAAGTTTTATTGTATTTTTTCCATTACTATTTAGTTTTCTTATATACCACTCCAACCTACAATCATCATGCTATTGTCCATGTCCATGAGACCCTTTTTCTTTTTTCTTGATCTCTCTACCTGCTACCCACCACACACCTTAGCAGTCAGCCTGCTCTTTATCTATGAGTCTGTCTTGATGTTGCTCATTAGTTCAGTTTGTTCATTAAGTTCCACATACGAGTGAAATTGTATGGTATTTGTCTTTTTCTGACTGGCTTATGTCACTTAGAATATTGTTCTCCAGGTCCACCTATAATGTCACAAAGGGTAAAGTTTTCTTCATTTTTACTGACAAATAGTATTCTTATGTGTAAATGCCCCATAGTTGTCTTATTGACTCATTTACTGATGGACACTTGGGCCACTTCCATATCTTGGCAATTGTAAATAATGTTGCAGTGAACAAGGGGAATTTATGTACTTTACAATTAGTGTTTTGGGTTCCTTTGGATATATTCCCAGAAGTGAGATTACTAGATCAAAAGGCAGGTCCATTTTAATCATTTGAGGTATCGCCATACTGCTTTCCACAGTGGCTGCACCACTCTGCATTCCCACCAACATTGTAAAAGGGTTCTCCCTTCTCCACATCCTCACCAGCACTTGTTTGTTGATTTATTGATGCTAGCCATTCTGACAGGTGTGAGTGAGATGGTATCTCATTGTGGTTTTAATTTGCATTTTTTGATGATTAGTGACTGGTGTTGAGCATCTTTTCGTATGTCTATAGATTACCTGTATGTCTTCTTTATAGAAGTGCCTATTTATATTCTTTGCTAATCTTTTAATTGAGTTGTTTGTTTTTTGTGGTGTTGAGTTTCATATGTTTTTATAAATTTTGGATATTAATCTCTTATCAGATGTATAGGCAAATATGTTCTCCCATTCTGTGGGTTGTCTTTTTATTTCATTAATGTTTTTCTTTGCTGTGCAAAAACTTTTAGTTTGATGTAGTGACATTTGTTTATTTATTTCATTTCTTTTCTTGCCTGAAAAGATATATATGATAAAATACTGCTATGAGCAATGTCTGAGATTTTGCTGCCTATGTTTTCTTGTACAATTTCCATGGCTTGGGGTATAACATTTAAGTGTTTAACCTATTTTGAATGTATGAATGTATAGAGTAAGAATGTGGACTAGTTTCATTTTTCTTCACATATCTGTCTAATTTTTCCAACACCATTTACTGAGTAAACTGTTTTTCTTCACATTTTTCAATTATTGTTCAAGTACAGTTGTCTCCATTTGTTCCCCTCTACTCTCCCCACCAACCCCAGCCATCCCAACTTCCCATCTTTGATCCTACCCCACTTTGGTTTTGTCCATGTGTCCTTTATACATGTTCCTGAAAACCTTTTCCCCTTCCCCCCATTACTCTCTTCCCCTCCCCTCTGGTTACTGTCAGTTTGTTGTTAATCTCAATATCTCTGGTTCTATTTTGCTGCCTTGTTTTGTTGATTAGGTTCCACTTGTAGGTGAGATCATATGGTATTTGTCTTTCACCACCTGGCTTATTTCACGTGCATAATGCTCTCCACATCTATCCATGCTGTTGCGAAGGATAGGAGCTCCTTTTTCCTTCCTGCTGCATAGTATTTTAGCTCATTGTATTAGCTTGCTTCCTCTGTCAAATATTAATTGACTATAAAGGTGTGGGTTCATTTCTGGGCTCTCTATTTTGTTCCATTCATCTATGTGTCTGTTTTTATTGTAGTACCATGCTGTTTTTATTACTTTGGCCTTGTAGTATAGATTGATATTAGGTAGCACAGTTCCTCTAACTTTGTGGGTTTTTGTCAGAATCACCATTGCTATCAAGGCCCTTTGTGGTTCCATGTAAGTTTTTGAAATATTTGTTCTAGTTCTTTGAAATGCAATATTGGAAACTTGATAGGAATTGAATTGAATCTATAGATTGCTTTGGATAGTGTGGACATTTTAAAGATGTTAACTTGTCCTATCCATGAGCATGCTGTGTACTTATTTGTATCTTCTTCACTTTCTTTCTTCAGTGTCTTACAATTTTCTGAGTGCATGTATTTTACATCCTTGGTTAGGTTTATTCCTAGGCATTTTATCCTTTTTGAAGCGATTGTGATTGGGATAGCTTTCTTAATTTCCCTTTCTGTTATTTCATTATTGACATGTAAAATATGCAACTCATTTCTGAATATTAATTTGTATCCTGTTTCTTTGCTGGATTTATTTATCAGTTTTAGTAGTTTCTTGGTGGAATCCTTGGGATTCTTTATATATAGCATCTTGTCATCTGCAAATAAAGTTTTGTTTTTTCCTTTTCAATTGGATGTCTTTTATTCCTTCTTGTCTGATTGCCGTGGCTCAGACTTCCAGTACTATGTTGAACAAGAGAGGTGAAAGTGGACACCCCTGTCTCATTCTCAATCTTAAGTGGAACACTTTTAGTCTTTGCCCATTAAGTTTGTTGCTTGCAGTGGGTTTGTCAAACATGGCCTTTGTTATGTTAGGTATATTCCCTCTATTCCCACTCTGATGAGAATTTTTATCATAAATGGGTGCTGTAATTTATCAAAAGCTTTTTCTGCATATTGATATAATCAGGTGGTATTTATTCTTCATTTTGTTTATGTGATGAATCACATTTATTATTTGTGAATCTTGTACAACTATTCCAGTCTCAAAATAAATTTCACTTGATTGTGGTGGATTATCTTTTTGATGAATTGTTGTATTTGTTTTGTTAATATTTTACTGAGGATTTTAGCATCTATGTTCATCAGTAATATTGGCCTATGATTTTCTTCCTTTTTAGTGTCTTTATCTGGTTTTAAAATTAGGATAATGCTGACTTCATTAAATGGATTTGAAAACCTTCCCTCCTCTTGAATTTCATGAAATATTTTGAAAAGGAGAGATGTTTGTTATTCTCAGAGTGCTTGGTAAATTCACCTGGGAAGCCATCAGGTCTAGGGCTTTGGTTTGTTGGGAGTTTTTTTTTATTACTGCTTCAATTTCATTAGGTGTGATCAGTCTATTCAGATTATCTGACTCTCCCTGATTTATTTTGGAAGATTGTGTGTTTCTAGGAATGTATCCATTTTATTCAGGTTGTCCAATTTGTTGGCATATAATTGTTCATAATACTTTTTTACAATCCTTTGCATTTCTTTAGTGTCTGTTGTTATTTTTCCTCTTTCATTTTTTAAAAAAATTATTTGGGTCCTTTCTCTTTATGTCTTGATGAATCTGCTTAAAGTTTACCAATCTTGTTTATCTCTCAAAGATCCAACTCTTGGATTCATTGACCTTTTGTTTCTTTTTTTTTTTTTACTCTATTCATTTATTTCTTCTCTGGTGTTATTTCTTTTCCTTTTACTCTCATTGGTCTTGCTTTTTTTCCTAGTTCCTAGATTGTTTAATTAGATTTTTTAATTTGAGCTTTTTCTTATTTTTTGAGAAGGCCTGTAATGCTATGCATATCTCTATCAGGATTGCTTTCCTTGTGTCCCACAGATTTTTGGATTGTGAAATCCAGATTAAGTCAAAAGTAACCCATGTTGATAGAAATTATGTAGTTGTTAGTACGGGAGGTAATCAGTCAGGAATAATAATGTCAGAAAAAAGGCAGAAAGAAACTTTCTTGAGTGGTGAGTATATCTGATACCTTGTTCAGGGTAATGGTACATAGAAATATACAACTGTCAAAACTTTTCAAACTAAACATTTACAATCTGTTTATTACTAAACATTTATAATCTATTTATTACCTATCAATAGTACCTCAATTAAAAAATATCAGAATATTTGATTCCTTAATGAGGTAGAAGAATTCACTTATTTACCCATAAGCATAAAGAAAAACATCAGGACTAGCAGAGTAGGCACACATTTACCTTTTGTTTGAAGGACAACTGTTTTGGTTTCAGTTGAGGAGTGAAGGTGCAATGATCAATCATCCTCTGTTCCAGGAACATCAGTTTAAGTGTCTGGCACTAAGGCAATTGTCAAGGCTTATGCACTTTATGGTTCTGAATAGTGTTTTATTGTACTCTGCGTACTTAAAAAGGAAAAAAAAACTTGCTGAATGATTGTATTAGTTATCCATTCTTGAATTACAAATTACCCCAAAGTTTAGTGATTTCAAACAATATCCACTTATTATCTTATGATTTCTGTGGGCAATGAGTCAAAACTTAGGCAAAACTTAGCTGGGCTTTTCCCAGGTGGAATTCAAGCTATCTGCAAGGGCTTTGGTCCCACCTGAAGACTCAACTTGGAGAGGATTCAGTTCCAAGTTCACTCATGAGGTTTTTGGCAGCATTCAGTTCTTTGAGAGCTATTTGCTAAAGGATATGCTCAGTTCCTCCTCTTAGTGCAGAGAGAAAGAGTCTACTAATAAGATACAATTCTGAGGCTTTTGTAACCTATTATGGAAGATATAAACTATCACTTTTGCCTTATTCTTCTCATTGCAAACAGGTTACCAGGTTCAGCGTGCACTCAAAAAAAAAAAAAAAAAAAAGGCTACCTCTGGCTGGTGTGTCTCAGTGGATTGAGTGTTGGCCTGCAAACCCAAGGGTTGCTGGCTGAGTTCATAGGCAGGGCACATACCTTGGTTGTGGGCCAGGTCCCCAGTATCGGGCACCTGAGAAACAATCAGAAATTGGTGTTTCTCTTGCTTTCTTTCTCCTTCTCTTCCCCTCTCTTTAAAAATAAATAAATAAAATCTTGAAAAAAAAAAGGAAGGGGACTGTATGGGCGCTGAGATTCATTAAAGGTCATCATAAAATGCTTCCTGTCATGATATTTACTAATGTTCCTAGCATAGAAGATACTAAGTTTAAGGTACTCTTCTCAGAAGAGTTATATTTTCTAGCATTCAGAATGCATAAGGTATTTCATTTAATAATATTAAGAAATTTATAAGATAAATGGAAAATATAACAATTTTTAGCTATACCTTAATAGTATATAATGTAAACATTAATTATAAGTGATTAATTGTGCATAATATATAAGTGCATAATGTAAACATTGATTGAGGGGGACAAAGCAATATTTCAGTTATAAATTATTCAATTTATGTTACAATTTGTAAAGTACTAAAGAAATATGGTTTAAATAATTATTTTAATTCAATTTTCTTAGACAACTTATTTTCAGAAATATAAATCTGCATAATATAATAGTTTTTATAATATAGTAGATATATAATGGTTGCACAGACAATTGATTATTTATTGCCTTGATTCTTTCAGGGACAGAACTCATCCCAAACCACCAAAAACAAATATTTAAAGTTGGGTTTATAAAATATTGATTAAAAAATAAACTTAAGTACACTATTTCTCTTATGTTCTTAAGATAGCCAAGAAAACAAAATTAGTTTAAAGATATTTATCATGTAAGTAGAAATTGTGTCTCTTTTACCCAATATTTTGAAATTACCATTGGGCTTCTACTGAATTCACTAAGCTATGTATATTGTACATAAACAGGTAAAAATGTTTATTAATATAATAATGCATCAGACTTCTGTATCATACATAATCCTGGAAGCAAGAATCTTATAAATAGAGGATATCACTTATAAAGGAATTTTAATAAAACAAAAAAATAATGTTAAAATCTTGTTAGAGACTGGAAAGTAGATTTTTCATTTAATCTTGCTTAAAATATGTTTTCTTTCTTTTTTTCTCTTTCTTTCTTTTTTTAACTGAAATGTCACTTTATTTGCTGGCTATTCCAATAGTCTCCAGGAAGGAACTGAAACTCAGGAATTTTTTAATACATTTTATTAATTATGCTATTATAGCTGTCCCATTTTCCTCCATTTATTCCCCTCTTCCCTGTCCCCCCAGTCCCACCCACATTCCCCAACCTTAGTTCATGTCTATGGGTTGTACGTGTAAGTTCTTTAGCTTCTCCCTTTCCCATACTATTCTTAACCTCCCCCTGCCTATTTTGTACCTACAATTTATGGTACTTATTCCCTGTACCTTTTCCTGCATTATCACCTCCCCCGTCCCTGCTGATAACCCTCCATGTGATATTCAGTTCTGTGATTCTGTTTCTGTTCTAGTTGTCTGCATAATTTTTGTTTTTGTTTTTAAGGTTCAGTTGTTGATAGTTGTGGATTTGTTGTCATTTTACTATACATATTTTTTATCTTCTATTTCTTAGATAAGTCTTTTTTTAAATATTTTATTCATTTATCTTTAGAGGAGGAAGGGAAGGAGAGAGGGAGAGAAATATCAATGTATGGTTGCCTCTCATGCATTCCCTCCTGGGAACTAACCTGCAACCCAGGCATGTGCCCTGACTGGAAATCAAATCACAATCTGGTTCTCAGGCTTGCACTCAATCCACTGAGCTACAACAGCCAGGGCAGAGAAGTCCTTTTGACATTTCATGTCATAAGAGCTTGATGATGATGAACTTCTTTTACTTGATCTTATCTGGGAGGCACTTTATCTGCCCTTCCCTGGTAAACGGTAGATTTGCTGGATAGAGTAATCTTGGATGTAGGTCCTTGCTTTTCATAGCTTAGAATACTTTTTCCAGCCCCTTCTTACCTGTAAGATTTCCCTTCTTGCCTATAAGCTTTCTTTTGAGAAATCAGCTCACAGTCTTATGGGAACTCCTTGTAGGTAACTGTCTCCTTTTCTTTTGCTGTTTTTAAGATTCTCTCCTTATCTTTAATCTTGGGTAATTGAATTATGATGTGCTTTGGTTTGTGCTTCCTTGTGTCCAACTTCTTTGGGACTCTCTGGGTTTCCTGGACTTCCTGAAAGTCTATTTCCTTTGCCAGATTGGGGAAGTTCTCCTTCATTATTTTTTCAAATGAGTTTTCAATTTCTTGCTCTTCCTTTTTTTTTTCCTGACATCCCTATGATTTGGATGTTGGAATATTTGAAGTTATCCTGGAGGTTCCTAAGCCTCTCCTCATTTTTTTGAATTCTTCTTTTGTCATTCTGTTCTGGTTGAATATTTATTTCTTCCTTCTGGTTCAAACCCTTGAGTCCCAGTTTCCTTCCCATCACTGTTGGTTCTCTGTACAGTTTTCTTTATTTCACTTTGCATAGCCTTCATGTTTTTCTCTATTTTGCGACCATACGCAACCATTTCTGTGAGCATCCTGATTACCAGTGTTCTGAACTCTGCAGAGGTTAGCTTAGTTCTGTTTTTGGAGATTTGATCTGTCCTTTCATTTGGGCCATTTTTATTGGTCTCAACACACCTGTTATGTAGTAAAGGGTAGAACCTTAGGTACTTGTCAGGGCGGTGCAACCCATGTTGCTGTGTTTTGGTGTTCTATGTTGGGTAGGTGTCTGAGAGGGAGCAATGTCACTTGGTCTGCTCTTGGCCAGCTTTTAGTCACTTCCTCTGTTACCCGCAAACAAATGGGATCTTTCTGGTGCTGATTCCCAGGTGGGTGGTTTTGTGTACGTTCTAGATCCCTGTGGGTCTCTCCAATGAACTCTCCTGTGATGCTGGGTATTTCTCCCCCTGCTGCAACACTCACAGATTTTTTGAGCTCAGGTTTTGAGGTTTAATTTCCCTAGACTGGAAACCTGGGTTGTGAGGTCTGTCTTGCTCCCCATTTGTTCCTTCTGATTTATCCACATGCAAATGTGGGACAGCCCAGTCTGCCAGCCACCACCTCGCCACACATCCTTACTGCCCCAGCTACCCATCTCTGCCTCTCCTACCTGTCTGGATACATGTGTCTTTAAGTCCTTGGTTGTTGGACTTCCACACATTTCTGGCAGTTCTGGCTGTTATTTGTTTTTAATTTTTTGTTGTCCTTCTTTTGGTTGGGGGAGGAGGCACAGTGTTACAACCTATGGCTCCATCTCAGTCAGAAGTCTCCTTTCTTTCTTTTAATTTTTTAGTAGTTCATTTCAACCTTATGTTTCTTATTATCTTAGTCATGAATGATTGTTTTATATAATTCAGGGATTTTCTTTTATTTAAAATAATTTTATAATCAGAAATTTATAAGCATCATTCCTCTCTTTTGTTTAAAAATTGTCTTTTACATATTAGTGAGATTCTTAGTTATAAAAAACTCAGGAGAGATTTTTCTGCTCTCTTAGTCTAAAAAGTAAAGACTAGTACAAAAAGAGATAGATGACACCAGTGACTTCAGCAGTGCTATGGGGCAACATTTTTCTCCTATTAATGGTATTGGTGGTGCAGTTATGGTATAAATACCAGTGAGCTGTCTAGCATGTTTGCTCGCTCGCTCTCTCTCCCCCTCTCTTTTTTTTTTTCTATCATCAGGTGGATTTTTGCCAGCACTGTATAGCCAATAACATCTCAGGAATTATTGAAATAAGTTTTTGTTTGATTACCTGGAGAAAACTCTCACCATTAGAGTAAAAAACTTAAGAAATCCTTCTAATAGAATGCTGAGGTGAATATAAGCTTCTACAATGTATAAAGGAAGTCACATTGTGATACAGACATACCTGTTGAAAGAAACACACAATGGAACAGATACAATGTTGGGACTTCGCAGAATGTGCCCACTTCACTAGTACCTTTGTCCTTTCCCTTTTTCTTTCCTTTCCCTCCTTTTGTGGTGAAGTCCTCATCTAAGGCCTTCTTCAAACACATTTCATTATTCAGATTTCTCTCTCCAGATTACGTTTGGTACTGTCTCCTGTGTCCTTTCACAGGCCCCAATTCCTACTTAGTATGAATCACAGTTTATTTTAAGCTTCTCTTTACTTCTCTTTAGCTCACCTACTCTTTGAGCTAAAACAATAGAAAATAAACTTTGTTAAGTTCTTTTAGAGCAGAGACTTCATCTCTATGTCCCTTTTATACACTCTTACAATAGTCCATCATTTTTCTTCACTAACCACTATTTGTACATATATATTTACATGTGATTACTTGACTAATGTCTACCTGCCCCAAGACTAAAACTTATGAAGTCCAGGGCACATCTGCTTTGCTATACATTTTATTACAATGAGTAGCAGAGTACCTGACATTTTGCAGCTGAACACAATACCTGGTATATCTACATTCACTTTCCATATACCAAGAAAATGCCTCCTTATTGTCTATTGCATATGATATGTCCACTTTCATTTCTCTCTCCACTCATAATGTTCTTTTCTGACATGTGCCACTGTATACTTTAACATGTCCCTCCCTTCATTCAAAACACTAGCTGGAAAGTACAGTGACAGCAAGGAAATACCCTGAAGACCAATGCCGCCGCAGGCCACAGAAGTCAGCCAACTGAGAGCTTGGAAGGGAAGGATGAAGAAAGCTAATTCAGCAACTGGAGATTTTGTGTCCAGTTCTTTGGTTATACATTTACAACAAAAAATCTTTTAAACTCCTAAATGTAAGATCAGGTATGCTCTAGCCTTGCCACCCTTAGAAATAAAAGATTCATTTACATGACTTGTCCAGATAACTAGAACAAGAAAACTGGATATAAAGAAACTTAGGCTTTCAGTGCTGGCTCAGTAATGAACTCACAGAAGAACCTTTGCAAATCATCTAACTTCTCTGGGGCTTTCATACTCTGTGTCTCTTGACTCTGGAATTCCCTAAAATCTTTGACAAGCCAATCTTTGACAAACTTTTACTCTTCTGCAAGACTCAGCTTGGTGTCACCTTCTTTCTGAAACTTCTGACTTTCCCCACCTACGCCTGAGCAGTTAGGTGCTGCTTCCTTTGTGCTCCTGTAGTATGGTAATTATTTATGTGACTGTTCTTCTCCCACTTTGCTCCTTCCCTTACCACTAACCTTACAAACTATGACCTCTCAGCATTTCTTCTATTTTTTAAATCTTAGTCTTCAGCATATGGTTTGGCATAAACACTCCATATATGTTTGTTGAACCTAATGAGTAAACTTATGTCTTTATATTTATTCCTATTTATATGATGCAGTTGGGCAAGATTGATAGTTTTCAAATGTTTAAAAAGCGAAATAACCAGTTTTCTTAGTTAAAAATTTATGGACAGGACCACTACATTAAGGAAAAAATGAAGAAAGTGCTCTATTTGAAGAATTCAAGTTTAGAAACCTGTCAATTTGATTTCTCTTAAAACAGACCATGGAAGGGAGAAAACTACAGGAAAACAAATTGCCCTAGAATCATGCTTGTTCATTTTCCTTGCATCTATAAAAGATGTAATTCTTTGAAAATTATTTTTTCAAGTAACAACTTTTTTATATGAACATTTTTTGGTGAATTTTTTCCAGAAATGTAAAAAACTGACCTGCTTCTCTAAAAAGCAGAATGCAGTACTAAGGTAATTGAATCTTTCTTTAATGACTCAGGCCCTCATTAGAAACAGTCACTGTACTGTTACACTGACTTTTTTGTGAATTGAAGTCACAAAAGTGTTGTTACGACATGTTTATTTTCCTGTATCTTCCTTGTCTGCCAACTGTCATTTCTTCTGCTGTCATTTTTTTCTGACCTAATAGCTCCTTCAGCTAAACTGTTTTCCTCAAAGTCCCTGAACTCTAAATTTTCTGTGAGCTAAAACAATAGAAAATAAACTTTGTTTAGAAGTGTGTATGGTTACACAAAAAAATTAGTGGGATTCAAGAAAGTTGATGGCCATTATGTTGGCACTATGTGAAGGTCACTAAGGCTATTTTAGGTATTTAGAGGCCTAGGGTTATTTTGTGGTTTCTATGTCTTTGGGTTTGAAATTCCTTAAAGTTATGCTTCCACATGAATGAGGTCAAGTGTATATAATATTTAGAAAAACTAACCTTGGTAAGATCTGGGAATAATTGAATAAATGTACCTAAGGTGATTTAAAGCAATTAAACCATTTTTAACAAAGCAAAGAATAAAATATTTTTTAGCATGAACCCCTAATAAATGTTTATTTATATATTATACACAAGTACTTCTGAATTAATGTTATATATATCATAAAACATACTTGAATATAGAGGTTACAAATAATAAAACAAATATAAATGTGCCTAATAATTCCTTCTCACATTCCATATAACTGTCTCTGTACCCCCTGGATGCATGCACAATTACCCACCTTACTTTCAGATCTCTTGTTTACATAACTATGTAATTACAGTAACTTTGACTTTGGTTAGGCAGATATGCCTCTGCACCAATGAAAATTAATTTAGCTTCTTTTTAAGACATTGAATCATTTTTTAAATCTCCAGAACATAACATATGGCCTAACATATAGAGATACACAATAAATGTTTGATGAGTATTAAATGAATGAACAATAAAGATTAAATAGTCCATAAGGATGTTTTCTAAATACATTTAATTAATTCATTTTATTTACTTAGCTCATGTCAGACCTCTTTCACAATGAGTTCACATATTATTATACCAGCAGTAGTGTATATATAATGAAGAAGGAATGGTTGTAAGGCACTTTGGGATATCGGTGGCAGAAGGCTTTGAGCCAGGAATAGAGCATCCATTGAAGGCTGGTCTATGCAAGGTTTTCACCCACCCAGATTGCTATAGTAAGAGCTATGGAAAAATCTGGCTTAGTAAAAACCATCATGTGATACTCAGGGCATCTTGAATGGTGTGTGGGACACAGGCATTATTAGTAACTAAATAACAGTGATTCTCAAAGCCAGGCTGATAATAGTATTATGGCATCAGGAAGAGTTTGGAGAAAGGGAGAGAGGCCAGTGAGACACATTTGGATTGAAATTCAGGGAATGGCTGTATCTTAGGCCTTGTTCTTAAAACTACACAATAACCTTGGGCACTGATAACCTTCTAGCAAGACATTACACTACCTGCCTGATTAACTCAGCAGCTTTTCCCCAAACCTGCTTCTCTTGAATGTTTACTTCTCTGTAGAGATAGGTATAGCCACCATCCACCAAGATGCAGAAACCTGGAAGTTGTCCTTGACCATTTAGCTCCCTCTGTCTTTTGGCTCTATTCCTTCTGCCAACATTATTCCTTACCTCCTAATTGAGTTCCCTAGCTCCAATATCATGCCCCCAAATTATTTCACACATTATACCAGAATGGCTTTTATAAATAAAAATGTGGATATTATATCCTCCTTGTTCACAGAAGATAATATTCTGCTCTGCTCTTCAATTTCAGCCCCCATTCCTTTTTCCCTTGCATTTGGTTACCCTTTTATATTGAACTTCTTTCAGTTCTTCAAAGATGCTATGCTACCTTCAAAATTCTGCACCTTTACCCAAGATGCTACTCTGCCTGAAACACTCTTTTCTCCTCTAAAATTTTCTTCTTCTGGTCTCAGTGGAGACATAACTTTTTCCAGAGATATTTCCCTGATTCCTACATGAGACTACATCTCTGCTAGGTATCATCGTAGCATTCTACAACTTCCCTTGCCTCTCCATTCAGTGATTGTTGTGAGTGTTGTGTTCATATTTCCTTCTAGACTCTGAGCTCCATGAGGGCAATGGGCTCTTCACTGCTATATTCCTAACACTCATGACAGGGCCGTCAACTTCCATACATAGTTGCTGAATAAACAAGTGAGAAGATGAGTGCACGGACATACTCATCAGGAGCCAAGGTAAGTGATTAGTCAGAAAGACTAAACAAATACCACAAGGGATGGGATAAACGGGCAGTTTGGGCATAGTTACCCATACTTCATTCCTAGAATATATCAGGTGTCAGGTTTATGGATTTAGAGGACACCTGAGTTTACCCAATGAAGCAGAATAGCCTGCAGTCAGACAGACTTGAGGTCTAAATCTGAGAGGTATAATCCTGGCAAGTCACGGGATGATACAAGAATTCATTGAGATAATTTGTGCAACCTGCACGGTGTGGTTATCTGATATTTTGATGTTGTCCTTGTGGTATAGTCATTATGCCATGTTCAACATTAGCTATCAAACTGCTTCTGCTGTGCCCTGGCTAGGTGGCTCAATTGGTTGGAGAATCATCCTATACACCAAAAAGGGTCACAGGTTGATTCCTGGTCAGGGTACACACTTAGATTGTGGATTCAGTCCTCAGGTGGGAGGTGACGGGTAGATGTCTCTCTCTCTCTCTCTTTTAAGATTTTATTTATCTTTAGAGGGGAAGAAGAGAAGGAGAGAAACATCAATGTATGGTTGCCTTTCGTGCGCCCCCTGCTGGGAGTTGGCTTGCAGGGAACCGGCCTGCAACTCAGGCATGTACCCTGACTGGGAATCGAACCGCGATCCTCTGGTTCGCAGGCCTGTGCTCAATCCACTGAGCTACACTAGCCAGGGCCTCTTCCTCTTCCTCTTCCTCTTCCTCTTCCTCTTCCTCTTCCTCTTTCTCTTATCCTCTCCCTCCTTTCCTCTCTACATAAAACTAATTAAAACACATCTTTGGGTGAGGATTTAAAAATGCTTCTGCCATATAATAATAATAGTCAATATTTTTTAGCACCTTTCCTCAAATCTGGCATTCTTCTAGATGACATAAAGTAATTATCTTATTTAGTCCTCACAGGA
The DNA here is from genome assembly GCF_014824575.4 of Sturnira hondurensis. Taxonomy (NCBI): domain Eukaryota; kingdom Metazoa; phylum Chordata; class Mammalia; order Chiroptera; family Phyllostomidae; genus Sturnira; species Sturnira hondurensis. The sequence continues at coordinate 1,396,500 of NW_028081854.1, forward strand.
GCCTATGAAGCGTTGTTTTTATCATTTTCACTTAATGAGGCAACCAAGACATAGTGAGATTAAGTTGCCCAAATTCACACAGCTGAGCAAGATAGAGCATTTGACCATCTTGGTGATTCTACCTCTCATTTGCTCTTAATATTTTTGTTTAAATTTTATTTTTTCAAGTTAAGTAAGGTATTTCAAGTTAACTGAAGGAGTATTTAATTGCCTACCATGTGTGCCAAATTAAGTATTATGTGAATTTATATATTTGTGTATGTATGTATTTATTGTTATTGATTTTAGAGAGAGAGGAAGGGAGAGGGAAGGAAGAAAGTGAGAGAGGTATTAATATATTGATTTACTTATTTATGAATTCATTGGTTGATTCTTGTATGTGCCCTGACTGGGTATCAAACTCACAACCTTGGTATATGGGGATGACATTCTAAGTAACTGAGCTACCTGGCCAGGGCCAGTACTGTGTGGATTTAAATGAACACATATTTATTACTGACTACTGAATAAAGTACTGCACCTTATTGATATTCATTGACATCAACATCGGAGGAGGCAGAATTTGCCACCCTAAAATGTTTATCACTGACTCTGACTCACTTGGGATACTGATTATTTGAAGATGTTTGTTTTTTAAGGAATGAAAGGCTCAGAAAGAATCTTTGGTCTTCCCTGTAACTGCCTAAAAGAATTTAGAGCATCTGCTCCAGGAAGGGCACTATCATCATAGCTACCTATTTTAATATGTGTGGTAAGGAGGAACCTACAAAGGCCCATTTATTTGAAGTCCTCTCTGTGTCCCACAGTTAAAATGGCTCAGCAAACATTTATTTTCCAAATATTTGCTTCACCATTTTCATGTGAATTGCCTTCTTTCCCTCTGAAATCACAAATCCTTAGCTCCAAAATGTCATTTAAATCTCAATTGCTCAATGCCCTTGGGTCTCATATTTGTATGGAACCCCCTTATGTCATATGTAATAGATTTGTTCATATTATCACTCTGTCTCATGTTAATTTCATTATTAGCCCACCCAGAAGAAATTTAAAAAGTAGAAGAAAAAAATAATTTTTCCATATTTAGTTAGTGGAATTACATCTTAGTGAGATGGCAGGAAAAAGAGGAAAGGGAATACATAAAAGGGAATAAAACAGAATCTTCTATTGCAGCTACCTTCTATCCCACTCCTTTGGTTATGCTGCAGTAGATAGTGATGCTTCATAAATGTTTATTCTCCATAGGCAGAGCAGTCACCCTCAGAATTGTTCTGCTTCCATTCTGAAGATTCTAAATAGTCTAGGCCCCTAGGCAAGTTTCCAGGAGACTTAAGGCACTTTTATACACACCACTTTTGAAATTTCTAAATTAAAAATTAAAAAAACACACTAATTCAAAAGAACTTAAATGACCTCTGTATTCATTGAAGCATTATTTACAAATCACCAAGATATGGAAGCATCTCAAGTGTCCATCAGTAAATGAGTGGGTAAAACAACTATCAGACTTTTACAGAATGTAATACTACTTGGCCATAAAAACAAAGAAAATTTTACCCTTTGTGACAGTATGGATAGACTTGGAGAATATTATGCTAAGTGAAATAAACCACTCAGATAAAGACTAGTACCAAATGGTTTCACTCATATGTGAAATCTAATGAACAAACTGAACTAACAAGCAAAATAGAGACAGACTCATAGACAGAGACAGCTAAGGAGCAGGAGGTTAGAGAGTGGAGGGATTGAGGAAATTAGAAAAAGAGCTCATGGACATGGACAACAGTATGGTGATTGCTGTTGGAAGGTGGGTATAAGGGGACTTCCATATTTTTCAGACTATAAGACAAACTTTTTTACCAAATTTTTTGCTTCAGATTTGTTTCCTATTTTCCTCCTCTAAAACCTAGGGGCATCTATTTTTCGGACCACAAGATGTACCTAGGTTTTAGACAAGAAATACAGGGAAAAAATTTAAAGCAAAAAATGTGATAAAAAAGTGTGTCTTATAGTCCCCCAAGTATAGTAAATGGTAATAGAAAAATTACAATAAAAATAAAGAAAAAGTGTTTGTTAGTTATCGGTCATTAGGCAAAGTGTCATTGTTAGGAGTATAGTCTGAATAACTATTCTCAGAAACGTCAAAGGCAGTGCTTTTCAGGTTTCAGGTTTAATTGAAAGTAAGTTTGGTTGCACTGACTCTTTAAAAGTTAAAAAAAAATAAGAGTGGTAGGTAGAAAATAGACAGGGGGGAGGGCAAGAATACTATGGGAAATACAGAATCTAAAGAACTTGTGACACATGGACATGAATGAAAGGGGGGAATGGTGGGGGAGGATGTGTGCAGGGTGGAGGGGAGTGAAGGGGGCGAATGGGACAACTGTAATGGAATAATCAATAAAATATATTAAAAAATAAGAGTGGTATTGGATGAAAGAAGTTGAAGAGGTTAGCTGAAGAATATATACGTAAAACCCATCAACACAGACAAGTGTGGTGATAGCCTGAGGGAAGGCGGAGCGGGGCTGGGTGGAGGTGGGCAAAGGGAGAGAAATGGGGACATCTGTAATGGTGTCAACAATAAAAATAAAGTTAAAAAAATAAGTGGATTATCTCAATCAATTGGACTCAACTGCAATTTTTTTAAAGAAACAATATCCCTAGTTTATTATTACTAATGACACACCTAGAAAGAAGAGGTATCCAATGAATGTACATTTTCTTCAATTTTTATAACATAAATATAAAAAGATCTCTTGTCCTAGAGATTGAAAGAATGAGTTTGTTTTACCTTTTTACAAATGATCCGCGTTTTACTCAATTAAATAAAGGGCAAAGCCTATCTGAATGTATTTAAGTACTTTATATCTGCAAATTGATGCATTTTTGTTCTTGGTTCATCAGATTAAGCTATAATTAAAGTCTTTTTTATAAATGGAGAATTTACCTTACCACAGCTGTAGTCAGAACAATCATTCAGCCTGCGATAGGCCTGGCTTGGGGCCTTGGGCCAAGGCATCTTCAAGGGTGTGAGTCTTACCTTCCTGGATGCCTACAGTGTGTTCCTGCAACTGCAACTGGTTTTTATCAGATTCAAAACCCTCTTTGACCAAAATAAACAAAGAACTGAAAAGTAGAATAAGGGGAATTTCAGAATTAGAGATCATGAGATTAAAACCTCAGGTAGGGGTCAAGGTTATAAAACCATACTTTATTCCACTAGAAGAGTTTGATATTTTTGCCTTCAGCATTGTCCACCCTAAAGGTTTCTACTCTCCTTGTTGCATTCTTAGAATTTCATTTGTTCTGGGGCTGGACTGGAAAGAGTAGCTAGGAGACAAGGGATAGGATGACTGGGGTTGGGGTTGAGAGGGTGGGTGAAACGACTCTTGGGCAGTCAGGGACCAGCTAATTTACTCCTTTTCTTAGCTTGGGGAAAAAAAAAATCTTTTTTTTCCCTATGGCTTTGGCCTCCTGACCCAAACAGAGTGGGGCACAAGGGAGCACAAAGCCTGCCAGGTCTGGGATGTTGGCCAAGACTTCCAGTCCTCCCCATCTGGATATAATGAAAAGGAACAGCAGAAGAGGAAGTGTGTCAGGAATGTAGGAGTGGTAGAAGCCTTAAAGAGAGGTAGAGGGGAAAAAGTCCCTTTGTGAGGAGAACTGGCGGGCTAGGTTAGAGTCCCCGTGGGAGGAGAACTGGTTAGGTTAGGGGCGGAGTCCAGGGAGTCTGTAGAGCAGCCACTTCCCCTGTGGCCGCCTTCTGCGCAGAGCCACAGGGAGGCGGGGAGGGGCATGGAGGAGCTGGCAGGGGCGGGCTTCACCACCAGGCCTCTGGGCGAGATGAAACCTTTGCGGAGCCTCACTAACTTTTCCAGGCGGAAGAGAAGGAGAATGGGGCTTTGAGTGAGTTGGGGGTGGGGGGGATACTAAGGTAGGTGGTGGTCTCGCGGCCCTAGAGGAGGAAGGCTTTACTCCCTTTCCTGGAGCTTCTCCTAAATCCAATACCCTCTCCTCTACAGTGTGCCCCCCCCCCCCCCCCCCCCCCCCCCCCCCCCCCCCCGCCNCCCCCATCCCCACCCCCACCCACAGCGACTTCCTGAGAATCCGCTGCTGTCAGCTTTCGGTAAACCATTTTCCTCCCGGGTTTCAAATCAAAACTTCCCCGGGGTGGGGTTTGCAGGAGGGAAGCGGAGGGGGAGGGAATGTCCTGCTGGGGTGATGAGTTAACCCCCCCTTTTTCCCCCACCAGAAGCGGTCTGTTCCCTGCACCTAGCACCTAAGAGCCCTTCAGCGTCTGCCCATCCGGGCGGCCAGCTAGACGGCTGTCGCTGGAGCACCCCATGTCAAGCACTGGCGAAGCCGTAGCTCCCGGGCCCCTGCAAGGGGCCGAAGCGGGTGATGGTCGCCTGGGCTCCCTGGCCCAGGGTGAGTGCGCGCTTGCTTCTTTGTCGTTGTTGTATTTAAAAATTTGTTAACGCATTTATCGATTGGATTGGAGTGTGTATGTATGTGTGTGTGGGTTGGGAGGGGGAGTGTGGTGAGGACATAATACCTACTTCATAGTTGTGAACTTTTTTGCACAGTGTTAACTCAAAGCAAGTTCTCCAGGATTCCTGCTCTAGATCAACAATCGGATTAAGAGGGCGGGAGCTACTGGTTCCTCCACTCCCCTTTTGGCTGTGGAGAAACGGGATGACAGGACTGCTTCTTTCCTAAACATATACATCGAGGGCTCGCTAATGTGCGGGTCCTAGGTCTCTTCAGTTCTTACATCTTCATCAGATCAAGGCCTGCCTCTGTACTCTGAACAAGCGTGCATTCCCTTTATCTTTCTGTTTCTTGTAGGCTACTCTGCTACTGGGTTTATAATCTAGTTTTCTGTGACCAATTACTTTGGAACGGCCCATGCATGCGTTGTCAGTAACTTTTGTTTTGAAATAAATATTCCTTTAAAGAAATACTTTATGAGAATGAATTAGCTCTTTTATGTTCTTCCAAAGTGTAAACACATACAGATTATAAGAGAAATAGGCTTGTTTGAGAAACTTCTATAACAAGCTTATAAACAAGTCAGATTTTTTTTCTTCTGAGAGTAACAACAGGTTTTCATTGGTGACCAAGAAAGAGCAAGGGCCATACTCTAATGATGTATTTTCTTGTTAGGATGGCTTTGATTTAAAGAGATCGATACTAATATGAACTCAATAATTTCCCACAGCTCAAAAACCTACTTTGTACTTTTGATTTAAGCATATATGATAGTTTCCCCCCTTAACAGTAATATAGTGGGATCTTTAGCATTTTTTAAGCCAGCAAAAAGTGCAAAAGAAGAAATGAATGTTGAACCTACAATAGGTAAAAGCAGAAACCATCTATGGCTGAATCAAAATGTCTGGCATTCAGGGCTGTTAATTGAATTATGTTTATCATTATTTTCTGCTTTTAAACAGTGAGCCAGAAAAAACAGAGGAAATCTGAAAAATCAGAGAACTAGAATAATAAACATGTTTTTACAGAAGCAGGCCCTGCTCTGCACATGAATTGTCAACACAACCATTTTCCTATCCTTCAGCATGTCCCCTGCAGTCATGGACTCATTGATGGGCTTTTTATGTTCACAGTTCAACTGTTAATCACTATTGTTAAACAGTACTTATATTAAAAGTCAATATCAAACACACTAGCAAAACTATTGATTTGCAAATAGTTGATGTCTACTATGTCCAACTTTAATTGTATGCATTTTTAAAATGCCCTAAAAGGCCCTGCAGTGATACTTAATGGACCTGTGCAGACATGCTGCTGTGAGGTATCCCATTATTATCTGATTTTAAGAAGCAGACATTTAGAATGGTTTAAAGAAGAATGTTGGCTTCATACAACACTCATAGTATCAGCGTGGAAACTCTTGGCTTAGATGTTACCTGTAAATTGGCTAAACCTCAGCAACAAATTTACATATTGCTTTCTAAATTAGTTTAATGTCAACTCACAACATCCTTTAAATAGATAGTAATTAAATTGTAAATAGAATGTAAAGTTGATTTTTGTTAAAGGAAATTGTCAAGATTGTTAAAAAATACTGTGTCTCAAACTGGTAGATTTCATAAGGTGTACTGAGAAAAAATTGTTTGAGTGAGTGGGTAGGAAAAAAGCTTCATGATGTAGGCTTCCTAAGTTAGGTTGGTTTTATTGGTAAGTACATTGGTGAAAAAGGTTTGTCAGTGGGCACTTTCTTGAATTCTTTTAGTCTCTTCCTCATGTCCTTGGATTCTTCATCATCTTTTCTGCAGAACAATTTAATAATTCTCTGGTATGAATGCTTACTTAATTGAAATTAATTTAAAACATTTATGTATTAAAATTAGTGAGAAAAATGTAATGCCTTATGAAATAAAATAAGTTTTGCAAACAAAGTTAATTATATGTATGAAGACATATATTTTAACCTATACATATGAGCCCCCTATACTGCTAACCGAAGACATAGAATGTTACCATTGAAGGTGATTTTAGGGGGTCTCTAATGTGAACTCCCCACCAAGTCTAAAATTTCTTTCTACATTCTGTTAGGTTGTTAGTTAGAAACCTACAGTATAGTGCATTCTACAGCATTCAGTGTTATGAAGATTTTCTTTATTGTGAGATAGCTCTGTCTTTTTAATTGTCTACCCATTTGCTTTGATTCTGGAAGCAAAATTCTATTACTATGAAAACATTAAAAATATTTTCTATGAATTTTGCAAATTATTACAGAGCAAGGATATAAACTCATGCTTTAGCATGTAAGAGGGAACCAGGATGGATGTGAGGGACAGTGGGGATTGTCGGCCACTGGACAGCTCATGGACCAGGAAGAGATACTTTTCAGCTTCAGCTTATTTTGTAATTTGGGTTAATATTTTCAAATATTTCATGAGATACTGTAAATATGTTCTTTTATGTATCAACTCTCTTTTTTAAAGAGTTGGCAATGAATTAAATAACAATTATTGTCTAAGCCAAATGAAAGAACAACATCTGCAGGCTGGAAATGGCCTGTAAGCAGCTGATTTGTGATCTCTGTTATAGAAAATAGAAAGCAAAGGTGAAATTTAAAACTATTTACCTATTTGTGACTAATTTCTGAAAGGTTGAATTGATTAGCAAATTTATGGAAAGTACCTGTGAAAATAACTTGATAAGTGAAGGGCAATTTGGGCCAAATTTGTTTTTGTTTTAAGACAGAGTTTATCTTGTAAATGTGGTTTATATAATTGTCTTTTTTTTAGATTAAGCATGTTAAAATTCATTATATTATCAACACTGAGAATATAAGTATTTGCTTTTTTGTGCAATAGTTACTAGAATCCTATACTTTAAAGAGCATTTTAATTAAGTGCTCACTCATAAATTTGCAACCTCTAACTACAAGGGTCTTTAAACATAATTTAGTTTAACTGGCTCACTTTTTGGAAAGGATGTCCAGAGAATTAAAGTAACTTGTCCAAGGTCTCATACACAGTCAGTAGAAATCAGGAAGGAAACACAAATTGTAAAGTATATTATGTCATTGTGATAAATACAGTTGAAGCAGAGAATCAATGCAACTTTTTCCTATGGGTGCATGAATTAAAGATAACGGGGTTTGGATACTGTGAATCTCTTGAGCCTGTTCCCATCCCTGCATACCCCACCCCCACCTCATTGTATCTGTCAAGACTTATTTAAACTGTTGGACTGTGAGTGCTGGAATATAGTTTAATGTGATAATATGTGATTTAATGCATTGTTCTCTCTTGGGAGGGACCTCTGAGACTATTAGGCGAACTATTTTTATAGCAGGATGCAAAATGCCCGTGAAGTTAATTAAAAATAATTTCAAGTAGAAGCTTCAAGTTGAAATTACATGAGGATTGCTTTGATTTAGAAGCTTAGCTGAGTTGTCAGAAGTTTATAGTGGCTAATCAGATTTCATTTATGGGAAGCCTGTTTATTTCACTTTATACAATGTATGCTTATAATATCCATCTTCTTCTACTGTTATCATATTATCCTTTTGATTAAGGATGGTATTTCTCAAAATGTGTCATATTTGGACAGCTTTTATCTCTGGTTCTCAATTGAGGATTATTGTGCCCTCTGGGAGACATTTGGCAAAGCTTGGAGACAAGTGTAGTCATAACAGGTAGTGGGGCGGTTGCTTATGGCATCTGGGGAGTAGAGGACAGGGATAATGCTAAACACCTTACAGTGCATAGAACAGGACGGCCCCTTGCAACAAAGAAGGAGTTGGCCAAGAATGTCAACAGTGTTGAGAAACTGTCTTAATCTCTCAAGGCTACTGGCGAGTTGGCTTAGAACCTCCTGGTGTAAGACTCAAGAGTCTGCATTTTTGTAGCTGCTCTTTATCTGTAATTGATAATCATTGTTTTCAGATGCTTTTATTTGTAGAAGGATGCTATCTTGATAGATTTTGAAGATTTTTTTAAGTAGAAAAGCTTAAGAAAGCTTTTAAAAAGTTCTCTTTTCAAGTTCTAAACTTTAAATCACGTCACTCCACATACATATGTTTTCTGTTAGTGCTTTCCAGTGTTTTCATTACATACCCCATTTAAAAAATAGTTCTGAGTGTTCATCCTTAAAAAAGCTAATTTTCAAAATTATATGTACTGAATATGAACATATTTTGAACATTAGAAAAATGGCATCAGAATTTTAAAAGATGAGCTAAAATTAAATGCATAAATAGATTTGTTAATACTTTCAGCTACCACCTCAGTAGATGTTTGTGTCCTGCCACCCTGCACTTCTGATTGGTGATCCCAGTGTTATGGGATAATAAGGATAGGAGTGCCTTATTTGCACGAGTTGTTGTCATCTGTGAGTTAGATTTTTTGAACCTGGATTAACCTTTCTTATAGAAACAGTGATAAATTATATTTAGTTCCATAGTAAATCCTAAAATATTATTGTAATTAAATTTTATTGTGTTTCATATGTTTACAATGATAAATCATAGAGAATGTAATACTGGCAACCAAATATAAATAACTGAAAACAAAATTAAGTTGAATAGAAACTGTTTTGAAACACTTGAGTGAAGGAGCTTGAGTGAAGGCTGGCTTAATTAGAAAACCATAGAAACATGTCTAAATTTGGAAGAAGATTTAGGGGCATTTTCAAATACCTTAGGGTATATACTCACAACTCCTTTTTATATCTAAAGGAACTAATGTTCACTTTACAAGTGTAGTTATATAAGTGCAAGGCTTATTATCAGCTAGATATATTCATTTTCCTTTTTCTAAGAAAAAGAATCACATGAGTAAGAAGAGGGTGTAGCTGGAAAAAATAATTGAGGGGAAGGTGGGAGGAAGGAAGTGATTAAAGAAGATGTCTATAAATTTAAGACAGTGTTTGGGAGGTTGAATTGTTTGAGCTGAAAACAATGAAAAAATGTTCTGGGGGATAGCACAGTATAGCTCTGCTGGCAGCTAGCATGTTAAGAAAGTAAATGATGGGGTAAAGTGTTATGTTAACTAGGTAGCACTGCTAACCTTGAAACAGGTCCTACTACATATTTGTGGAATAAGTGATTGGGTAAATGGAGGGCTTGATTGCTGTTCAGAACAAGTGTGAATCAGGGCAGCAAAAGACAATGAGAAGGAACAGTTTTAGGGTCAGGGTGGAAGATGGGATTAGAAAAACTATTTATATGATTTATATGTGTATTTGTAATTCAGGGCATATGTATAGAGGTTTAATTTAGTACTGATTTTTATCTCTGTCATATCCTTTTTGTTTGTTTTTATATTGTTTATTTCTGCCCTACTGAGATGCTCTACTAATTAAACACACACACACACACACACATATTCATGAGAGAGAGAGAAGGGAGAGAGAGATAATAAATGAGCCCTGATATATGACAAGTATAATACCTAGAGAAACAAATTGATGAATGATATCTGGGGCTTGGATGATGGGAAAAACCCATATATTCACACACAGCTATAATACAAGGTAGACTGGTGCTATAACAGAGGCACAAAGAAAATGTCATGGTAGAATATGGGAGAGAGAACATTTCTAACTGGGGTATTTAGAAAAAAACCTTAAGCAAATGTTATTTGAGTTGGACCAAGAAACATGGTCATAGGACTTGGATCTGTGCAGATGGGTAATTGAAAGCAAAGTTTGGAGGGGATTATTACAAAATGCTGAATATTTCACTGAAGAGTTGTATGGAGTTTCTGCAGGAGCAGAGAATGAGGTAAAGTTGTAAAAATAAGTTATTTTGAGGATGGACCTCTTGATCCCGCTGATGAGTTTGCATATTGTGTTTGTAGGCAGTAGTAAGCCCTTATAAAAGTTCTTAAAGAGAGGAATAACAGGGTCAACTTTGGTGCTTTTAGGAAATAAATCTGGTGGCAATTCAAAGGATGATTTTGGAGGGAGGGGCAAGAGTGAAGGCAGTGATTATACAGGAGGATATTACAATAGCCTGACAAAAGATTAGAGGACCTAGGGAAACACTAGTGGAAGTGGAATTCAGAAACTGGATTTATGGAACAGTAGCACAAGTAGGATAGAGCTCTACCTAGCTGTGAGAAGCCCTTAAGGCCACGGATTTTTTACTTATCCATCTTTGAAATTCCTAAAACCAATCACAGTATCCAGATTTTACTGAATGGGAATTGATATGGTTGGGAAAGTATTTAGTATGGGAAATAGTGAAAAGGTAGAAATTTAAGGTAATCTATAAGTTTGCTTTTCAGGCTGAGTGGAAATGTAGGAGGAGCTGTCCAGTGTTCTTTTGGATGTGTTGTTTCCACGGAATTCACCAATTCACCAATTCACCATAGCCATGATAACTAGCAGTCCCCTGAAAAACAGAATTTGTAACTAGGAGAGTGCTGAGGGTCAGGATCACAGATAAAGAGGTAGCTGATGGGTTGGTACGAGAATGAGAAAGAGGACCGATGACTATATTTGGGGGAGTGACTATTTTAGGAAAGGGAAGGGAAAATACTGAAAAAGAATCTATTAGGATTATTGTCAGAAGCATTGAATTTATAGTGGTCCTAGAAGATGAGAACAGTTGTGGTTTGTTAAGGGAGAAACAAAGTGTATAGAAGGCTTGTTTTGGATGTGTAGATTTTGAGCATGCTCACTACAGATTAATGAAAAGAAAGCCAGGCATAGAGAGAGATTAAAGGTGAAAGTGCATGGGGTGGAGTAGTGGCATGGTAGGTGTTTATAATTGAAAGAGTTGAATTCTGGAAGGAATGGTATGAAGAAATCACTCTTAGGAAAGTTGTGAATGTTCCCCTTTGAAATGGGGATGGTAGAAAAGGATGAGTGATAAACTAGAGAAAATTTGATATGAAAAAGAATATTTAAGAACTAGATATTTTAAGCAAAGTAGATGGTAATATTTGCTGAAAGCAAGGGAGGGGGTTAATTAGGATGAGTCCAGAAATTTGAGGTTGTGGAAAAGACTTGGAAGAATGAAGAACTCATTAGGGAGTCAATATGTGATGAACAAAAGGGCTGTTTAGTAACAATGTGGGCTTACCTAAGAATGAGTGGCATGAATTTTTAGTGGAAACAGTACAGTTGATTGATTGCCTTTCTCAACAAAGAGCATGCAAGAGCTTAGGAATAGAGGAAGATAGAATAGATTTTTGAAATTAGTACAGGGTTGGAGGTTGGCAGAATGGAAGCAGTGAGGGGCAAGGAAGGAAGATCACACATGTGTGGGAAGTGTGGTATATACTAACGGATCTTGTATTGCAGGCTCTTTAGGGAGTCAGAGAAATGAGACAGTGCAGGTTAACTGGCCAGCAAGAATCATGCCTGTTGACTTTGTTTGGTTAGTTCACATTCAAGGATTTAATGTACATAACTACTACTGGGGAAGCTGTGGAATTTTGGGGTGTGTGAGGGCCTTTCCTGTTTCTTTTAACTTTATTTCCTGGATTTTGTTGAAGCGATTTCATGGGAAGGTGTAATAACAGTGTGCAATTATTTTACTATCATTATGTTTTTATAATAATAACAGATTTGGGGAAAATATGGAAACATAAATTGGCATGGTCTAAAGTTATGCCATTTGCAAATGGAAAAATAGAACAACAAACAAAACAGAAAACCAACCAAATTGCCTTTTGGAGTTAACTGTCATTATTCTCCTATTTAAAGTCAAGGGATGTGGTTTTTATGTTATTTCCAAGAGTCTACATACAATTTTTATTGAGGGAGCAGTGATTCAGCACTGGCTAGATTCTAGATATATGGACAATTTATCTTGGATGACTTGTTTAATCAGATTAAAGACACTGTAGCCCTTCCTGTATTTTGATCAATTGGTGCTTATGCACCAGTGTTTTGGATGTTTCCCTCTCTCTCTATCTCCCTGTCTCTCTCCTATTTCACTTCCTTTTGCTCTCTTGGTCTCTCTCTTTGTTCCCCTCTTTCCCTTTCCCCCTTTTGCCATTAACATCACTGAAGTTACTTGAAGTTTTCTTATCTTCTTTTTTTCACCTTAGCATACATATCCACAAAGAGGTAAGCCGTTAAACTTAAGTTTTGAAATTGCATTATGTTTTCTAGATTCTAATTCTGATTATTTACAGTTCACTAAGTAGGAACTATGAAAAGTTATTTTAGCATAAATTTCGTTTGTGGTTTCTACTTGCAGTACACTTCTGTTTTCAGATTCACACCCATATGATCTGAAGTAAGATGATTCATATACATGTGCCTTTAAAAAATATTTTATTTATTTCTTTTTAGAGAGGGGAAGAGAGGAAAAAAGAAAGGGAGAGAAACATCAGTGTATGTTTACCTCTCGTGTGGCCCCAACTGGGGACCTGGTCCGCAACCCAGGCACATGCCCTGTCTGGGAATTGAACCAGGCTGGCACACGGTCCACTAAGCCACACCAGACAGGGCCATATACATGTGCCTTTGTGCCTTATTTTTTTTAGTAATTTCAGCATAAATTCTGAAATATTTTTGTGCTAGCACATATAATTTATTATAAACACATTTATTTGAAGAAGCCCTGTCAAAACTTATTTGTGTGTGATTTCAATGTAAAAAGTCTTGTGAACATTAAAAATGCTTAATACTTAGCTTACCCACAAAGAATTTATAAACTAGGTGAGAGACAGGATAAGATGTAAATGTGTGCCAAATTAAATTGTAATCCCTTCTCCAAGTATCAATTCAAGTTTACCACAAGAACCGTGCGACCAATTAGTTTATGGCCAGTTACCACTTACCTGGTACAAAATGGAGCATATCAACTTAGAGGTAGAAAGAGAATCTCAGGATGGCAAAAAGAAGTTGGTGTTGTCTGGGTTGGGCTGCTAGTGGCGCCAGAGGAAGAATGCACAGTTTGTAGGTGTTTTTGGTTTGAATTAGGCAGAATTGAGCACTAAAAATAAGGCAGGACGCTTGTGGTTGAGCAGGTGACAAGTGCTCTGAAGGCAGGGGGAAGAGCAAAAAGGAACCAGCTTCCTCTCCATGATGCAATCCCTCTACTTCTTTTTCATGATGGCTCAGCCTTTACTTTTTGGATCTCTGAACATAGACCTACACTGTCCTTATTAACTTCTGTCATCCAAGAAACATGTGGGATCTCTAGTGAACTTTTTTGAGGGTTTTTACTATTTATTTTTCAGTGAAATACAAGATGAACTTATGGAGCATGCAAAAGGTATTGGAGTTATCACATTAATATAGTATGTACAATATCAAAGTAAACCATTTCACTTTTTCATCAATATGTAAAATGAGCTAAAGGAAAACATACTTAATCTTTGTATTAGGAAAGTATTTGTGGTTGGAAGATAAAAGGATTGGAACATTGGTAGTGGGTGTAGAAAAGGTAATACAAATTTGAGAGAAATTGGAAAGTTGTAGCTAGCAGGATCTGGTACATGATTATGTTAAGGCAGGGAAAATAAGGGGGGAAACAGAGTTAAAAAAAGGTTCTGGGAATAGCTTGACCAGGATATGGAGCATAGTTGGAGAAACAGACAGGGGCAGAAAAGTGGAAATGAGTTTTAGGAAATGTTGATTTTGATTTGTTTAAAGATATATTCATGTAGAATTGAAACTTTAAATATATAGTTTACGACAGGAATCAGGGCTAGGGTAATGGATTCCTGGAGGGTTTTTTTTGATATATTTTATTGATTATGCCATTACAGTTATCCCATTCCCCTCTTTCACTCCCCTCCACTCTGCACACCCCTCCCTCACCATTCCCCCCTTTCGTTCATGTCCATGTGTCACAGTTCTTTAGATTCTGTATTTCCCATAGTATTCCTGCCCTCCCTCCTGTCTATTTTCTACCTACTGTCTATGCTACTTATTCTCTGTACCTTCCCCCCTTCTCCTCCTCCCACTCCCCTGTTGCTAACCCTCCATGTGATCTCCATTTCTGTGTCTCCGCTCCTGATCTAGCTGGCCTCTTAGTTTGCTTTTGTTTTAGGTGTGGTTGTTAATAACTGTGAGTTTGCTGTCCTTTCACTGTTCATATTTTTTATCTTCTTTTTCCTAGATAAGTCCCTTTAACATGTCACATAATAAGGGCTTGGTGATGATGAACTCCTTAAATTTGACCTTATCTGAGAAGTGTTTTATCCACCCTTCCATTCTAAATGAAAGCTTTGCTGGATAGACCAATCTTGGATGTAGGTTTTTGGATTTCATGACTTGGAATACTTCTTTCCAGCCCCTTCTTTCCTGGAAGGTCTCTTTTGAGAAATCCGTTGACAGTCTGATGGGAACTCCTTTGAAGGTGATTCTCCCCTTATCTCTTGCTGCTTCTAGAATTCTCTCCTTCATTTTCATCTTGGCTAATGTAATTATGATGTGCCTTGGTGTGTTCCTCCTTGGGTCCAACTTCTTTGTGACTCTCTGAGCTTCCTGGACTTCCTGGAAGTCTTTTTCTTTTGCCAGATTGGGGAAGTTCTTCTTTATTATTTGTTCAAATAAGTTTTCCACTTGTTGCTCTTCCTCTTCTCCTTCTGGTACCCCTATAATTCAGATGTTGGAATGTTTAAACATGTCCTGGAGGTTCCTAAGCCTCTCCTCATTTTTTTGAATTCTTGTTTCTTCATTCTTTTCTGTTTGGTTGTTTCTTTCTTCCTTCTGGTCCACTCCTTTGATTTGAGTCCCAGTTTCCTTTCCATCACTATTGGTTTCCTGTGCATTTCCCTTCATTTCAATTAGTTTAGCCTTCACATGTTCCTCTAATTTGTGACTAAAATCAACCAATTCTGTGGGCATCCTGATCAACAGTGTTTTGAACTGTGCATCAGAAAGGTTTGGCTATTTCTTGGTCACTTAGAATTATAGGCTCTGGGGCTTTGAGCTGTTCTTGAGCCATAATGTTTGGTCTGTTCACTCCTGTTATGTATGAGGGGCAGAGCCCTAGGTGTTCACCAGAGCCAGGTGACCCAGTCACTGAGTTGTGATGCTTTATGTGGGGGCGGGGTCAGAGAGGGGAAAAATGGTGCTTTGCTCTGCTCTTAAACTAAGTGTGTTTTATAAGGATAAGTGTGGAGCATAGTTCAAAACACTGGTGTTCAGGATGCTCACAGAACTGGTTGATTTTAGTCACAAATTAGAGAAACAAATGAAGGCTACACTAAGTGAAATGAAGGAAAATGCACAGGGAACTGATAGTAATGGAAAGAAAACTGGGACTCAAATCAAGGGAATGGACCAGAAGGAAGAATGAAACATCCGACCAGAAAGGAATGAAGAAATGAGAATTCAAAAAAATGAGGAGAGGCTTAGGAACCTCCAGGACATCTTTAAACGTTCCAACATCCGAATTATAGGGGTACCAGAAGGAGAAGAGGAAGAGCAACAAGTGGAAAACTTATTTGAACAAATAATAAAGAAGAACTTCCCCAATCTGGCAAAAGAAATAGACTTCCAGGAAGTCCAGGAAGCTCAGAGAGTCCCAAAGAAGTTTGACCCAAGGAGGAACACACCAAGGCACATCATAATTACATTAGCCACGATGAAAATGAAGGAGAGAATTCTAGAAGCAGCAAAGATAAGGGGACAGTCACCTTCAAAGGTGTTCCCATCAGACTGTCAGCAGATTTCTCAAAAGAGACCTTACAGGCAAGAAGGGGCTGGAAAGAAGTATTCCAAGTCATGAAATGCAAGGACCTTCATCCAAGATTGGTCTATCCAGCAAAGCTTTCATTTAGAATGGAAGGGTGGATAAAACACTTCTCAGATAAGGTCAAATTTAAGGAGTTCATCATCACCAAGCCCTTATTATGTGACATGTTAAAGGGACTTATATAAGAAAAAGAAGATGAAAAATATGAACAGTGAAAGGACAGCAAACTCACAGTTATTAACAACCACACCTAAAACAAAAGCAAACCAAGAGGCCAGCTAGATCAGGAGCGGAGACACAGAAATGGAGATCACATGGAGGGTTAGCAACAGGGGAGTGGAAGGAGGAGAAGGGGGAGAAGGTACAGAGAATAAGTAGCGTAGACGGTGGGGAGAAAATAGGGGGAGGGCAAGAGTAGTATGGAAAATGTAGAAGCTAAAGAACTTATGACACATGGTCATGAACTAAAGGGGGGGAATGGTGGGGGAGGGGATGTTCAGGGTAGAGGGGAGTGAAGGGGAGAAATGGGGCAACTGTAATGGCATAATGAATAAAATATATTTTAAAAAAGAGAACCTTGGAGTATATGAAATTTTATACTATAACATTCCCAGATTCTTCTCTTATTTTATCTGTTAAAAGCATTTAGCCATTGAGGTAATGTATTTGTTTAATTACAAACTGATGGAAAGAATATCCATCTTTAATAGTTTGAATGGTTGTCTTACAGAAGAGTAGAGTTTACTATTTCTACCTACAACGAGGAGAACTGGGAGTAGCTGTAAATTAGCTGACAGCTGATTTATGTTGAAAATGAAGAATAACTTACTGACCAAGAATAGAATGTGTTCCCTTTTCTTGGAGTTTTGGGTAAGGTCTGAGGATTGCAGTGGGGCTTTCTACCCTGCATGAGATATTAAATTAGCTGAAGTAAAAGATTCTTTCAAACTCTGGATTTCAACATCCTGTCTTCACCTGAAAATCTGTCTCTGAGACCCACTTTGTATTCTCATGAGTAAAATTAAGCTAACGTTTTTTCTTTATATCATTCAAACTTTTGAAGATAAAATGTATATTAAAGACCTTTGAAAATTGTTAATACTGTAATTGCAAAAATTCATTAATATATTTTTTCAACAAAAGAAACTTCCATTTTTTAAAATTAATACTTATTTAACAACCACATATCAGCTAAGTAGCTAATACATGACACATATAATGTCTTACACATATTCTCAAAATTTTAAATGTGGGTAATGCCAAGTAGAAAAATACAGAATTTTTAATTAAATGGAAATTTTATTCAACTGAATCTCATTCTCTTTCAGAAAGAATAATTGAGATGGGAAAGAAATTGTTTCTCACCATAATGCCCTTCCTTAGAAAAAAATAACATAAAATAGAGAGTACAGATCCTATAAGATAGTCAGTTCTGAATAAGACATATTGTGTTTAAATTCATCATTTGAAAATCTTTTTCTTTCTTGGATTCTTTTGCTTAATTCATGCTTGTTAATTTTAACTCAAATCCAATGCCTTATAAAGGCTTTTCTATTACTCTCTCTACTTCATTCTAGATACCATTTAGTGTGGATATGAAGTTTTGGCTCTATTGTTTGGAACCTGTGCAGAATCAGGTTTACAGAATTTTAGAGCTAAAAAGGGCCTCAGCCAGCATCCAGCTCAATCCCCTCATTTCCCATGGAAGAGAATGAGGTTCAGCCCCACTCACACAGCTGATCAGTTTTTGAGCCAGCATTATGACCCAGGGAAGTTAATATTACCTTTTGTTTTGTAGGTGCTTGATTGTTTCAGATGTATGTTTGATATTCCTAGCTAGAGAATTTGTTGCAGGGATAAAGCTTTTTTTTTTTATCCAAAGATTCTTCTGCACTTCTGTTTTCAGAGTAGGCACACTAGAATGTCTGGGAGCTAGACTCTCAGAAGCAAATGCCTGTGGTATACTTTCATCCAGTGCTATTTTTAAAGTGTCTTCACTTTTCATTTCAATATCTAAAATATATATTCACTTTTAGTACAAGTGATTAGCATTATGTATAATTCAGGTTTTGTTTTCTCATAGTTGAGCAGATATGGAGACAGAACTAAATATCTGTATTAATTACTGATTAGATACAATTGTATTTTCTAATTGCTTGCAATTCTGTGACAAGGTGATGAGAAACAAGGCCTATATCTCAATATTGGATAGGCTTTTCTAAATTTTCTCTAAATTATTTAGTCCAGAAGAGCTTATTTGGAATAGTGACCTAAATTTAACCTGGTCATATGATATGTGTTAATGACATCTCCCTTACCTGCACATCACTCAAATTGAGACCTCTGAGTTTGAGATCTGTGCATCTTTATGTTTAAAGATCACTACAAGAAAAAAACACAAAAAAATGAAAAACAAAAAACCAGAGAACCATTGGCTTAAAAGAACAGAACAGTTGAGATGATGAAGTTTTCCCTTTAAGAGAAAATTACCAAACTGGGGAAGAATGTTTGTCATGTGTATAAATACAATAGGAATCTTGTTGAAATTTATAGACTGATTTCATACATCATTGAACTCCTTGCCTTGCCTACATGATATGTCTTTCAGGCTCATGTGGTAATTGAATTGGAATTATAAACCTTCATAAATCCCAAAAGAGATTAAATCAAGACCACTGTGGCCTCTGTTTCTGCAATTTACAGGTGACATATTAAAGCCTACAGTGACCACAGAAATCTCCTGTTAGAAACAGCTTTTTTGGTCATTGTAATGAGTAGTGGTTGACTTGATCTCCTGAAAGTTGTAATAAAGTTGGCTCTGTGGCTGGACATCTTGGTGACCATCTTACAATCGTTGAGTAAGTCTCGCTCTCCATGCATTTCTTCAATGTTAGATGTAACTGTGGACCATTTATGATCCTGCCAAATAGCTATTTCTTTTTTAAAAGATTTTATTTATTTATTTTTAGAGAGAGGGGAAGGGAAGGAGAAAGAGAGGGAGAGAAACATCAATGTGTGGTTGCCTCTCACGTGGCCCCACTGGGGACCCAGCCTGCAACCGAGGCACATGCCCTGACTCGGAATCAAACCAGCGACCCTTTGGTTTGCAGCTGGCACTCAATCCACTGACCTTCACCAGCGAGGGCATAATTCTTAAATATTAAAGAGATATAAAGAAAATAATGCACATACCTTAGAAATCAGAACAGTCAAGTGGTCACAGAAGTTTAGTTTGTAGAATGGAGAATTGTCAATAACCAATTTAAATTTTAAACATAGAATCTCTTCTGAGCTTTACTTTGGGCTGAGTACTATAGATCATAGCAAAAGCCTGACACCTAATTTTGAGCCAAGACATTTAGTTTTTAAATGAGGGCAGACTGATGATTGTGATTGATTTAATAGTAATTACATATCATTTATTATTTCTTGAACATAATAAGATAAAAAATGCTAGGGTGTATTTTTTTAAGAAGGGTTTTGGGATCACCTAATTACAAAATTTCACAGATAAGGAAACTGAAAAAAAATTATGTGATAAACTGTTTTTTAATAATTATTTAGATTAGGAAGAACTTTATTTTCCTCTTAGTAAAGGGTCACTAATAAATCTGTGTGTATATGGGCACATAACAATTTCAGTCATTCCATGGAGTATTCAGAGGTTCTCTGTTTAGCACTTGAATATTGGACATGGTTCAAGTGTAAGTCAAGTGTGTCTAGAGGCTTTATTCATACCTATTTTCTTCTAGTCAGCAATACGTCATAATGCCCTAGTTCATGAATTAATTTTAATGGAATTAAACTTGAACAGCTCAAAATTATATAATTAATTTGATTCTGCTTCAATTAAAGTTACTAATTGAATTAAGCCTACTAGCATGACACCTGGCGGCAGTTAGCTACATGACACTAACAGCAAGTAATATTGGGCTTTGCTGATGAGAGATTTCACGTGTAACAGTGAGTTTGTATAAATGTCTTTTCTGTTGATTATCTCAGAAGGGCCTTGAGTTGACTGCGGTAGTGAAAACATATCTGGAATTGTATAAGAAAGTAAAGATTTTAATTGAAACCAGCATATCTCAGGAAGATTACATTTTCTTTACCATAATGCTGAGTAAATGTTACATCAATCTAGAACTGTTGTTTTAACATGCTTCTAATTTATATTTTACTGCTATCTGAATAAAGCTTTGCTGTTTTAAAAAATTATTAAATTTTTTTTAGAGAAAAGGTACCAGAGAGGAGAAGGGGTAGAGGAACATCTGCGTGCGGGAGAAACATCAATTGGCTGCCTTTTGCATGCCCCTCTCCACAATTGGCTTTTAACTCAGGCATGTGCCCTGATCAGGAATCGAACTGGCTACCTTTCAACACATGATGCCCAACCCACTGAGCCACACACCAGTCAGAGTTGTTTTTTAAAATACTTAGCATTGAAACTGCCCTCCTCTTTTTTTTTTTTTTGAGTTGTTACTGTATTTGGTCCTATATGGGTGTCCATCTATTTTCATGTGTTGAAGTGTGTTTCACGTCAGAACTTTTTAATTGTGAAATCCCCATGAGAAAATTCTTCATGCGCAGAAATTGTTTTCCCTCCATTGGAAATATAAATACAATTGACCAGCAACTTCTGTTTGAATCTCTTCTTGCTTCCATGGCTTGACATCATATAGCTTCTCTTCTTTAATCCTTTCTAATTGTGCAGACTCCACCTGATGCACTTCTTTTCATGTAGTCACTTTTCTGGTGAACTTAGTGATTTAAATGGCTTCTGTAATCTGCAAATTCAAATATCCAACACTAAACTCATCCACTAGACTGTAAACTCCATGAAAGCCTGGGCTATGCCTTCTAATTCATTGTATCCCCACTGCTTAGCATTGCCTAAACATTATATATATAATATATAATTAGTAAGTTATTTTCTTGGTCTCCAGGTTTTCTCAGTCAAATTCACATTAAGAGAACTCAGTCATCTCCAGTCCCATCTTCTCAATTATTTGTGCAATCCTCTAGTTATTTTCTCGTATCTACCCCCTTTTCCATTTTGTTCTGCAGTTAGTTAAACTCTCATCAACTTCCACCTGGACTATGCAAGTCTCCTGTTTTTTCCCTTACTCTATTCTCCGTGTTACATCCATACTTCAGTGACTCTTAAGGATGTAAATGCAGTGGAATCACGTAAGCACCCCACCCCTAAATTGAAATAGAATCTTTGTCGATGGAGGCTAGAAATCTGTTTTTTAAAAAGCTGACCAAAGGAGTTAAAGCACAATCAGGATTGAGAACTGCTGGTGTGTACAATTTTATTAATCTCCCTAGCGATGGCTCTGATTAGGCAATTCATAAAGTTTTAATAGCTACTTTTACTTATTTGTCTTGCTCTTACATTAGGTCCAAATTTCTCACCTTGATGTTAAAATATCTATTCTATGTCTCTATTCAAACCTTTAATGTCTTATATCCTAATGCCCCTCTTAAAGTACTTCAATCCAGGATTGGAATCATTGTCCAAGAGTCTGTTATTGGAGTTTGCTCATGCTGTTTTTCCACCTGGAATAGTTTTTCTTCCATCTTTATTTTTAGAATTCTCACCACTTTTTAAAAATATATTTTATTGATTATACCATTACAGTTGTTCTATTCCCCCCTCCATTCCCCTCCCCCTGCACACTCCCTCCCCCACCATTCTCCCCCCCTTAGTTTATAATCACGTGTCTCAAATTCTTTAGATTCTATATTTCCCCCACTATTCTTGCTCTCCCCCTATCTATTTTCTACCTACCATCTATGCTATTTTCTGTGCCTTCTCTCCCCCCTTCTCCTCCTCCCACTCCCCTGTTGCTAACCCTCCATGTGTTCTTCATTTCAATGGTTCCACTCCTGATCTAGCTGTCCTCTTGGTTTGCTTTTGTTTTAGGTGTGGTTGTTAATAACTGTGAGTTTGCTGTCCTTTCACTGTTAATATTTTTCATCTTCTTTTTCTTATATAAGTCCCTTTAGCATTTCATATAATAAGGGTTTGGTGATGATGAACTCCTTGAACTTGACCTTATCTGAGAAGCACTTTATCTGTCCTTCCATTCTAAATGAAAGTTTTGCTGGATAAAGCAATCTTGGCTGTAGGTCTTTGGATTTCATGACTTGGAATACTTCTTTCCAGCCCCTTCTTTCCTGGAAGGTCTCTTGAGAAATCTGCTGACAGTCTGATGGGAACTCCTTTGTAGGTGACTGTCCCCTTATCTCTTGCTGCTTCTAGGATTCTCTCCTTCATTTTCATCTTGGCTAATGTAATTATGATGTGCCTTGGTGTGTTCCTCCTTGGGTCCAACTTCTTTGAGACTCTCTGAGCTCCTTGGATTTCCTGGAAGTCTATTCCCTTTGCCAGATTGGGGAAGTTCTCCTTTATTATTTGTTCAAATAAGTTTTCCACTTGTTGCTCTTTTTCTTCCCCTTCTGGTACCCCTATAATCCGGATGTTGGAACATTTAAAGATGTCTTGAAGGTTCCTAAGCCTCTCCTCATTTTTTTGAATTCTCATTTCTTCATTCCTTTCTGGTCGGATGTTTCATTCTTCCTTCTGGTCCATTCCATTGATTTGAGCCCCGGTTTCCTTTCCATCGCTATTGGATTCCTGGACATCTCCCTTCATTTCAATTAGTTTAGCCTTCATATGTTCCTCTAATTTGTGACTATAATCAACCAGTTCTGTGAGCATCCTGATAAACAGTGTCTTGAATTGTGCTTCTGAGAGGCTGGCAATTTCTCGGTCATGAGTTATCGGCTCTGGGACTTTGAGTTCTTCTTGCGCCATCTTTTGGGCTATTCGTGCCTGTTCCGTAGCAGGATCGGAGCCCTAAGGTGTTCACTAGCGCAGGGCAACTAAGTTGCTGGGTTGTGACGCTGTATGTTGGGGCAGGGTCAAAGAGGGACTACGGCGTCCCGTCTGCCACCTGCCGCCGATGCCCTCACGGTGCCACAGCTGCTGACGTCACCTGGCCCACGCGTTTCGTCCCACTGCACGCGAGCGTGCCACCGCTGTCAGCCCTTGCCCCCTGGGGCCTGCGTGGTCCGTCTCACTGTGCGTGAATGTGCGACCTCGGTCAGTCTGCCCCGCACCCCAACTGGTTCTGGGCTGCCTGCGCGCCTAGGTCGGGGGACCTGTCCCGCCCGGCCCTGCTCGCTGCTGGCTCCGCCCCTCTTACCGTCCCCGTTGAAAGGTTAGATGTAGTCGGACTTCCGTATAATTCAATCTTCTGTCCTTTGGCTGTGTCTTTGTTTCTCCAAACCTTTGTTGTATTCAAACTTGGTTGTGGGAGAAGGCACAGTGTTTCCACCTATGTCTCCATCTTGGTGGAAGTCCCCTCACCAGTTTTTTAAAGTCCATTAAACACCCTTGGTGCTTTGGGCTTGCCATTACATGCATTTTACCTTATGTTCTAGTTTGCTTTTTGCTTGAGTTATGTTTATAATGAGCTGTTCCTTTTTTCCCCCTCTGAACTCCTAAACCCATGTATAGATCTCTCATCCTAAACACCCTTCCTCTCTGAGAATGTATGACACAATTCTTGGCTATTTCCCAAGTTTCTATGAAGAAAACTCTGTATCTCCTCAATTCCCATTCCACTGCAGTTTGGCTCTTATCTCTATCCCACATCAGAGCCCCTTCTTCTTTGTGCTTTCTCTACTGCTCCCACCCTCTCTACCTGTGTGGATTTACTCACTTTCATCCTTGATGTAAACTTTCCACATTTCTCTGTCATGCAGGTCACTTGCCGTGTTCTAATGATTTGTTTACAATAATCTCGACAGATTATTTTTATTGTAAACATCTGTTTCTGCAATGCTAGGCAAGTAAATGATCAGTAAATATGCTAATGGATCAGTGTGTGCAAAAGTCAATTAAGGTGCCATGCCCATTTTCTTAAATTTTGGCAGACTTGGAAGCATTTAGAAAAAATATATATAAAATGAAAAAATAGAGAAAAATATGTAACATTTAATAATACTCAATATATTTTTATTCAGAAAAATGTGATAAAGAAAATACTGAGAGAGGTATAACTCAAGCCACCGATGTCTGCCTCACACATGGGGAGATGCAGGACCAGTCCATTTGGGGAAATTGTTCCGATGATGAACTCATCAGAAGTAAGTACTTTTAAAGAAAATTGCAGTGATTTGGGGATATGACTGTGATGATATGCTCTGAGTTAATTGTACAATATAATTTTGCTGGAAACCTATAAATCAAGAGTTTTCAGAGTTTATCTGAAACTGTATTCATGAGAATTTTAAAATACAGGGCTAAAACGAGGATATAAATAATACTCTGTCAGGTTTCATTCTTTCTTTAGGAGAGAAGAATTTACATGTAAATTGTAGACTCAGTTCTCAGAGAGATTTACACACAACTTAATTCTTTCTTGATCAGTGACTAAGTGAAAGACAATTTCTAAGTGGATTATGAAAGTAAAATGATAATAACAGATCTAAAGGATAATAAGTAGGACTTTGGTAATTTGATTCTTGTCCCTTTTCTTTTAAGCCAAATGATCAAAACTTTTACTATTTGGTTTCTTTTTATTTTCTTCCTAAGATTTCTTTGTAGAATATATACAAAAGTTTTGGGATGTTTTCATTTTATTCTGGGAATTTCCAGGAATACTGGTATCTTTTGGGTGCTATTCAGAATGCTGATTTCCCATCAGGTTCTTCTCTGGAACCTAGGTTCTAGTCACTAAGTTTCCCCAGGTGGGTTCCAGATAAATTTATCATATAATGGGCTATTCTCTGTAGTACATGTCTAAGTATAAAGATCACTGCTATGCCATACCTGGAAGAACACTGTTGAAGGAAATTTCAAAATTTCAAATAAAAGCTCTCAAAGTGAATGTGTTTTATTTTAATTTTTGAACCATTTTTGGTTTTCTTATATTTTTGTCTTAGAGAATGGAATGGAAAGCAAATTAAGCTCAGAAATTAGCAAGGAACAAAATTTATATAGTTTTCTCCAAAGAGTGAAGTAAAATGCTATTTCAAGTAACACATACACATATACATGTAATATTATATATATATATATAACAGATATATTTTACTCAAATATATATTGGTAATCTATCTAAATGTTGACTCTACTGTTGTGAAACATAGTTTTGTGAGATACTGACTTATTTTATGTGATTTCCTGACAACTAGAGAGTTAGTGAGAACTAGAAAATATTTTAGAAATAATTTTATTTCGCCCTGGCTAGTGTAGCGCAGTGGATTGAGCACGGGCCTGCGAACCATACGATCGCGGTTCAATTCCCAGTCAGGGCACATGCCTGGGTTGCAGACCAGTTCCCAGCAGGGGACTCACGAGAGGCAACCATACATTGATATTTCTCTCCTTCTCTCCTTTCCTTCCCCTCTAAAGATAAATAAATAAAATATTTTTTAAAAAAGAAAATTTTATTTCTACCTTGGGGAGCATGATTGTTTCCCCTTTTTTCATAGTCACAGAATTTTAAGTATGTGTTTCGTTTAATTGATTTATTCTCTCCCCAAGGCCTATATTAAGAAAACATGAATATGTACTCTTAAGATAAAAATCAAAATGTGAGCATTATTGCATAAGGATTTGGAGAGTTTTGTTTAATATGCTAAATTTTTTGTGCTATTTGATTAAGCTTATTTTAGTTTCAGAATTCATACAATTAAAGGGAATGAATTTAAAATAAACTACTCTATGGTCAATCTAGATTAAGTGGACAGTGGTAAAAATACTGTAAATTGTATGAAATTGTGTTTTTTTTAATTGAGATAATGACGAAGCTTGTACCATGGGACACTGGAACATTTGGAAACAACTGTCTAGTTTCCTACTAATATGCATTGAAGGAATTGAGGGGAGAGGAAGAGACAGAGATCGAGAGATTGAGATTGATTACCCCACCAGAGAGGGCTGCTATGAATACTAACAGATGAATGGGCATACAAAAGATAATGGCCAATGACAATAATGTAGCTCCTGCTTGGAACATTAGCTGGCAAGAATTCCCAAATGTGTGGGTGACATCGGACTCTGAATTCTCTTAACTAATTTCATAAACTCTGTTTTGTTATTTTCCTTGTCACACATTTCCAGACAAAGGCAATTTTATTGTGTTTACAGGAATATTTGATATCTGGTTTTGATGAAATGGAAAATTTTGTATCATCTTTAAACCTGACTCAAGCCTGGATAGCATGTGAAAGTTTGATATTGCGATACCTCCTTATATTTCAACTCCCTGAATTTCTTTCTTTGGCCCTTCTCATAGTTTTCGAGCATCTCCATATACTACAGTGTTTGTCACTCTTAACTCTCCAGTTAGGGAGATGTGTGTTTTTCTCTTGATTCAACATGTAGCACATTTCTGGGGCCCAGTAAATCGTTTGTAATGACAATAGGCCCTGGAAAGAAGGCTCTGGATCAGACCTACCTGGGAGAGGAGGCAAACGTCTGTGGTGAGTCATTGTCAGATTGGCTCCCATTCCAAGAGTCCTGAGTGGCTCCCCAAGCACAGTGGAAGAGGCAGACAGCTGGCTCTCACAGGATTTTTCGTGTTCCCACTGTAGTGTGAGGTTGACTGGTTGGAGAGATCAGCAGGAAATAATTAGGCCAACTGGGGTGCGGGAACATTTGCAAATGTACAACCCACTCTTTTTCCAAGCTTCCATGGGACAGCTTAGCTGCATAAGCAAGAAATAAAGGAGAGTGACTTTGTTTAATACTTCTCTTTATCTATTCTTGAGAGTGGTTAGTGAGAGCTGACGGCTAAAATCTTTTTCTCCTGGATGCCTACTGCCTTCTTTGCTGGGCATTTAAGGCGTAGCTGTCAGTATGATGAGGCTGTTTTTACTTTTCTGAGAATAACTGAATTCTGGAAAGTCAAGGGAGTGGCTGCTTTGGAAATTGTATTCTAATTAAAGGGTGTATTCTCAGGCCTCATAAAAGAGATCCAAGCTGAGAATAAATTCCAAATTATTCTGTGAACTTTAACCCTGACCTCAGTGGACCATGGACTTGTGCCTCCCACTTAGTTCTTGCTCCACACAGAAGTTTCAGCTTTGTTTGTCTTCTGTGGTCCTTCTAGAAAACATTGCAGGTAACAGACCTGAGGTAACATGCTTTCATACCAAATTGGTTGGCTTTGAGTTGCTAATTTGCTCCAGAGAGTGCTTTCTGGAAGTTAGAAGTAAAAAAGAGGAAATCTATATGGAATCCAACATTTCAAATAAGCAGGCCACATACACAATGTGGTAAAGGAATGTACATTGTGATTCTCTTTCTTAAGAAATTTAAATTAAAAAGACAATCCTAACTACTCAAGTTTTGTTTAAAAAAGAAGAAAAACTAAATCAAGTAAATAAAGGTATAAGAACTAAAATGGAAGTTTTGTGAGGAAACTTTATAATTAGAAATTATAATTGGAAAAATTTTATTTTTCATTATGAATTATTATTCTTTTTACAGTTTACAAGGCTTTCATATTTTGAGAAAATATTTTGCTGTATAATTTAATTTCTGGAATGGGGATTAAATTTTAGAGTTTACAGGGGCATCTTGTAATGAGAATACTAGTTAGGACTTTGGCTTTTCTTGTCATATTAGCATATATGATACACTATATAATTTGAAGCTATGCCTTGTTTTAACAATCACTGCACCCCTGATTTAGTTAAATAAATGTATCAGAGAAATGATACCCTCAAGTAATATTAATTTTTCTGTTTAACCCATAATGTGTCTAAACTGATAACCAGCAATAGGCAATAATTCATATTTTAACTGGACTAGAAAAAGAACAGAAGTAACATTTTGATCTCAATCTTTGGGGAGATTTCTAAAGTAGGAAGGAGTGTGTGTGTGTCTTCCTGTGCTCTACTCATAAGACTGTCTAATATTTTCCTTTAATTTAGGTCAAATTCTACTATTCTAATTATTTCCTAGAGAGAGAGACTTCGATTTTCTGTGTTCCTTTTACTAAACTGCCTCAGGTCTCTAGCTCAGATTTTTCTGTGTCTTTCAGATTTTCCTGATAATTTTTACTACTTAATTTTATCCATAGACATGATTTTATATAAACATCTCCTAATTCAAAATGCTATTACTTAACTACAGAAATTTTTTAGCTTTCTTTTGAAATAAATTTTCCATTAAATTAAACTATTTTGTTCACCTAATTCTCTTCTTTGTGATTTTATAGAATTCCCATGATCTGAAGCAAAGTTAGAATGTTCTACTTAAATGGTAATCCCTATTCTATTGAACCCATTTATTCATTTTGAAGAGTTTTTCACTCTCATAATAGCAAGCACTTAATTGGTAATAGAATGTAGGCCCTCTCTTTAATTCACACTTGCCAATGCATCATGCTTTTTCACTCATCCTACTACTTGAAGCCTTTGTCTTGGCATCCTCTGAGTCTCCTCTCAACATCAACAGGCTCCATTATTAGAAATACTATTATTTCTTTTCCTAGCCTTTGCCGCTTACCACTCATAACTACTTAACGAATACCATTTCATCACTTGAGAGAATGCCTTCTCTATGTAAATTACTGAAAGAAAGGCAGATACTCAGGTATACAATTTATATACTTAAGACACTTTTTACTTTAAAGGTAAGAAAAGAACACTGAGAGGTTTGGATTTAAATTTTTCAGTGGATCTCATGTTTGAATGCACATTACACTCAGTGTTGTTTGATTTTCTTTAGAATTAATTTTATATGAAAGAGACCATAAAGAAGTTCCTCCAGATAAGTGCCACCCAGTAAGACTGGGAGAGGTAGCTTTTGTGTTATGTTTCTTAGGTAATCTAGTTTTTTTCCTAATATTTCATGCTCATTCATTCTGGAAGCCCATCTTGGGAGTAAGTCATGGGACTTTCATCTTGCTCAGTGTCTTTTCCTTCATTTGTCTTTCGGAAAAGTGTTGTTTTTCTATATGCTGACCAAATAATCATGTGGCTGCAGTTCAGATTCTTTCATTATTGCTATTGAAGAGGAATCTTTAACCATCAATTGTTTTAAAATCTAACTCATGATTGGGTTTCAGGGTTGGGTTGATAATCATAATCCATTTTTTATAGGCTGCCTGTATTTATCTTGTTGGTCAGAGACAGCCATTAGGCTGTGTTCTAGGATAGAGTTCAGGTTCCCTGAGGTAATTCTTCCTCAGGGTGCATTGTCTCATGCCCATCTGGGTTCCATTGCCCAGATCCTAGAGGCCAATGGAAGCCAATTGCTAGGATTCAGACCCTGTATGTCTCATGAATACTGGTATTGGACAAGTTACCTAATGTTTTTGAACTCTACTTTTTCATTTTTAGAATGGAGGTACTAATACTTTGTGATTTTTGAGGATTATACAAGAAAATTTGTATTTTGTCCTTAATTAGTACAGAAGCCAATCAGTTGGATTCTTCTCCAAGCTCGCTCCGGGTGGTTGAGGCGAGGTTGTATTGTCAGGCGTGCTAGCCGTCTCCGCAGCCGTCTCATCTTGCTTCTGGGCATGTCTGACACAGCGTTCGGGAAGCTAATGAGGGGCTTCTGCGTCTGTTGGAAAAACACAAACATGCCCTCTGCCCCATGGGAGGGGTCAGGTCCATGACGAGACCCATCTATGGGGTCTCTCCAATAAACCAATGGGTAATGTCGCACACTCGGCCCCTAACGCCGATCAGCCGCAGAGCGTCTCTCTACATCTAAAGTTAAAAAGTTAAGAGCAAATAAGGAATGTGACACTAACAGTTTAGGAGAATGAGGATCATACCATCTAGGGACTTGAACCCTGGACCCTCAGATTAAAAGTCTGATGCTCTACCGACTGAGCTATCCGGGCTGCGCTTGACCTGCTAGATCTCCCCAATCTGCTTCATCAGGGTTTGGCGGCCCCGATTGAACAGCCGCCACCTTAAAATCAGTCGCCACCTTAAGATCAGGTTCCTCATACCATGGCGACTCCCAAGTTGTTGGAGGCGGGGCAGTCGGCACTGGAGGTGCAGGGCGAGAAAGATTCTCTGCCTAACGAGTGGCTCTCAGGCTACTGCGAGTCCCACGTTCCCATTTTTCAAACTCAGAATCTCCTCTAAGGCAATCTCTCAGTAGTGTCCACAAAGAAAATGCATCAACAGGAGTTTTCTCTGGACCGTGAGCACGGTAGTGTTCACGAATACGTCCCCCTACCTTTTTCCAAATTTCCATATTGATAGTGCCTTCTTCCGGGAACCAAGGGCAAACTTGTTGAATAAAATCTACAAAACGATGTATTTGACTCTTAGAGGTAGTAATGCCTCGCCCCCTCAATAAGGAGCAAAGGACTTGTTCAAAAAGTCCCCGATCTGATGAGTGGGAAATTCCCATGATTATAAACCGCTCCCTGCTACTTTTACTTTTAACTTACCGGGCTCCCGTAGCAGCGGTCCTCTCGGGCTCCTCTATCCTCGCGATTAGGACTCTGCTGGTCCCCCCAGACCCCCTTTTTCCGGGTCCCTGTTCTTCGGGCGCCACTCTGCTGCTGCCCGCAGCAGCAAGGGTGGTTGCGAGGTGAGGCGAGGGACTTAAAAGAATGGAGAGGACCATAAGCTCTGCTGGCAAATGGCAACTTTATTCAAGGAACAGCTGTCTTATATACAAACTGTTAATGCCTAAAGCAAGACTGCAGGGAACTAGAAACAATGTTGTTTTTCAAAGTTCGTGCACTCCCTTAAGCTATCAAAAGGGCAAGAAGTTCTCATAACCATCTGGGAACATGACACCTGTGCCAGGGTCTTGTGTCCTTCAAGGCTGGGAACTAGAAGGTTAGGAAAGTGTCAAGGTACCTGCCGGCTCCAGGGACCAGAAACCAAGTTCATCCACCATTTTCACAGTGGAGAACTCTGTCCTTGATCCCCTTGTGGCCTGGCGGGCCCCCACACTCCCCAGAAATTAGCATCATTCCAGGACCATAGTAAACTTTCAGTAGACAATTTTGGATGATTGTGGTAATAAAATAAATTTCGCTCTTTCCTCCACTACTTCCTTTTATTAGCTTTTGCCACAGCGAACATGTATTCCTTGCATTTCCCACTACATGTCCAGCGTTTTCCTTCTCCCAAGCTTAACTCATGTTACTTCTCTCCCCATATCTCCAACCATATAAGAAGGCCTTCTGTGATTTCCCTCTGGAAATCACAGTGTTTTCCCATCTGGACTCACAGTGTTTACCTTCATCTCTCCTAAATAACTCATTAATTTCAAAATTATAGTGCACATTGCGATGGGTCTCTTCCCCATCACTGAACTGAAGGATCCTTAGAGGCAGGATTGACGTCTCATTCATGTCTGTAACTCTCACAGTGTATAGCCCAGGGCCATGCTCAGAGTTTGTTCCTAATACTTATATGTTAATTGTTGAATAAATGAAAATCTGTATCTTTTGACTATTTTTGGATTGTCCGTAGGAAACTGACAGCTTTGAACTGGCTAAGCTGTAATTATTTGCCTTAAAATGTGGATTGACTATCTTTGATTTTCTTAGTCTGTGGTTTGTTCATATCAAAAGATGATTTTTATTAGTAATACTAACAATGTTACTACTTAGAGTCTTTTACAATTAATGAAAATTTTCAAATTGATGATCTAACTTTGCTTATCAACAACTCTATCAGGCATGTGGGATATGAATTATCTGTAGATAAATCACACTGAACTCAGAAAAGTCCACAGCTACATAACTAATTAATACTCTGATAATCCAGAAATGAATCTCAATTCAGGGGTGGAGTAGAAGGAAATACATTGAATTTGTGTTGTTTATGGTCTTCTACAGATTGCATTAAAATCAAAGGGGAGGTGACAATTTTCCCAAATTATTACCTAATTTAAAGACAAACATTCAAAGGCAAGGTATAGCTGTATCATTAAGAGTGGTAGAATGACAATAATTTCCAAATACACTTCCCTAGTTGGAGATTATTGTTATTCTACCACTCTTAATGCTGTGGCTATACCTTGTCTCTGTGTTGGGTGAGAAAAACTTGGGAAAATTATAATATACTGTACTCCTTCAGAATTTCATCTTTATTGTGAGAAATTCAAGACAATTCCTGGTCTTAATAATTTTTTTTTTTTTTTTTTAGTTTTTGGGACCATTTACTCATTGCTTCCGTGAGAAATTGGTCTCATTGCAAGACAGAGAATCTTAGCATCTGCTGTTCTTTTGTGGTACATTTAAGTTTTATGATGTTGGAAAAACACTATTATAATTTGTTCTTTTAGCCTCATTAAATAGCACAATGAGATTGGAGGCACAATGAAAGGATTTAAAATCTAAAACTTGATGTAGCTATAGGAATTATTTTATTATATTAGGATTTTGATATATAAACCAAAATCAAGGTTTATGTTACATATGAGTCGATTTTTTTAAAATAGAAATCATTTTGCTTGTTCTCCGAAGAAATACATGTCTGCTTCTCTCATATGCTTTGACACTCTGTCTAGAATTGGAGTAACCTATCCCTTTTGGGTAAAAATCTCTGGAATAAGGAGCTTTCCTTCCAATCAAGTGTTTGTAGATATGTTGGAAAGAATATTTCACTAACTGTTATAGCTACAATTTGTTCTTGGGTAAAACAAAGTCTCTTATAATAGAGATACAGTTTACCTAATAAGAGTCATATTAATAAGTAAAAATATCAGCTTTTTGATTAATATATGAATTCGTATGGTATCAGTGGTATCTAGGCACTTGGGACAATGCATAATTAGTTTGAATTCCCTTTCAGAGGGAGATATGGATGTTAAATTGCTGATGAAGCATATATTTTGGAGAACACTGTATTTCAAAACTTTGTGCAAAATCAGCTATTTCTTTCAATGGTATGGAAGTATAGCGTAAGACTGAGAAGATTTATTAGGGGAAGCTCTAAACCATTCTTACTGTATAAAAGTTTATAGTTTGCTCACTTAGGAATAGTTACTAAAAGAGGAAGAATAACACATATTTATAGGCCTGCTGGGAAAATATTGGT
This sequence comes from Sturnira hondurensis, assembly GCF_014824575.4. NCBI lineage: Eukaryota > Metazoa > Chordata > Mammalia > Chiroptera > Phyllostomidae > Sturnira > Sturnira hondurensis. Next base: position 1,429,693 of record NW_028081854.1, read on the forward strand.
TCTATACAACTGCAGGCAGCATTGTTTGCAGGCAATAAAACAATAATAATCAGAATCACTATATTTAAGCACTTAAAAGTATTTGGTTATTTAGTTATTAAGAGTTTTTCTTTTATAAAATACTGAATAATGGATCTCCAGAAAAATAAGCATTTACAGAGTAAGAAGATTTAGAATTATGGAATAAATATATTTATTTATTTATTAAAGGGGGCAACAGAGTTTGGAATAAATTGATTTTATTAAGTGAAAGTGATAAAACTGCCTCTGTAGAAGGAATTACTTTGCTACTAGAAATAAATATTCCAAATTAAACTGTACTTGCACAGAGTATCTACCAGATTCATTGTGGAAAATAGGCTCTAATATACACAGCATATGTAGTATAAAGGCTAATGCAAGCACAGTTTACTATCTACCCCTGAGTTTTTGAGACACACAAACAAAATACTGTGCCTTCTCTTCTTTTTTGCCCTCTGAAATTGGTGTAGTTTATCATTATCTTAAATGTGTTCAAAAGTTTTCTTCCTGAGAAAGGGAGCACATTACTTAGTCAAGAATCATCACTCCTTGTTCAGCCCTGGCTGGTGTAGCTCAGTGGATTGAGCGCGGGCCTGCAACTCAGACGATCGCGGTTCGATTCTCAGTCAGGGCACATGCCTGGGTTGCAGGCCAGTTCCCTGCAGGCCAACTCCCAGCAGGGGACGCCCGAAAGGCAACCATACATTGATGTTTCTCTCCCTCTCTCCTTCCCTTCCCCTCTAAAGATAAATAAATAAAATCTTTAAAAAAAAAGAATCATCACTCCTTGTTCAGCACCTTTCTCAGGTTTCTTTATTTTGGTAAACATTGGGTACATGATCAGTTCCGCATTCCAGTAAGCCTAAAATAAATGAGGGGTTGGTTATAACACTCACTGGGAAGAAGTTTTCAATTTAGTTTGTTTTTCTGATGTCACTCATGGTGTTAAAGTAAAAATATATAAATGGAACAACTCAAAGAGTGCATATTTAGTGTGCAAAAAGCACAAATGTGTGGGAGTGCTCATTTTTGCCTTATTTTTTTTCCCTAAAAAACAAACAAACCGCTTCTTGGACTTAAAAAACGAAATAGGACAACTAAACTCGTAGAGTGAGAGAGAATCTACAGCTCACAGAATCGACAGCTCTAGGAGAGTGAGTAGGTGCAATTATAGCTTGGCCAGTAATAATGACATATTTTAGTGCCCATTTTAGTGTACGAAACTCTAAATTACAATGAATTGAAAAAAACGGGTAGTTTTTGTGTAGTGTGTAGTCCTAGAATAGCATTTCCTGGGGAGTAAGTGTGACCTTAAACATTTTGGGATTTTTAAAAATCTTTTTCCCTTTTAATTGCTGGTACAGTGTCATTTTCACTTCTCTGAATACTAATATAAATGTGGAAATAATTGTGGATGGTCTATGTTCAAGAGAATCTCTGATATTTTTTAGCAAAAATATTAAAACTCAGTTCCTTGGAAAATTATCACTATTCAGATAATTTTTGTAAATCTTCATAAGGGGTGTTTTAACTGAGAGAGTTATTTCCATTCAATTGGGCCTGATGCAGTCTGTTCCAGCATGCATTGAAAAATACTGAAATTTCATATACTGTTAATGGTTATGTATGGACTTTGGAAGAACAGGAGGTCTTACCAACCTCAGTGTAAACATAGCATGGTAGTTTTTTTTACGTAAGGGAAGGTATATATGTGCCAAGCCAATGAGCTCAACTCCCGTATTCTAAATAATCCCCCCTCCAAAAAAAAAAAGCATTTGGTGGAGGGAACTGAAAATGAAATAATGGCCAAAAGCTTGACTTACTTGTCAGCCAGTTCCATTTTTGACAGGAATAAGGTCTCCTGGTCAGATATAATAAATGTGTAGTATATAACACTAATGCTTAAAGAAAGCTTGTGTATATGTAGAGAAGGTAAGGTGTGGAGTGCTATAATTTGGATTCTAGTCCTCCCTAAAATTTATTAACCATGGAGCATGTGGCTAGTCACTTTTGTCTTTCAAGTTTAACCTCTGCATCTTTAGAATAAAATGGAGGCATTCCCTCTCTCACTACCTCATGAGGATGGTGAAGGGTCAACCATGAAAGTGTAGTTGACAATGTTAAGTCTAAGTCTTTAGGTGGATATTACTGGTACACAGTGATAAGAATAACTGGCATCTAGGTGAAAGGAAGAAGTAAAGGATCACCCTGAGTTATACTTTGGCAAGAATGGAAATTCTTTCCTAATTGCGTTTTCAGACTGATCCAGGGGTACCACAGAGAGAACCTGGCAGAAACAAGTAGAGCATGATGCTTTGGATACTCTCCTTCTTATCCAGGAGTTAGGGGGAAGAGTGGTGTATTCACATGATAGCCTATTTTATATGATCGTAAACACAAAAACCAAAAAACAACAGAATTTCCCATAAAAAGAAATGAAAGAGCCATTGCACTCACTGGAAGTGAAAGAGCCATTACACTCACTAGAACCCTCTTTATTTTAAAATTAATTTTCAATTAAAAATTTGTTGTCCAATTATAGTTGTCTCAATTTTCCCCCATTACTCTCCCCAGCCCTACCCACCCACCTCCCACTTTCAATCCCCCTGCCCCCTTGTCCTTGTCCATGGGTCCTTTATACATGTTCCTTGACTTGACCCTTCCCTTTCTTTCTCCCATTAGTTCCCTCCCCCCTCCCCTCTGGTCACTGTCAGTTTGTTTTTCATTTCCATGTCTCTGGCTCTATTTTGCTCATTTGTTTGTTTTGTTGATTAGGTTCCACTTATAGGTGAGCTCATATGGTATTTATCTTTTGCTGCCTGGCTTATTTCACTTAGCATAATACTCTACATTTCTATCCATGCTGTTGCGAAGGACAGGGGTTCTTTTTTTCTGCTGCATAGTATTTCACTGTGTAAATGTACCACAGTTTTATGATCCACTGTTTTCCTGATGGGCACTTAGATTGTTTCTAGCAGTTGACTATTGTAAATAATGCTTCTATGAATACTGGGTGCATAGGTTGTTTTGAATCGGCATTTCAGGATTCTTCAGGTATAATCCCAGCAGTGGAATTGCCAGGTCAAAAGACAGTTCCATTTTTAGTTTTTTTTGTGGAAATTCCATACAGTTCCCCATGGTGACTGTACCAGTCTGCATTCCCACCAATAATGTACTAGGGCTCCCTTTCCCCCTCAGCCTCTCCAGTACTTGTTAGTTGATTTATTTATGATGGCCATTCTAACTGGTGTGAAGTGGTATTTCATTGTGGTTTTAATTTGCATCTCTCTAATGGCTAGTAATGCTGGGCATGTTTTCATATGTCCATAGGCCCTCTGTGTATCCTTGGAGAAGTGTCTGTTCAGATCTTTTGCACCTTTTTTAATTGGATTTTTTGCCTTCCTGGTGTTGAGTCACATGAGTTGCTTATATATTTTGGAGATCAAACCCTTGTCTGAGGTATCATTCACTAATATATTTTACCATACAGTTGGTTAATATAATGAAATATTTTAGATATTAATTAAAATATACAGAAGTACATTGTAAACACCAGAGTACCAACCATTCATATTTAATAATTGTTAACATTTAGCCAGATTTTCTTGAGTTTTTTTGTTGGTTTTGAAAAAATAAAACATGTTGTTCTTTAACATGGGAGATTCATATATATATTCCATTGTTTTGGATCAGGAAAAAAACAGTAAATTTTAGATGTTGAGTGTTTCCTGGAAGATACAAAGTATATGGAGAAATAATTACTGACTTTGTAGCACTGGGAAGTCGAGATCTAAATGCTAATATGACACAGTATGGTACTATACCAAAAAATTCAAAATTTGGAGGCATCAGGGTACTAGGAAACTGAATTGAATTTAAGACTTGAGAAAAATGTAGTTCAAAAGTCTGAGTACAGAAAATTAAACCTCCGGTTCATCTCCAACCCCAAAATCTGAGTGGCTACTCTCCCTTCTACCCTCACAAGTCATAAGGGTGATGTTTTGGAGAACTTAAACCAGGGAAGCTCCAGACTCTGGGGACCTGGCATTGCAGAACATGGGAGTGAATGTCATACTGACCACAGGGTACTCAGTAAAGTTGACTGCCTGAATGACAAGACACATAAAACAGTTCCATCTTCCTTTCCCTTTAAGCATTGGAGGTCATGATGCAAACATCATAAACCAATAGAGAAAATATTTATTTTCATATTCTATTTTGTTCACTATATTCCGATTTTGAAAAAAAATGAAAGTGATTTAATCTTACTTCCTGCTGATTGTTGTTGTCACTAGAAGCTACCCTGATCCCTGACACCTGGCTAAGAGCATAGGGGCTATGAACCTTGTTAAATTAGTAATTGCTGTCTGTATGTGGACAGAAAAGTGCTCAATCATTACTGTTACTCCTCAGCTTAATCTTGCTCCCAATAAATGTTTTTATTTATAAAATGTCATACCTTCAGCCTTGGCAGTATTGAGTGAGAGCCTGTGAATCAAAGGGGTCACTGGTTCAGTTCCCAGTCCAGGGCACATGCCTGGGTTGCAGGCCAGGTCTCCAGTAGGGAGCTCTGAAGAAGCAGCCACACATTGATGTTTCTTTCCTTCTCTTTCTCCCTCCCTTCCCCTCTCTAAAAAAATTAATAAAATCTTTAAAAAAATAAATAACGTGTCATACCTTGAACCATCTTAAACTTCTTTCTCTAGAAAAATAAACTTTTACTAATTATATCAATAGATGTTATTGAAGTGGCTTAGATTCTAAATTACAAGCCCCTAGTGGATTGGGTGCTTACACTGATTCTTTTCAGAATGTTTTCTAATGTTGACAATGAATCATGGATCTTTTTTTTTTCCTTCAGGAACATCAACTTATCTTTTATTTTCATTTTTCTTCTTTAAACTCCTTAACAATGTTCAAATGTTTTTTTTCCAATTTTTTTATTTAATTATTTTTCAAGTACAGTTTTCTGTCTATTACTCCCATCCCAACCCACCCCTGTGCCCCCCCCCTCCCATTTCCACCCTTCTCAGTTGTTGTCCATGTATCCTTTGTATATGTTCCTCTAAATCCCTCCCCTATTTCCCCTGAAATTCCCTCCTCTCTCCCCTCTGGTCATTGTTAGCCTGTTCTCTATTTGTGTCTTTGGTTATATTTTGCTTGCTTGTTTGTTTTGTTGTTTAGCTTCCTGTTAAAGGTGAGATCATATGCTATTTGTCCTTCAACAACTGACTTATTTCACTCAGCATAATGCTTTCCAGTTCCATCCATGATGTTGCAAAAGGTAGGAGCTCCTTCTTTCTGCAGCGTAAAATTCCATTGTGTATATGTACCATAGTTTTTTGATCCATTCATTTACTGACGGACACCTAGGTTGCTTCCAACTCTTGGCTATTGTAAATTGTGCTGCTATTGACATTGGGGAGCACAGGTTCTTTGGGATTGGTGTTTTAGGGTTCTTAGGATACAATCTTAGCAGTGGAATTGCTGGGTCAAATGGCAAGTCCAATTTTAGTTTTCTGAGAAAATTCCATACTGCTTTCCATAATGGTTGTAGCAGTCTGCAATCCCACCAACAGTGGACCAGAGTCCCCTTTTCTCCACACCCTCTCCAGCACTTGTTGTTTGTTTCTTTGTTTATGATAGCCATTCTCACCGGTGTAAAGTGGTATCTCATTGTGGTTTTAATTTGCATCTCTCTGATAGCAAGCGATATTGAGCATCTCTTCATGTGTCTCTGGATCCTCTGTATGTCCTCCTCACAGAAGTGTCTGTTCAAGTCCTTTCCCCGTTTTTAAATTGGGTTAGTTGTCTTCTTAGAGTGAAGTCATGTGAGTTCTCTGTATATTTTGGAGATTAAACCTTTGTCTGAGGTATCATTGGCAAATATGTTTACCCATGTGGTTGGTTCTCTTTTTATTTTAATACTGTTTTCCTTAGCCATGCAGAAGCTTTTTATTTTGATGAGATCCCATTTGTTTATTTTTTCCTTTATGTCCCTTGCTCTAGGGGACATATCAGTAAAAATGTTGCTGCATGAAATATCTGATATTTTCCTGCCAATATTCTCCTCTAGGACTTTAATGGTGTCAGGGCTTATTTTTAAATCTTTTATCCACCTTGAATTCATTTTGTTGTATGATGTAAGTTGGTGCTGGAGTTTCATTTTTTTGCCTGTAGCTGTCCAGTTCTCCCAACACCATTTGTTGAAGAGGCTATCTTTACCCCATTTTATGTTAGTGCTCCCTTTGTCGAATATTGAATCATGGATCTTATATACTTGCAATATTAAAGTTAGGCAAGGTGCCTCAGAGATCAGTGTGTTCAGTCTGTGTTTTCCTAAATTGACAAATTGAAGAGGAAAAATGTAAACCATTTGTCCAAAGAAATCCAGGTAGTTACTGACAGAAGCAGGGCTGTAATTTTTTAAAATGGTCTTTGATTATCAGTGAAAATATACAGTTACCAGTTAAAATTTGTGAGCTACAGAGTGGCTTCTGTGGTATATAAAAAGCTATATTAATAGAAAATAGTCACTAAAAATTAATAGGAATTTTTAAGGCTCTAGGTAGATAGACTTGTTCAATTCACTGTCTCATTGTGCATTTTGTTTTCCCTTAAGAGTTTGCTTTTATGATAAAAATTACTCTTGGTCAGCATTCTGCCCATCTGTGGTTCCAGTATTAGAATTATGATGCTCCAGGGAAGTGCACAAGGCAAGAGATAAGAGAATCCCTGGAGAGGGAGTATGGTTTTTGAAACTACACAAGGTATTATTAAAGGGTATTTGTTGTTCAAATACACCCTATGGAGTTTGAAAAAGGTTGAAAGATACTGTTAGAGAGTTTTAAATTAATAAAAGAATCTGATTTAGGAAATTGGAATAAAACAAAGATAAATACAAACAGAGTGATAGTCTCATTTCTAAATCTGAGCAGATTCTTAAGAATAGTAGACAGATTCCCTCACAACCATTTATTTTACTATGAAAGAACATAAAATAATTCATGCTGTTTTCTCTAGCCTCAGAACAATCTTCACCCAATTCCATATAAACAGATTGGTATACATTGAAGAGAAACCGATGTGTTTTTTTCTTGGAAAGTAAAGGATAAGATTTCTGTAAGTGTTTCTTGATTGTTCAAACTGTGGTTGTATTTTGCGTTTATAAGAAGTTACCTTTATGTAACTTCCTCAGAACTTTTTTAATGGAAGTGTCTTGATTGACAATAAATATTTAAGCCAACTTCTGGTCAGATATATGGAGAGTGGTCTTGAAAGTAAATAATTTATATAGTAATGACATACAGTAAAGAAGCACAATATCTGGGAGAAAATTGCCAGGAAAGGTTTATAGAAGCACATTCTGTGATTTTCTAATATATTTGTAAGTGTTTATAATTTTAATTGGGCAATAAATATATGGTCATGTAAATATTCTTTAGCCACACTGGCTTTCCAACAGTTCAATATATTTGTTGACCTGTTCCGCCTCAGGGCTTGGCCAGTGTTATTAGTCTGACCTAAAACCCTGTTACTCATTCTCTTTGAAGATCCTTTCCCCTCGGGTCTCTGTTGAAATGCTGTTCCTAGCTGTCTAAACCAAAATAGTTTCCCGTGTTATTCTTTCTGATAGTAATACTTTTCTTTTATAGCATCATTATAATTTCATATTGTATAGCTTTTTTATTACTTGTTTAGTTATATGTTTAGTATCTTTTTATTCACCTCTGTTTAGTCTTAGCACTGTGTCTGATACATGGTAGATGTTCAAAAAATATTTGGTAGAAGAATGACTAGCAGCCCTGGCCAAGTAGCTCAGTTGTTTAGAGCATTCCCCTGATACACCAAGATTGCAGGTTCAACCCCTGGTAAAGGTACATATAAGAATCAGTCAATGAATACATAAATAAGTGGAGAAAGAAATCGGTCTCTCTTTTTTTCTCTCCCCCATTCTTCTCTTTCTAAAAGTCAATAAATAGAAAATAATTTAAAAATGACCAACACATATAAAACATGTATAATGAACATTTTCTACCCTCTCTTCTTCAAGTGCTAAGATCTCTTACAGTTTTTTTTAAGATTTTTGTAATCATTTTGGTTATTATTTATGCCTGTTTGTGTTGTTGGAAACAGTAGTAATCTTCTGAATGTTTGTTAAGCTGGTATGAGATCTATGGTGATGAATAAATTTTACATTATCATTTTACCAGTTCAGTTGAATTACAAATATTAGGGTTACTGGCCAAGATAGAGGTGTGGGTCGATATGCTTCACTTCCTTACAAAACCAAAAGAGGAATAAGAACCAATTTAAAAACAGAAAACAACCAGAACTGCCAGAAAATCAAACTGTATGGAAGTCTGACAACCAAGGCAGCTGGCAGACTAGGGCAGGTGAGGTGCTGGTTGGTGGACCAGGCAGGGCCACATTTGTGTGAGGATAAGCCAGGAGGAACAACTGGAGAGCTAACTGTGTGACCCAGGGTTCCAGCATGGGAAACTATGTCCTCAAAACCTCTGACTGTAAAAACCTGTGCAGATCAGAGTGGTGGGAGAAACTCCCAGGATCTCAGGGTAGTCCTTTGGAGAGGCTCAAGGGATCCTGGAATATACACAAGCCTGCTCACCCACCTGGGAATCAGCATCTGAAAGGGAATAATCTATGGGAAGCCAGGAAAGTGATGGAAAGTGGGGTGAGAGCCAAGCAAGCATCACTGTTCCCTCTCTGACCCTGCCCCCCTCATAGCGCCACAATGCAGCAAAGGTGGTGAATATATAAGTCCCCTATTATTATAGCATAACCAATGTGGCAAGACAAAGAAATATGGCCCAAATGAAAAAACAAACAGGACTTCCGCCAATACCCTGGCTGGTGTAGCTCAGTGGATTGAGCGCAGGCCTGCGAACCAGACGATCGCGGTTTGATTCCCAGTGAGGGCACATGCCTGGGTTGCAGGCCAGTTTCTGGCAGGGGCCAGTTCCCTGCAGGGGATGCACGAGAAGCAACCATACATTGATGTTTCTTTCCTCTCTCCTTCCCTTCCCCTCTAAAAAGTTAAATAAAATATAAAAAGAAAAATAAAACAGGACTTCCGCCAAGATGGAGGCGTAGGTGGAAACGCTGTGCCTTCTCCCACAACCAAGTTTAAAGACAACAAAGTTTTAGTAAACAAAAACGCAGCCAAAACACAGAAAATTGAACTATACGGAAGTCTGGCATCAATGAATCTTTCAACCTGACCGGTAAGAGGGGAGGATCCAGCGGTGGAGCAGGCTCAGGCAGGAAAGATCCCTCAACCCAGGCACTCAGGTGGCCGTGTACCAATCCCAGGTGTAGGGTGGTGATGGGCGGACCCAGTGAGGACACAGGGCGGCAGGCTGACTGCAGTCACACATTCCCACACAGATAAACCAGCGGGGGAGCGAGCAGTGAGTGAAACAGACCGCATAGGCCCCAGCGGCAGGAAGCAGCAGAGGGGACTGCCATTGCTCCTCTTTGACCCTGGCCCCACATGCAGCGTCACAACCCAGTGACTGAGTTGCCCCGCCCTGGTAAACACCTAGGGCTCTGCTCCTCATACGTAACAGGCATGAACAATCCAAAATATGGCTCAAGAACTCAAAGCCCCAGACCCGATAACTCTAAGCAACCAAGAGATAGCCAGCCTGTCAGATGCACAGTTCAAAATACTGGTGATCAGGATGCTCAGAGAACTGGTTGATTTTAATAACAAATTAGAGGAACAAATGAAGGCTAAACTAATTGAAATGAAGGGAAATGCACTGGAAACCAATAGTGATGGAAAGGAAACTGGGACTCGAATCAAGGGAGTGGACCAGAAGGAAGAAAAAATGACCAAACAGAAAAATATGAAGTAGCAAGAATAAAAAAAAATGAGGAGAGGCTTAGGAACCTCCAGGACATCTTTAAATGTTCCAACATCCAAATTATAGGGGTACCAGAAGGGGAAGAAAAAGAGCAACAAGTGGAAAACTTATTTGAACAAATAATAAAGGAGAATTTCCCCAATCTGGCAAAGGGAATAGACTTCCAGGAAATCCAGGAATCTCAGAGAGTCCCAAAGAAGTTGGACCCAAGAAGGAGCACACCAAGGCACATCATAATTACATTAGCCAAGATTAAAATGAAGGAGAGAATCCTAGAAGCAGCAAGAGATAAGGGGACAGTCACCTACAAAGGAGTTCCCATCAGACTGTCAGCGGATTTCTCAAAAGAGACCTTACAGGCAAGAAGGGGCTGGAAAGAAGTATTCCAAGTCATGAAATCCAAAGACCTACAGCCAAGATTGCTTTACCCAGCAAAGCTTTCATTTATAATGGAAGGACAGATAAAGTGCTTCTCAGATAAGGTCAAGTTCAAGGAGTTCATCATCACCAAGCCCTTATATGAAATGTTAAAGGGACTTATCTAAGAAGAAAAATATAAAAAATATTAACAGTGAAAGGACAGCAAACTCACAGTTATTAAAAACCACACCTAAAACAAAAGCAAACTAAGAGGACAGCTAGATCAGGAGCGGAGACACAGAAATGGAGATCACATGGAGGGTTAGCAACAGGGGAGTGGGGGGAGGAGAAGGGGGGAGAAGGTACAGAAAATAAGTAGCATAGACGGTAGGTAGAAAATAGGGGGGAGGGCAAGAATAAAATGGGAAATATAGAATCTAAAGAACCTGAGACACGTGGACATAAACTAAAGGGGGGATGGTGGGGGAGGGGTGTGCAGGATGGAGGAGAATGAAGGGGGGGATAGAACAACCGCAATTGCATAATCAATAAACTATATTTAAAAAAAAGAAAAAAGAAAATTCTAGAAAAGAAACTAAGGGACAAGAAGATAGACTCCCATCAGATGCAAAGTTCAAAATACTGGTGATCAGCACTTACAGAAATGATTGAACCTGGCTGCAAAATGAAGGAAGAAATGAAGGCTCTACAAAGTGAAATAAAGGAAAATATAAAGGGAACAAGCAGTGAAGGGAAGGAAACTAGGGCTCAGATCAACAATTTGGAATAGAGAAAGAAATAAATATTCAATCAGAACAGAATGAAGAAATAAGAATTCAAAAAAATGTGGAGAGGCCAAGGAATATCTGGGATGTTCCAACATCCGAATCACAGGAGTGCCAGAGGAGAAGAGGAAGAGCAAGACATTGAAACCTTATTTGAGAAAAATAATGAAAGAAATCTTACCTTGTCTGGTGAAGGAACTAGACATGCTAGTCCAGGACACTCAGAGTGTCCCAAAGAAGTTGGATCCAAGAAGAAACACATCAAGGCACATCATATTTAAGTAACCCAAGATTAAAGATAAGTAGAGAATCTTAAAAGCAGAAAGAGAAAATGAGACAGTTACCTACAAGGAGTTCCTGTAAGACTGTGAGCTGATTTCTCAAAAGAAAATTTGCAGGCAAGAAAGAACTGGGAAGAAATATCTCAAGTCATGAAAAGCAAGGACCTACAACCTAGATTACTCTATCCAGGAAAGGTATTATTTAGAATGCAAAGGCAGATAAAGCGCTACCCAGATAAAGTCAACTTAGAGGAACCCATTATCACCAAGCCCTTATTATCTGAAATGTTAAAGGGACTTATCTAAGAAGAAGAAGATAAAAAACTATGAAAAATAAAATGACAACAAACTCACAACTATCATAAACTGACCCTAAAAAACAAAAACCAAGCCAACAAACAACTAGAACAAGAATAGAATTACAGAAATGGAGATCACATATAGAGTTACCAGAGGGGAGGGAAAGGGGAAAATGGGGGGAAAGGTACAGGGATTGAGAAGCTTAATAGGCAGATACAAAATATACAGGGCAGATATTAAGAACAATATAGGAAATGGAGAACCCAAAGAATTTATATACATGATCCATGGACATGAACTAAGGGAGGTGGGAGGGTGTTGGAGGGAATAGTGGTACTGGGCAGAGGGAGTCAAAGAGGAAGAAATAATTGGGAGAACTGTAATGGCATAATCAATTAAAATATACTTAAAAATAAAAACATAAATTTGATGTGCTGATTAGGTAAATGTGAAGTGCTGAAAAATGAAATAGGGGATATTATAGAGGAGCAAGGCCTGTGGAAGCTTAAAAGTCCAGGCTCTCTCAAGTGTCCCCCCTGCCCCCACTGCCCATCAGTAGTTCATATAACTCATTCACAAGGGATATAGCTTCAGAAGGATCAGCCTCTGCTGGTCAAGCCTGTTTACCCACAGAAGTAAAGCCAGTGACAGAAAGATATTAAGTTGAGACTGAAGGAGGCACAGGGAGCTCAGAACTCAAGAACAGAAATGACAAGGCAATGGACCAGAGTCAAAGATCATTATGTGATACAACTTTTGGTTCCAGTTACCAGAAAATAAAGTTTTCCAGCACCAAGTCTAACAAATAGACATTGATGCTAATGAAGGTGTTAAAGAAGTTACATTGCCAGAAAAATCCCTAGCCTAACAAATAAAGGCTCATGACTGTTCCACCCTAAGGCAACCCCTGATTCTAAATCCTTGTTACCAATAAGGAAAAAAAACCATGAAGTCCCCTGCAAGATAATCTTCTTGAAGCGATTTTCTGAGATGGCCATGAAGGACACATAACAAGGGAAATCTTGGCAGATAATTCTGGAGTAAGACATCCACTGGTCACAGAACCTAGACCAAGGCTAAGGAAGAAACTCAGGGAAGAAATGCTTATGATATTCTATGGTCATATAATCTTTTGTACTATCCATACCCAAAGAATATTACTTAGATAAGTACAGTGTTTGAGAAGTTACAGACATCTATCTTATACTTTCTTCGCCATTATACAATCAGATATATTTTAAGGCATAAGTTGCAGGTTCATAAAGAGCCAAATCCAAATTTGATCAAGGTAGATTTTTTAATCATTGTAGGGGAAAAATAAAAATCACCCAGAGTTTATGGAACAATTCATGACACTCGTTCTAGTTGCATCACCTGGATAGGACTTTGATTTGTTTCTCATTATGGAGAGGCAGAGTACATATATTCAAAGTATAACTGGATCTTGTTAAGTAGGAAGATTTTGAAATTATATGTACAGGGACAAAAAGTGTCTGTGCAAACACACATATACACCAGTGTGTGCTGGTCAGCGAAGAATTGACCCATTGTAGACACCTGTTCTTGATCCATCCAACATTACCCCCTTTATTTTGGTAGCAATATAAATAATAATGAGAGCAGGACCTCAATTTATTGACAACAACCCTTTAAAAAATAAAGTACTTTTAGTTGCCTACATTTTATACAGAGAGCTGGACAACACTGGGGATTTGCTGACTTGGCTTTGTTATATAGAGAGTGCTCTAAGGACAAGATTCTGTCTTCTTAGAGTTCCATCAACCTTATAAGATACATACCTGCTGACAATGGGCCTTGCAAAATGCTCAGCACCCAGTGGATACCCAGTGAAAATTAACTGATGATGATGAATTATACAAGCTTTTAAGCTGTCACTTGATCCCAGTATATAACAACTTTCCTGAATAAATCAAGCAACTGTTTGGTATTCAATACCATTATAAACTTCATCCGTCACCTTCATAATTCTAGCAAATTGCTGTAAAAGCATAATATGAGGGTGGTGGAACTCTAGAAATGATTAAAAAATTCTCTTTGTTATAACAAGAGAATTAAAGATTAAGTTACAGATGGCATAGTATGTATAGAGAAATTCATAAAAAATATTAGTTAAGTGACCTTTTTGAAAACAGCAGAATAAAAGTCAATACCAAATTGTGTGTGTGTGTGTGTGTGTATAAAAAAATCTTTCCTCCTCTCTATAATAAAAGTTAATCTGACTTAATGTTTAAGTAAAACTGGGTCTCTCTGAGGTTAAAGCAGTGGAAATGCAGATGAAATCTCAGTTAGAAGATATGGAATTAGGCAGAGGAAACAATGAATTGCTACCTGAACATTTCAAAAGTAAATTTATTTCCAGTAGCTTATTCAAAGTGAATCAGAAGGTAAATTTTGTTATTATGAATCCCTTGGAGCTTTAAGGTATAGCTCACAACCCTTAGAGTTCATTTTTGAGTATCTGTTAATAGATTTTCACTCTTCAATAAATTCCTTTAATATGTGGCCTGACACAAAGAAACCTTTGTGCTTTAGTCTTAATAACAATTTTCATCACAGATAAGTTTCTCTGACATAATTTGAAACTTTAGCGCTCGAAGCAAAGTTCTAAGAATTGACTCTAAGACAGGGATATTCTTAGTTATCATGTTCAACCTCGATAGGAGATCCCGAAGCGTTTACACCATAAGGAGGTTTTGAATAAGCTCCTTATCTGACATAAATAACAATATCCAGGAAAATGATGCAATAAAGTTTTCTACACCTATGGAGATAGATTCATGTACATGAATTTAAATTTTTTTTGTATGTGAACAAGAGATTACAGCCTAAAAATAATGGAAAGCCTCCAATATGTGAGTTATTAGGGGGAAATAACACTATTAGGTTATTATTCTTACTAAAGTTATTATAAAATATTTGTTGTGAATATTCTATAATGCCAGCCACTGTTCTAGGCATAAGGGATATTATTACACTGAACACAATCTACAAAAACCTTGCCCTCACAGAGCTTACAGATACTTATTATCTTGCCTAACTAGAAATGCAAAGATAGGGTAGCTCTATTATTAATTTTACAGGTTCTATACCCTCAGTGTCATCCTTTGTATGTAAACATTCTGATTATGCCCCCATAGTTATAAGACAAAGCTCCAGATATCACATCTAAAGATGATGACAGCCTTGGACAAGAGGGCATTCTTTCCAACCATCTCTTTAAGAATTAAAATCCCTTTCCCAGAAACCTTCTAGGAGCTATTGTTCAACACTGGTTGGTCACATGGTGACTCCAAAGCTCCTCTCATCTCTTTCCACAGAACAAACTTTTTTTGAAGGTCTACCCTCTCTCTCCACAGGACTGGATGCTCCTCTGTAGCAAGAAATATGGGATTCATTTATTTGTATATTCACTCAATCAGCAATTTTTAATTTTATTAAACTTATTGGGGTGACATTGGTTAATAAGATTACATAGGTTTTAAATGTATACTTTGATACATGTTCTGTATACTGCATTGCATGCCACATCCCAAAGTCAAATAATCTTCTGTCACCATATATTTGGTCCACTTTACCCTTTACTACTCCTTATCCCCCGGCCCCCATGGTAACACCAAACTGTTGTCTGTGTCAATGAGTTTCAGTTTTATATGAGTGAAATTATATTGTTCAGTGAGCATTTAAGTGCTAGATCCAACTGTTCAGCACTTTTGAATAGCTTCTCCAGCACCTAGAAGAGTGGTCATTTAGAAAAATCAGTGAAGAAACAGTAGAAGGAAACAATAATAACCATTCTGCAGCTCATAATTTCAATCATTTAAATAAATCTTAATTGTACATATTGCTAACCCAGAAAGTAGACAAGGGAAACAAACACAATCACCTATTCCCTTACTTCCCTGATGATGACTTCTGTTTAACCTAGATGATTTTTAGAACCTCTGGCAGATATGTTCATCCTCCAAACCCCCACAGCTATTTCACACATATTATGTAAACAAAAGGCCAATTAATATTTGTAATACCAGCAGAGGCTGATCTGTCCAAAGCTGTATCCTTTGTGAATGAGTTATATGAACTCCTGATGGGCAGTGGGTGGGGGAAACACTTGAGAGAGCCTGGAGTTTTAGGCTTCCCAGGCCTTGCTCCTCCACAATATTCCCTATTTCATTTTTCAGCACTTCACATTTACCTAGTCAGCACACTAAATTTATGTTTTTATTTTTAAGTATATTTTGTTGATTATGCTATTACAGTTGTCCCAATTATTTTTCCCCTTTGACTCCCTCTGCCTGGTACCCCCATTCTCCCCAACACCCTCCTCCCTCCCTTAGTTAATGTCCATAGATCATGGATATAAATTCTTTGGGTTCTCCATTTCCTATATTGTTCTTAATATCTGCCCTGTCTATTTTGTACCCACCAGTTATGCTTCTTAATCCCTGTACCTTTTCTCCCATTTTCCCCTTTCCCTCTCCCCTTTGATAACTCTATATGTGATCTCTATTTCTGTGATTCTGTTCCTGTTCAGTTGTTGGCTTAGTTTTTGTTTTTTAGGTTCAGTTTTTGATAGTTGTGAGTTTGTTATCACTTTATTTTTCATAGTTTTTGATCTTCTTCTTAGATAAGTCCCTTTAACATTTCAGATAATAAGGGCTTGGTGATATGAGTTCCTTTAACTTGACCTTATCTGGGTAGCACTTTATCTGCCCTTGCATTCTAAATAATACCTTTCCACACTGGATAGGTAGAGTAGTCTAGGATAGACTGGATAGGGTAGTCTAGGTTGTAGGTCCTTGCTTTTCATGACTTGGGATATTTCTTCCCAGTCCTTTCTTGCCTGCTTATTTTCTTTTGAGAAATCAGCTGATGGTTTTGAATTCCTTTGTAGGTAACTATCTTCTTTCCTCTTGCTGCTTTTGAGATTGTCTCCTTTTCTTCAATCTTGAGGAATTTAATTATGATGTGTTTTGGTGTGGCCCTCTTTGGGTCCAACTTGTTTAGTATTCTCTGAGTGACCTGGACTTGTATGTTTATTTCCTTCACCCAATTAGGGAAGATTTCTTTCATTTTTTTTTCAAATAAGTTTTCAATGTCTTGTTCTTTCTCTTTTCCTTCTGTCATCCCTGTGATTTGGATATTGGCACATTTGGAGATGTCACAGAGTCTTATTCTTTTCTTTCTTTTTTTTTAATTCTTGTTTCTTCCTTCTGTACTGATTGACTGTTTCTATTTTATCTTCCAAATTGTTTATTTGAACCCCAGCTTTCTTTCCTTCACTGTTGAATCCCTATAGATTTTTTATTTATTTCACTCAGTATACACTTAATTTCTCCCCTTATGCATTTGCTGAACTCAATGAGTTCTTTGAGCATCCTTATCACCAGTGTTTTAAACTCTGCATCTGATAGGTTGGCTATCTCCACTTCACTGAGTTTTTTTTCTTCAATTTTGATCTGTACTTTCATTTCGGCCATATTTCTTTGTCTCCTCAATTTGATACCCTCCCTGTGTTTCTTTTTGTCTATTAGGTAGAGCTGCTTCGACTTCCTGTCTTGGTATACTGTTATGTTGTACAGGGTGGATCCTTAGGTATTTATCAGGATGGGGCAACCCACTTTGCCACTTTGTGGTGCTGTATGTGGAGGAGGGGTCATAGAGGGAACAATGTCGCTTGCTCTTCTTACCCCTTTTCCAGTCACTGTCCCCACTTCCGTTATGCTCCTGGTGCCCTTTTAGCTGCTGCCCTGGTGCTGAATCTTCAAGTGGGTGGGCTTTCATATGTTCCAGGACTGTGAAGGTCCTTTAAATGGACCCTCCTGAGAGACTGGCTGTTTTTTCTGCCACTCAAACCCCCACTGGTTTTTACAGCCAGAAGTTACAAGGCTTTATTTTCTCAGGGCTGTAACCTTGGGCCGAGTGGTCTGGCCTAGGGCTGGGATCATGTGCTCCCTAGGTGTCCCTCCTGCTTTTTATCTTGTGTGTGAATGCTCTACTGTGCACTGTCACCTTGCCACTACCACACCATGTCTTCTCTGCTCTGGCTCCTGGTCTCCACCCCTGCTACCTGTCTAGGTGAATATATCTTCTTTAAATCCTTGGTTTTCAGACTTCCCTACAGTTTGATTTTCTGGAAGTTTTGATTGTTTTTTGTTTTGAGGTTAGTTGTGATCCTTCTTATGTTTGTGTGAGGAGGTGATGTGTGTCTCCCTATGCTTTCATCTTGGCTGGAGCACTAAATTTAGACCATAAGAAATAATTTGGCCGCTGAAATTCAGCTAATGTACAGCTATCTGAACTTTATGGTTCTATATCACTGGCCAGGGCTGTTGCTTATGATTCTAAATATCTAAACTGCAGAAAGGCAGTGTGGATCTTGTTCTATTCACCAAGGCCTGAACTCAGGTAAGGATGGCTATATGAAATTTGTCAGTACAGAGGAGAGTACCTTCTTGGATCTACACAATTTCAAACTTATTTGACTATTGCTGGGTAGGGCTGTGTTGCTTCCAGGTAAAAACAACTTTCTGTAATAAAGGTTGCCTACTTTTTTTTACCTGGCTTTTCTTTTTACCTTGGCCGATTGGAATGGAGTTTGTTATTTTATTGTAACAGCTACTGAAAATCATAAGAAGTGCAATACACTGATATGTGAGCAGTTTTCTACAGAGTTACCCGAAAGCGCAAGACTTGAATACGTACTGTCTGTGTCCCCAGGACTGATGGTAGCTCATTTTCATTAAGTACTTTACTAGTGTTTCATATTATCCGCTGATTCTCTAGGCAAGGAGGGAGCAATCCCACTGTTCCCATTCTTGCCTTTTCTCCCATCCAAGTACTAACCAGGCCCGACCCTGCTTAGCTTCCGGGATCAGACGAGATTGGGCGCGTTCAGGGTGGTATGGCCGTAGACCCATTCTTGCCTTTTCTTAGTATCACGTTTCAGCCTACTGATGCTGGTTACTGTATTAGATAGGAGTTCTTGATTTCTAGGTTTTTGACTTGTGTCTTTGCTTTACCATAGAGCTCTTACCACACGGAGGAGAACTAATGGTACCAAAGGCAGATCTAAATTCTAGGACCTATATCCGAAAGCATTTCTTCATCTATTCAAGTGTGTTAATGTATATATTATGTTGAAATATATATCTTTTCCTATAAAATTCATTATGAAAAACTGCAAGTTTGAAGAAATGGTTAACTGAAAGTCTAAAGATGGATGTATGAGTAGTAGCTACTAAAACTTCTTACGTTACTACATATTGTTTTGAGAACTCTGAGGAAAGCTTTTGTTAGTTTAAACTAATGCACTAATAGTAGGGTTTTTCAAACTTTTGCTTGCATGCTAACTGATTATTTAAAAAACAAAAGAAATGTCTTTAATATCTTAAATATATGTATTTGTCCTGAATATGCCCATTATTACCAATGAAAAACTCAGGAGTGATTCTTCAAAAGACCATGAAGATATTATTATTCCTTGTAAAGTTACCATATCATAAAAATTTTGGCATGCAAAATAAGTTTCTGGAAGATGGTTGCTTTGTGCTTATTTTTAATCGAATTACTATATTTTCTGTCATACAAAACCATTGTTTAGGCTACTTATTTCTATAAAATACAGGTACATATACATTCATTTGGATATACTTATAGAGTTATAAATAATTATAAGTAGAGACCAACTTTGTCAGTTGAGTCAGAGAATGAAGGATATCATGGCAAATGCAAATCCCATATTCTCTGTGGATTATATGGGAGGGCAGCATGATCTTTTAAAATATAAATAAAACTTGTAGACAGCATCCATAATGAAATCTGCTAACTTAAACTGACAATGTTCTGTTCTCAAATATATGACTGGTAGGCTCATATAATCTAGATAAATTAACTGAAAACTATTGTATATAGTAGCTGGCATTAAGTAAGACAAAACTTGTTATTCACTTAAGGATAAAAACAAGCATTAGAGTAAAATTACACTAGGGAAAGAGACAATAAAGACTTTGTTATTCATGGATTTATTGTCTGGTGTTTTTTTTTTTTAAGATTTCCATGTATTACTTTTCAGTAAATACCAATTGCTTGCCCTGAGTGGTACAGCTCAGTGGATTGAGTGCCGATCTATAAATCAGCAGGTGGCTGGTTTGATCCCTCCCTAGTCAGGGTACATGCTTGGGTTGCAGGCCAGGTCAGGTCCCAAGCAGAGGGCATGCAAGAGGCAACCACACAATGATGTTTCTCTCCCTTCCTCCCTCCCTTCCCCTCTGTAAAAATAAATAAAATCTTTTAAAAAAGAAAAAAATGCCAATTTCTTCTTTTAATTTTTGTTTTATTTTTCTTTGAATTCATAATTTCTTTCTGAAAGATAAAAGATAGTTTGTGTATTTGTTTGGAACTTATTCATTTACAAAAAAGATTTTGGGTTCATATATTATGGGAAACCCTGGTAACACAATAAAAAATAAAAGGAAAGTGGTAAATCAGATAGGAATATGAAAAAATTAAGGTAGGGTAGTATAAGGAAAAGGAAAAGCATGGATAGAACTTGGAAGTTAAACCAACCTGTATCCATAAGGTAGTAGCTTTTCCTTTCATTTGCCAGTGATGATCATAATGCCCACGGATAGGAGATAAGTTTCTGAAGTTCACAGAACCAGGAAATACTGACCCTAGAATTCAAACCCTAGTGAGTCTTGTTCAAAGCCTATGCATATCGCACCACCTGTTGTTGCTAGTGTCTTGAGGAAAACAGTTGTGCACAAATTGCTCCTGATATGAAAGTGACAAACTTGTCCACTTTGTTTGAGACTATTCTGGTTTTAAAACTGAAAGTTCTGTACCTCAGCACCTCCTTTTGTGCAGAGCAAAGCGAGATGGTTGCCCACCTACCTACCTGACTTCCTCCCAGCCATGGTAAGGAGAGAAAGTTGAGGGTGTTTTCTTCAAATGGTAGGGTGCAGCCGAGTACTTTTCCTCCAAACTACATAATGCATCATTCTCCCTCAATGACAATCAGCTCCTGTGTTGTAAAGCTGAGCTGCTGCTGCTTTCTGAGCTCTACCACAGGCTGTGGATTTGGTGGTAGTCGTTATCCTGCTACTAATTTATTGTGGTTTCTTTTCATAGTACATGTGGTATGTACCCAAATGACTTTTGGATCATTTAGGCTATGGGTAGTTTAAGTATTTATATGTATATATACCATACATATTTGTCAAAAGGCCCTGGTAGAAGCTATTAATGTTTCCTAAAAAGAATCCCAGTGCTAATCCCATGGCTATATAAAAGTTTATTTTTTATGTAATGGTATGAGGCGATCATTCTACATCAGTGAGAGGCTCTCTTTCCTGCTGACATGAGGATTCCTTCCGTTTGTCTTCTGTAGCATCTCTTAGATATTTCCCTCGTTTGTGGTCAAAGCTGGGTTGTTGCCAAGGGCAAGAAAGAAAGCATGGAGAGGGCACACTCATGCCCAAAGATTTAGGATTAGAAATGGGAGAAATAAATTTCTGCCCTCATTACCTTCAAATCTAACATGGATACATGGCTGAACCAAACTGCAGGGAAGGCTGGGAAATGGGTTAGCCAAGTGCCCAGGACAGTGAGGGGAATGGCTATGTGAAACAGCTGGCAGTCTCTCCCTCTAGGCTGGAATTAAATATGTTTAGGTATTTTCTAAATGCTTTTTTTTAGTACAGGAAAATGATCTCTTCTCCAAATAATTTCTAAAGTTTTATCCTCTTGTTTTGGGAAGAAGTGCCTCCAACCCCTGCTACCCAAGAATTTCTTTGGCAAAGATGAAAACTGTATTACTATTGAAATACTATTAGGTATGCAATATCATCATAAGAAAATTCCCTCCATCCTGCAAATTCCCAGTCATGGAGTCACAAGATCTGATTGGTATCTTCAAATTGGTCAATGTTCAAAAGAGTCACAATTCCAAAATATGCTTCAGTATATTAATATATACAGTAAATAGAGTGAAGATGGAAAACATAATATATGATAAAAGAGTCCAGATGTTCAAGAGGTAAATAAAATTTTCTGAAGTCTTTTGGAGTAGAACAAATGACACAGAGATAGAAAATGCCAGAAGCTTCCAGACTGTGTAAGCATTAGGATGCAGGAGCCACTCAGGGTTTGCCCATTGAGAAAGGTTTGTATCAAGCTGATAAAAACAGTCATCCATTAGCACATATATTTTAGCTGATATTAGCCTAAATTTACATTACAACAATAAATAAAAAATAATATAATTTTATTATATATGTGCATATTGAAGTAATTTAAAGCTTTTATTTATACATGCATAGTATATATATATATATTTTATATAATAAAACTTTTAAATATGTATGTATGAATATAAAATTACTACCATTGTGTGTGTGTATATGTGTTCATGTTTATCTCATAGTGACTACAGAGTAGCAGAGTTAATGGGAACCCACTAAAAGCTTATAATTCTCCTTGGGAAGAGTAATTCAGTTTCTAGTAATTTCCCACCCTTACCCTTGCTCCCATATTCTACTTAGATCATTTTGTTACTGATAATTTTAAATCCTAAGCATTTAATTTTGATTCTTTGTATGTATACAATAAACATTTAAACTGAATAGCATAACAATCCTTTTATAATTTTATTAAATCTGATTTATGTGAAGAGACCAGCAACTGTGGATGTGTCGCTCATGGTAATAGATTATATGCTCTATCAAAATGTTGCTTTTGTTGTTTCTCCAACAGGTGTAGTTTCAAGTATGGTTAATACTAAACTACAATATCACACATATAAAAAATTATCAAACGATGTTTGTGCTGTTGACTCACTACCCCCATATTTACTGTCATTGCTGAAAATCGCTAGATCAAATTCTGTTTGTTTTCTTCCAGATTGAACCTAGAAAGCACAGTATTTCTTAAGTCATTTGTAGCTATTCACTATGGATATTAGAATTACAAACATGCTGCATTGTATGAACAATGATTTAAAAAAAATTCTTTACACATATGGTAAGCAGGTGACCAATGCTATCCAGGTTTGAAGATACTGAGTGTTCATATAACTGGTATTTAAATTTTTGATGTGTATTACATTTGTTACTGAATATCAAGAATATATTATTTTGCTTATATAGAAAAGTTCAAAATGGGGTCTTTTGTAGAAGTACTCATCCTGTTTAGAATGATATAACAGAAGCCTGAATGTTCATATATCAAACAAAATGCCTCCTTTCTGTGGAAAATAGGTGTCAAAAATTTTCTTTGTATCACTAACACATGTGATTATGTAGTACAAAATGCAGAGTTTGTAAAATTTCTTGAATACACAGGCAAAAAATGAATAATTCAGAACAACTCATAAGTTTTACATTCTATTGTCCCTTTAGAACGCAGGCAGAAGATAGCAGTCAGTATGCTCCCAATAGAGCTGAATTTGCACAAGTTACACCTCTGAAAATGCCAGATGGTCTATGGTCTACTTTTGAGAGCTGTCACATATGTAAAGATTTGAAAAAAGAAAGACAGCTGAATGAGAGCAGTGGATCGTTAAAGGGAGAGTGAGGGTCCCTAGGCATCACTTGTGTTTTAAGAAGCATTGTGTCATTCCCATATTAGCATGTTTTTTTAAAGCCATACACAACTTTTACGCAATAAGAAAAAAATCTATTTAAAGTCAAGTAGTTATGGTTTAGTCAGTCAGATATTTTTGTTCTTTATGAAATAATAAAATCATTTTTCTTACTTGGTTTTAGTTGTTGTTATTATTATTTTAAATCCTCACCTGAGGATATGCTTATTGATTTTAGAAAGAGAGGCAGGGAGAGAGAGAAAAAAATAACATTGATGTGAAAGAGAAACGATTGCCTTCTGAATGCACCCTTACTGGGGATCGGATCTGAAACCTAGGTATGTGCCCTTACCAGGGATGGGACCCACAACCTTTTGATGTATGAGTCAGTGCTCCAACCAACTGACCCACCCAGCCTAACCAGGGCAATTGTTATTTTACTGTAAGAATTAGGTGTCACCCATGAATAATTATCAATGAAACGAAAATAAATGTTTCTTGAGATAACCAATATATCTAGTTTTGTTTTGACATATGTACTGCATGCATTTGACAAAATCATATAACTAGGAAAGTTTTAATGTTAAAAAAAGGAAAAAAACTAGAATGGAGAGATAATACTTGGTTACCTGACCATAAAACTATAGTAAAAATAATTAGGTGACAGTGAAACAAAAATTAAGGTACTATAATTTATCTGCCAACAGAAATAGATGTCATTTTGAAGACTGGGATGTAGATAAATCATTACAGATATGTTTCAATATCACTCCAGCCATACCCAGTAATTTGCCTATATTCAATTTTGATAGTAGAAAAAGGTCAGATCTGTCAGTTTTAGAATTTGGTGGCAAGACATAGTTGTCTTTTACCACCTTTATTTTTATGTATTGAGAATGTTTAACCATTACCTAGTGATTTTAAATTTATCTTGGATTATGGAATATGACAAGACATTTTTGATAAGAAATCTCTCCAGCATTGGTCAATGACATTTCAACTTAACCAAGCTCTCAGATTGTTTGAATTATTCTTTTCAGAAAAAAAAAAGTGGCCCAGTATGTTCCATTTATTGGTGAAATTACTGGAAAGTGCTCTGAAAAGAGCACCAAATTAGGTTTAACTGTCTTCTTTGGCATTCCTTTAAATAAATATGTATAACTAGCTTTATGTTTAATAGCAGTCATTAGGATGTCATTCTCATTGATACAAGAAGTTACAGGAGAGCATATTAATCTCTCGATCAAAAGATTACTCACCCATAAGAAATAGATATGTCGCAGTTGCCTTCATTGCCAGTTTTAGTTACATGAAGGACATTTATATCTTTTAAACAGAGAAGTAATCCTTCTTTTTTTATCTTTTCAACAGAAGTTGTGAGAAAAAAATATTTTGATACATTTTACAACCATCACTTGGTGTTATTCACAAATATTTAATGTTTGACAATTTTTTCTCCTTTGTTTATTATTGAATAACTTAAAAACTATAAGATATTCATGTATTAGTTTTATAATTTAGGTATAAGGGTTTGAGAGCTTGCTTTGTAGAAAAAGTAAAAAAATCAGTTTGTCCTTCCCTTGAAATCTGTACATTTGTGAGTAGAATATTTTGATATATTAAGATGTTTATGTTCAAAAGACATAGGATATGGAAAAAAACAGACATAAACAATATGTGCTAAAGACATTCTTAAATGCAAACTGCCTTCTTTATAAAAGAGCCTTAGCTAGTTCCCAGATCACATAAAATCAATCTTTTAGACATTATATGGTTTTACATACAATAGGCTCTCTAAGTTGAAGAGTTCTATAATTTATCTTCTATAATTTAACTCTCTGAAGAGTTTTATAATTTATATATTTTGACTTAATTTACATTTTATAAGTGTTCATAATTATAAATTGAAAAGAAGATATAGCAGTTTTAGATTCTGAAATTCTAGGAAATTATAAAAGAGTAAATTTTGACAATAATGGTTTTTGTTATTATTGTTGTTTTTAACTGAAATGCTTTGATTGATAGCATTGCTTAGGAGCTATACAATCAAGATAAATATTGATTTTAATAATCTAATTATTTAACCAGTATAAAAAAGTAACCATTTCTGGGGAGATTAGAGCTCCTAGCTGCAAAACCAGAAACCATTTTAGCTAATATAAATAGAAAATAAATCTATTAGCATCACAGAGAGTCTCAAGAATTGCACAGCTAAAGATCATGCCTATACATTCAGCCAAGCAGAGTAAAGTAAAGTAAACCTCACTGATGTGCTTTTGGCCCATGGGTCTGCTAGGAATTGAACATTAAACACTGAACCCCACAATATTTCTCTATATTGTCTAGCTCTGATACCTGAATCCATTCTTCTTTTTATTTTATTTCAAAAGATAATTTAGTAGTTTACCATTGTCTGGGATAGTGAGATAATACTTTTGTGTTTCTGGCACCCATAAGAAGACCTGGTGCATAGACCATCTATTTTTGCTGTTGAATGAGTGTTGAATTACTTTCTCAGATTTCTAACTTCAATTTTGTTAAAAAACAAAACACTTTTTTCTTTTTAAAAAGTTCCTGTGTAATGTTGCCTTTGATGATCCCCTTTCTCATTTTCCCTTTTGGTAAGGATGCTTTTGCTATATTTATTCATTGTTATTTGTTATATATTTTGCTTATTATTACTATATACATACTTATTAGTGTTTTAGTTTCTTTTCCCTTTCATTTTTAGCATTATGAGTAAAATTCAAGAAAAGTCTATTATGGAATGTATTTTATTTTAGAGTATTAATTTATTTTTTAAACTAATAAACTTTCCCTGCTTTTTAACTTAGCCCAACCTCAGCGCTTGCCTCAGCTTCTAACTTCAGCACAGGAACAAAGTGAGGAGGAAATAGACAAGATAAAGAACTGCCACAAAAGTCTGAGCAATGGAAATGGAATTCACCATGGGGCCAAAACTATATCTGCAGAGAGTCGAAGACTTTCAGCTCCCGTTTCTCAAAAAATGCACAGGAAAATTCAGTCCAGCTTGTCTGTAAATAGTGATATCAATAAGAAGAGTAAAGTAAATGCTGTCTTTTCCCAAAAGCCAGGCTCTTCACCTGAAGGTAAGTTTGAGATGCATATATATTTTATTTGACCATGTGTAAAATTCTATTCACTAATATTTCATAGTTATTTGATCGAGTAAACATAAATGAAGAATATTACTTATCTGTCAGACAAAAGGGAAATTTGGTAAAATGCAGCTTAAATCCCTAAAGGAGAGCACGGGCTCTGAAAGGAAGCATTGGCAGCTGATATCCTGCTTTTAGATTATTGTCTTCTTGAGTGAGTAGTCATTAGTTTATATATAACTGTGGGCTGCCACAGATGAGAGTAAGTCGACCAAGACATGCTCTGCTTGGGGAGGAAAGGTGGCCAATCTCAAAGGAGAAGGGCCAAGAGCCTTTTCCTCAGTGGGCCTTTATCGGGTTCATTTAGCACTGGAATACAGGTAAAGCTCATTAACCATTAGCAAGCAGTAAGGTTCAAACAATAGATAACATACAAAGAACTCTGAGGTTCTATTTTGAGTAACAATCTGGTTAGCTTAAGAGCCCTGAAACTCTGAGGAACAAACTCACTTCTTGCTTGGACCCTTATCGTTTAATTGAGAACATTCTAAACAAAGCAGGTTTCACAGGATTTTACATATTCTTTGTTAGGCCTGATCACCCTAGGGAACCTGCCCTTTCCAGCCAGGGCTGCACCCACCACCAGCATTGTTCAGACTTAAGTCAGTCAGGGGAAGTAAGGCAGCCAAGAGATTAGGAGACTCCTCGAAGACGGAATGAGAACTCAGGCTATGTCAAAGCAAAGGGCGAGGGTCCATCATCCCCTTTTGCTATAGCCCCCTAAGTCCTTCTCTGGGGCCTCCCCATAATCATGCCTGTCTTAGGCCATTCCCCCCTTGGGGAATCTTACCTGTCATTGGCTAACTGATCAAGCATTGGAGGCCAGTTATGGAAAAAGGAGCAGAAGCTGTGTTCCTGCCAGGGAGATAAGCTTTGTTTCCTTAGTGGCTTATGGTCCGAAGGTCACTCACTTCTTTTTAAAAACTACATTTAAAAATATGAATGCAACATTGTGGTGCCACATGGATGTATGGGAGTATTTTTTCTGTTTCTGGTTTAATATGTTATTATGTGGTTTAGAGATAAGCTTACTTGCTTGCAAATCAGTTCTTAAATATGCAAAACAAAACCAGGAAAAGATTTGATAATATTTATCTTCTTGCCAAGGAGTGGGACAAATAATCTGTGTTGCTTAACTGACCAGCATCTTTCAGCTACACTGCCCCATTCCAAGCTCACTGTGGTCTGGTTTTCAGCTCCTCTCAGGAACTAATTATTACCTCTTCAATTCTGTCTTATCCTGCCCTTGGCCAGGTTAAAGTCAGGTTAAATACTATGAACCTGAGAAAGTTTTTAAAAAATTTTAACACAAGTCCATGTCATGACATGTGTTTGTAACAGACTTTTAATTTTTATACAAATGGCTTTCTGTATTACATTAAAAAAGAAATAATCTTCCTCATATTTAGGATTCCAAATTTCTCCTAACATATCCATGTTCTGTTTTTCTCTCTCCACTTTAACAGTTCTTAAGCATCAAAACACTCAAATATTCCATCACATATATTTGTATGATCATATATATATATATATATGATAGGATATATATATATATATCTTTTAAAATATTTTATTTATTTGTTTGTTTGTTTATTTCTTTATTTATAGATGGGAAAGTAGGGCAAAGAGGGGAAAGAAATATCACTGTGTGGTTGCCTCTCATGTTCCCCCTACTGCGGACCTGACCTGTAACATAGGAATGTGCCTTGACTGGTCATTGAACTGGTCACCCTTTGGTTCTCAGGCCAGCACTCAATCCACTGAGCCACACCAGCCAGGGCTATATATTTCTTATTCCCTTTGCCTTTCTATTTTAATTGCCATAGAGTTTTAAATAAAGGAGATTCTGTGGATACTTCTGTGAAGTTGGCCATGCTTATTCATACAGATAAATTGAGTTGTAAATAGGAAATTGTATAGAAAGTTACCAGTAATAAGTAGGAGAAAGAATATTACATTTTGGGTATAGGTGCTCAAATTCAACTGAGGTAAAGTGTTAGGTTGATCAAATGATATGATAATAAATGGTCTGCATAGTTCCAGGTCAGTGACACTACTTTCCAAACTAATTAGATTGAAAGGGACATGATTGACACTTTAAAATTAGTTTGACATGTTAGCTATGTGGTCATCTCTGAAGCATGGGTAGGCTGTTAACTAAACTGGCTCTCCAAGGAGTTGGGAAGGCAATGCAATTTTCTTTAGAAGATCTTCACTTTCAGGTGTTTCAGTGAAATAATTAAATTTATTTGAAATCCACTTGTTTTTTACATTTAAATTTAGTTAGTATATCCCTGTCCTCTTATTTTTCATTTGATATTTACTTATTATAAAAAATAGTAACACATATTGATCCAACTTAAAATTGTTTATGAATTTTTTATAAAGTTTGTTATTATTTGCTTACTTTCAATATCATATGTGGATTTATTTCTGATGTAAGAATGCAGCTTCCTAAGCAACATAGGAAGGAAGAGGAAAATCAATAGTATATAAATGTAATATAGATCTATAATTCCTGTTCTCCTCCCTCTCGTTTTTCCTTTGTTTCCTCCTCTCACATACACACTCACACTGATAGCCCACCACAAAGATATGGATGAGGGAAGTCCTTTGTAATCCTGGTACTATCACAAAATCTGTTGCAGATTGGGTTTTGGAGGCGTGAGAAGTATGAAGCACAAATGAAGATGATTAAAAATACTGTACAGTGTCCTATCCCCAGCTTTGCTGTTAGGCTATAGAATTTAGCCATTTGTGAGTTTATTTTATTTGGAGTGCTTAAATCTAGATGAAAATTCCATTCTCCTAGTTCACATTTACTCAGATGTGTTCATGCTTTTGCTGCTCGTTATTAAGGCTGTGACCTAAGTTCTTTTTGTTTCTTCTGATTTTCAGTTTTAAAGTTAAGTTTATTTTCTTGGCAATGCACCCTAGTTAAACAAACAAACAAACAAAAAAACACACGGGGAGGGGGGGAAAACAAGCATAGAACTGGTAGATGGGAAATGAAAACAAAAACATTCTTAGTTCTGCCATCAGATAGCTGGGGGACTTGGTTTTCCCTGGGTCTTCTTTTTCTATAAAATGGTATGCATGCGTGGATTAGAAATCTTCAAAGTAAGTTTCAGTTCCAAGATTTTGTGATGCTGTCTTTACAGCAAAGCTGCTTTGCTCTACAGACAGGTCTTTTGCTTTACAGACTGCATGGGATGCTTGGTTGAGAATAAATATAATACTTGTGGAATAGAATAGGGCAACAGCAGAAATGATTTTGATGACATAGCATCTGGATTTCAGGAGGACTATATTTCAGAACAGCAAGTCTTGAGCAGGCTTGATTTGTTACACTAATAAAAATGGATATAAATTATTTTTAAAAAGCAATAACAGTAGAGAGATTTAATAGCTAGAATTTTTTTTTAATGTTTTATTTATTTATCTTTAGAGGGGAAGGGAAGGAGAGAGGAAGAGAAACATCAATGTATGGTTGCTTCTCATGCATCCCCTGCTGGGAACTGGCCCCTGCCGGGAACTGGCCTGCAACCCAGGCATGTGCCATGACTGGGAATCGAACCGTGATTGTCTGGTTCACAGGCCCACGCTCAATCCACTGAGCTACACCAGCCAGGGACTAATAGCTAGAATTTTCTCAATTCTGTTTTTTTGTTTTACATTTTTTATCATCTATATTTGTTCTTACAGCAAAATAAGCAAACACGTAATAAAATAATATTCACTAAAAACCTCAAAAATCAGCTGACCATGCCCAGTTTGACAATGTTTGTTGTTTTTTTTTGTGTGAATAAATGCTGATCATGGTTATGCTCTTTGTATTGCACATAAATAATATCAACAAATAGAGGGGCATTTTGTGATTCAGATGATAGAATTAATATTTAGTCTTTTCATAGTATTTCAGTGAGGGCCTTAAGGACTTCTTTGCTGGTCATGTTTGGAAAACACTGCTAAGATAAGGGCCTGTTGCTTATACAAAGGTAAAGATTGACCCAGCCACATAATTGAGACGGAGTTGGTGAAATGTTATAATATGCTTTTAACTGTGGGTTGAGTACAGATAGACACAAAAACATGTGCTCCATCGGATTCTTTTTTTAAGCTGTCTTGATTCATGTAGTTACTCAGATTTATACTATGTACCAGGTATCGTTCTGTTTCACTCATATGAACTCATTTAATTCTCCCAGCAGCACTGTAATGCTATGAGCCATATGTAATTATCTAATTATAAATGAAGAAACTGAGGCACAGAAAGGTTCATTAAAACCATCAAAGTCAATTGGTAAATGACAAAATTGATACTTAAACCCAGATAATTCTGAATCCACAATCTATGCTACTAACCACTGATTTTTTGCTTTTTTAAATTCCTCTTGGGAAAAGGATAATTTACTAGCCATTCCAACATCACATTGGATGTTGGTGTTACAGCTGTAGGTGAGGCAGTGGTGATCTTATTAGTACAAATTTGCATTCTTGAAGCCCTTCTATCCAAAATTTTAAAAACATTTCTTACACCTCTATACCCAGTGTTTGTTTTCTTCCCTACTAGACTCTAAATTATTGAAAGACTGGACTGAGTCTAAGTCAGTTTTTTTCTTTTTTCAATTTTATGGTGATGCCCAGTATATTAGCTTCATAGACTTTCCCTGGAGTTAATATGCAATGCAGTGTTTTAACTAGCACTGAAAAATAAATATGTGCTTATATTCATTTAAAAAATATTATTTTGAAAAGTACATTTTATGTAGTAGAGGAGAAAAATACTATGTGAGAAAATATAAAGGCTTTTAAATTAGTAGATTTCTACTTATTTTTCTTAATTAAATATTTTCATACATAATTTTTCTGATTGCATCACCCACATGTAGAGTTTTGAGACTAAATGTTTAAGATTCTTGACCTTTGAAATGATTATAGTATAATTTATTTTCTTTTTTAAAAAAGATTTTATTTATTTACTTTTTAGAGAGAGAAGGAGGGAGGGAGAAAGAGAGGTAGAAAAACATCAATGTGCGGGAGATAAGTTGATCAGTTGCCTCTCACACGCTCCCAACTGGGAACCTGGATGTAACCCAGGCATGTGCCCTCACTGGGAATCAAACTGGTAACCTTTTTGTTCACAGGCTGGCATTCAATCCACAGAGCCACATCAGCCAGGGCAGTATAATTTAACTTTAACAACATTGAAATTGCCAAGGGTTTTCATTAGATTCTAACATACTTTTTTGATTATAGGAATGACAAATCCTAACACATTGTAGGTGTGCCAGTTATTTCGTAAAAATTAAGTTTCAACAAATATATTTTAGAAGATATTTTATGCTTTTTAAGCAATATTTGATCATTTACATTCCATGTTGATAGATTTAGTACTTATAGTGAAGTGCCTATCTAATCCCAACAGGTCATTGAACTCAAATGTTGAACAACAGAGTCAGGAACATTTCATACATAGCGATATCTAGGATGGGGCACTTTTTTAATTACACAGAGGTACTTATGCTAGTTATCAGAATGTAGACTCTGAAACAAGTGTGCTTCTTTGTGAAAATTGGCTTTATTGAGCAGTGATATGTCTTTGAGTAGGTTTAACTTCCTTATGCTTCAGTGTCTTATCTATAAAATGGGGATGTTATTAGTACCTACTTCATAGCATTGTTGTGAAGAGTACCTGAGTTGACAATACATTAAATTGAGTTAGAACACTGCCTGGTCCAGATGAAATATTTGAAATGTTAGTTCCTATTTTCATCACCATCATTAATGAACACAGAGGGAGGGGTCAGGAATATTAGCTGCCTGGAGAAGGCAATGCCTGGATAAAGATCTGAAAGATAAGATTAGGTTGGAGTTGAGGGAAGCACTCAAGACTGAAGTGACTTTATGAAATGTGTTTTGTTCAGAGAACCATAAACTATTTGTTGTTTCTGAGAAGCTGAATTAGGTTAAAGGAGACTGGAAAGGCAAGAAAGAAACAGTCCAGGGCAGCTTGGAATGCCCTGTATTTGGAAGCTATGTAGCCAGGTATATATGACTTTTCAGAAGGACAACATTTTAATTTTTTTGTTCTCATTAGAGAACATTTATTATTATTATTTTTCATTGCTTTTCAAGAGAGAGGAAGGGAGAGAGGAAGGAAATGAGAAACACTGATGTGAGAGAGAAGCATCGATTGGTTATTGGTTGCCTCTTCTATGTGCCGTCTTCTGGGTACACATTTGGACCAGTGGGTCACAAGAAACTGTGCCTAGTCCAGGGATTGAACCCACAACCTAGGCATGTGCTCTGACCAAGATCAAGCCCACAGCCTCTCAGTTATGGGATAATGCTCCAACCGAGCCACAGCAGCCAGGGCTCTGAATCATTTTATGTCCAGTATCCTTTGTATGTCTTCGATATATTGTATTTTCTTTTCTCTCCTTAATGCAGAAATTTCTTAGATCAATTATGTAAGAACTATTACCACAAATAAAACCAATGAATTGGTTTAGGCTTGTTGACCTTTGGATGCTAACAAGCTCTTTAGGAAGACTTTGAACCTATGGAGGGACTTAAGCCCAACCCTCCAATTTTACCGGTTCTCTCTCATTCCTTTTCTTTAAACTATAGCCTTGACTTCTAGCCTGTATGATATTTTTCTGTCTCCTTTAGATTTGTCTCACCTTTATTTTTAGTATATTTACCCTGTATTCACAGTGTAGACATTTTTTACAACATTCCATAGACACAGGCATCATACCCTCAACAGGGTGGAGGACAACCATAGCTCTGTGAGAGACAGACTAGGTGGAGTGCACAACTTTCAAAGGGCTGTGCCATAATTATGCAGAACAGCTTGAAAACCTCACTAGGTGACCGGCATATGTCTCGCCTCTTTCTTCCTTGAAAATCACTGGTATAAAATGGTAAAAATATTTTTTCTTGACCTAATAGCTTCCTCTTCTCTCTTCATCATCTGCAAACTCTGACCTAACTCCTTGATCTTGAAATTGTGCCTTTACTGCAATGCTTAGAGTTCCTGGTACACATGATAACACAGCTGAATGCCTTTGCCGAATGCCTTGGCTTCTTTTTAGACTGGATTGTTCTCATAATTTCCCTTGTCTTCTTGATCTTTGCTTTTCAGAACTCAACTCAGGTATTGTATTCTGATGCTCCAACTTTGGGCAAGTTGCCCCTATTGTACTTGCCACAAAAAAATGATACTGGAATTTATCTATTTTTCTGACTAAAATGTAATCTCAGTGAATACAAAGACTCTGTCATATTCATCTCTTGATTTCCAGCATACAGCTTAGTACCAAGTTTATCATAAGTGTTCAGTAAATGCTAAAGCACATAAGGAATAGAAACTGGAGAACATCAATACTTACTGTTTAACTTTCTGTAGACATTATAGTTGAAACCTCTGAATGGCTAAAACTTTCAGGGGAGAAAATAGGGGAGATACTAGGCAGTGCTAATATTTGAGCTAAAAGAGAAGGAAATCAAAACTTAACTGAGGCAGGATTGGAACTTAGAACTCCTGCCTATCACCCCATTAAGTTTTCTCATTATTCTATATGATTTCAGTTATATTTCTGTATGATTTTAGAAAAGTAAAATTGAAAATGAACGATTCACTCTTAGTTTTCATAGTATTAAAAAATCTTATTCATTTT
Source organism: Sturnira hondurensis (assembly GCF_014824575.4). Lineage (NCBI taxonomy): Eukaryota > Metazoa > Chordata > Mammalia > Chiroptera > Phyllostomidae > Sturnira > Sturnira hondurensis. The sequence goes on from NW_028081854.1 coordinate 1,463,793, forward strand.
CCCCAGAAAAAAATTCTCAGTTTTGCCTGTAATGGTACAAGTATTAGTATTTTAGTATTTTATGATATGACCATAGAATAATAATCTGGGACTTTGGCAAGATATGTTGCTGCATCCCTCAAAATACTTACAAAGTATCTAAGAAATACTTTGCTTGGATAATATTTTGTTTTGTTCTGTTTTCTGAGGCACAGTGCCTTTTATCCATGTCAGAATAGGTTTAGAATTCTGCTTTCTTGATTAGGTTCCAATTAAAAGTGGAAGGAGGGGAGGCAGAAAACTGTACTTGAACAATAGTAAAAAAAATGTTTAAAAAATTCTTCTTTCTCATGCAATATTTGCCAGTTCATTGGAAAAAAGGATTTTAATGAATTTGACTGCTTAGCCAACAAACTGAATGGAACAACACTAATACAAACAGAAGAGTATATGTATATATGTGGAGAGCAGACCTGATCAAAGTTATATATGTCAATGTATAAATCACTCTTCAATTTTAAATCATTGCTTCTTCTTCGATTTAATCTTTTTTCTAGTTTTTCCATTATTTACTTAAAACATTTAATTTTTCTTTCTTAAAAATAAACAAATATCTATCCAAAGTATTATAAGTGGTAAGTTTACTTTAGGGCTGAACATAGATATTTAAATATAGTTCCTTTAGAGTTTAGGGAAATAGGTTAACTACATAATTTATGACTTATAGTAAATTATTTTTATACCCATCTGTTTGATGAGGAGCAAAGAAAAGATGTTACAAGGTTATAAAATAAATATAATTTAACATTTGTAATATAGAAACACCTCCACCTCCCAATCTGCCTCAAATCTGAGAGTGCTCCTTTGATAACTGACAACTTTGCAAGTCATGTTAAAGAAGACATAGATGCTATCAGCTGTGTGTGGACTCCACCTTTGATTTCTTGGTTTTGTAGACAGACTGTTTTAGGCTACTGCTCAAAGAATTTATATTAGTTTAGCATTCACTGAGGAGATGGGTGGGGAGGAAATAAAACAATGGAAATACAGATAGATTGGCCAGGAAGCTTTTGGGTGTGGGGCATCAGAGTATGGAGACTATTTAGAAACCCATTGTCAGAATAATTGGCAAAATGGAAAGAATTGTACAAACCTTAAGGCCCTACTGATATACACCAAGGTTTTAATTTTTGTTCTGTATAGTGATGAAAAGTTTAGATGATGCTTTTATTAGGTCAAACAGTAATAGGTAGATAAAGTAGCCAAGCTTCTCTAGGATGAGAGTTTGTTTTCAATACCAAGAGCTGTTCCAAGTATCAGTAGTGGAAAACCCGAAGGTAATCTTTGGGGTTTCAGGATTGAGTGAAGAGTCCAGGCCAGGGCTAAAGCCAAATAAAAGTGGAGCAGCAGTCAGACATGTATTATAAGCAGGACTGGCATTGATTTTTTAGTTCAGTTAGCTAGGAAAACACAAAAATTAGGATGTCATGAGGAATAGTTGAATATTGTTTGAAGTTGACCATGAGTTGCTTTTTAGACCTGTTCAGTTTCAAATGGTGACATGCAATCCAAAAGTATTTGAAAATACATACTGGACCTTGAACAAAGGAGTTAGAAGTAAACATACTAATTTATATTTGTTCTCATAGAGGGGATATTTGAAACTGAATCTGAATGAGTTTTCCTAAATAGAGATTTAAGAGAAAAGGTCAGATGGATGAAAACTGAATGACTCAGGGATCACTGAAGGCCATCCAATTTGGTGGGATGGGAATGTGTGTTCAGCTTGAGTAGAGTTTTCTCCAGAGGTGATGTCAGAAATAAGTCAGAATGAGGCCATGGCACTGATAAGATCACCTAGGGGAGAGGTCAAAGGGAGAAGAGAAGATTATCAGCTGAGAGAAAACAAAGGTGAGAGAAGAAACAAATTGGAGAGGGTGATCTCCTGGAAGCCAGGAAAAAAAGTGTTTTAAGAACACTGTACCAGATATTGCACCAGATGTTATTGACAGTTTCAGAGTGAGTACTGAAATGATTTTGTTGGATTTAACAATGTGGACATCATTTGGCTACCTAATTAAGGACCATTTTCATGGAGCAGTCAGAAAAATGTGGGTTATGGATTATGTGGAAACACAAGAGTTCCAGAAAGGCCAGAATCCAGGTTGAAAGTGTGGGTCAAGGAGGTTGTTTTGTGTTACTTTGTTTTAATGTGGGAAAGTTCTGAGTGTGTTTACATTTGCATGGAAAGGATTCAGGAGATAGAGAAAGCATTTGAAGATCTTAAGAAGATAACAATGATACCTTCATGAAGAACCAGCATATTATTTCTTTAGAGTTGAGATCTTGAGTTCAGTATAATGAATTATGTGAACTTTTACAGAACAGACCGAGGTGGGGGGTGAACAGTATATTATTAACAAAAGGACCCCCTTTTTTTCTCTCGGGGTTTCACCCCCCACCCTGTACTAGGTTCGCTTTGTCCGCCGCCAGAGGAAAGACGTCTCTCAGTGCCAGAGACTGGTGAAAAGGAAAGGAATACTTATTTAAAAGTTATATAGACTTAGAGTAATGACTTTATGTCTTCATTAAAATACTAAAGTTCTTTAGAATACCCACAAACGTACATAGTCCTTCCTTCTCCCCTTTGCTGAGTCCGGGGTACTGTATCTCAGGAAAAGAAGTAGAAGTCCATGATTCAGGCTCCCAGCACCATCAGCTGCGTCTCCGCCATGATCTCCAGTCAATCCAAAGCCATGTGTCACTTTCTCATGGCCCAGCAGCAAGAGTCCTTTCACCCCTTTTCTTCCGAGCAAAGTCTCTCCTCCTGCCTAAGCCACATAGCAAAAGGGAGCACCCCAAAGCTGAGTGGTTCCATCCTCTGCCCAAGCCAGGTGGTGAATCCCAACTCCTCCAAAGCTGCTTGGTCCTGTCTTGGTATGGCTGCTGTGCCTGGCTTTACTGTAACCTCATTTCTGACTCCTCCCACAATCATTTACATCTGCCCGCATTCTTTCAGCTTTACTGGGCTGCCATAGTAAGTCTGGGTAGGCATGGCCCCATGGCTTGGAGCCAATCATTTCCAAGCTCTCACACAGGTGCTGTAACCAGGGGGAGTTGCTTCCCAGTTGCATCCTGGGTTGAGTCACTTCCATCCCCATGTCTCAAAGCATGGCCACAGCTATTTAATGTATCTATGAAACCAGTTAAAGGCAATGGATATGTTAAATGACCATGTCAGAGGTAGCTGCAAAACTGTTGCTGTACAAAACAGCTCTCAATGGGCCTGCTCCATGTGTCCCATCCCCCAGCTCATACTGGTGGGCCTGAGGATATCGTGTATATATTTTTCTCTAATATTTCCTGGACACCCTGAGTTTTGGACCCCATTACAAATCCCCATTTGGGGGCCCCCTTGGCTGCACCCTGTTACAAATTCACATATATTATCAAAGCAAGAGAATCAAACAACCAGAGGACCTTTACTGAATGACTAACCTAGACAACTCCACCCTGTATGGGTTGTATGGTTCATTAATCTTAGAAGCCTTTGAGTAATTCTGAGAGTCATTCTGTGGAATGACTTTGTATAAGGAAATGTAACCTTTAAAACTATCTAAAAGCCTATCTCAAGTCCTACTCCTACTTCATTCCAGAAGTAGTTACTGCATTTGGATGAATGTAAGGCATTGATTGGGCAGGCATTTATGATTCTGAGTTCCAAATTTCTGACTTTGTTTTGGACCACAAGTTAATGGAAGTTGATAGATTCTTATACTTTAGATTGTTAAGTCCTCTAATTGAATTTAATAATAGCTTTTATACAAAGAGTAGTGGTCTGAAGAAATGAAACAAGCAGTTAAAGAGTTAGAAAAAAATGTAGGAAATATAAGTAGATAGAAAACAGTAGCTTAATTTAAAAATGTATTTAAAGTAAATTTATATTTGCTGGTGAAGAGTAGGCCACCTTAAAAGGCTTAAAGGGTTAAGACTTAACCTATAATAAATTGGAATTTTGATTAATTGTGGTAGTCTTTAATATAATAATTCTGATCATTTTGGGGCTTCTTTGAGAATCTGACAAAAGTTTTTACGAAATATGGAAACAGAATATTGTTCCTCTTCTTTTGTTCCTAGAAGTAACCAAAGACATTGAGTGCTTTCAGATATCTTATTTTAAAGTCAGATGTCTCTAAGACCTGAACAGTGAAGAGGATGGCAAGTAATCAGCCAGGGTTTTGATTTTGATCTGAGTAAACTGGGAAGCCAATTGCAGGTTTTAAGCAGATAACTTACATGATCTGACTTACCATTTTTAAGCATCACCTACTTTTTGTACTGAGAGTAGACTACAGGTATACAAGGGCCAAAGAAGGGAGTCCTGCTATGTGACTTTTGCTGTAATTCAGATGGGAGGTAATACGTTTGGATCAGGATGGCAATGTTGAAATATGGTTGCATGTAGAGCAAGATCTACTGAAGGACAAGATTGGTGTGTGAGATAGATAGTGGTTAAGGATGACTCCAACTTATTTGGCCTTAGCAGTTGAAAGCATGGAGTTGCCATTAACAGAGATAGGAAGACTGGGTGAAGAACAAATTTGGTTCTAGGAGGAAGATCAGGAGTTTAGTTTTGAAAATGTTCGATTGAAGTGATTGTTATCTACCCAAGTAATGATATGAGATAGTTGGTTTGGTTGGATAGAGGAGTCTGAAGTTCAGAAAAAAAAGGTATGAACGGTTTGTGAGTCATCAAAGTTCAGAATGTTCAGTGGATGAGATCACCTAGCATGGGGGTTCTCAACCCTGGCATCCTGCCTATTTGTAACAAGAGCTTCTAGGCTTTGTCCTCAGAATGCAATGGAATGGGGCCAAGGCATCAGCTTCTTTAGAAGCTACCCACAGAAGGTAAAGTTAAGTTCCAAGAACTGTAGAAGTCAGAAAGTAAAGAACAACTATGAAAAAAGTGAGGATCAGTAACCCATAACGGAGAAGGAACCAACAAAGAGAGGCAGCTTAGAAGAAACTGAAGAAAGTGTTACAAGATAAAGGGAATGATCATGTGTCAAATGCAACTGAGAAGTCCAGTAAGATGAATGAGAAGTGATCACTAACATTGTCCTATGAAAGCGATTGGTGACCTTTATACTTTTGGTGTTATGGGGACAAAAAAGTCTGATTGAAGTGGGTTCTAGAGAGAATGAAAAGAGAACAATTAAAAATCACAAATCTAGGCCACTCTGTTCAAGAAGTTGATATGGACACTGGCCCTCAGTGTCCATGTCATTATGGATGAAGTGAAGCATTCACACGGACTGCCGAGTCTGGTGGGGGAAAAGGGACAGCATGGCTTTTTCTCTTAAGGGGAGCAAAAGCCATGGTCCTTGCTGTGACAGGCCTTTATTGGGTTTCTCAGCACTTTACATGATGGTCCTCATTTACTATGCACAGGTTGCTTTAGGTGGTTACCTTTTACAGAAAACAGGAGCCAATGCCGATAATCACATTATAGAAGAGGGATATTTGCAAATGAAAAGGGCAAACGTGGTTGAACCAGTTACACTGGTCCTTGGAAGGTTTAGCATGGATTTTAGGAAGTTACTTTGCTGTAAATGTTTGCCACTGGGGGCTGGGCCCATGCCATGCAGAATGGTCTCCTGCAGAAGCTTTCCTGAAGACAAGTAGTAAAATTGCTGTGAGCTAAAAGGAGATGCTTTAGGAATGGGATTTTGTAGGCTGAGTGTTGTTGGTAATGAGCTCATGGATTGAAGATATTGATAATGCAGGAGAAGGATATCCTTGAGTAGGCAAAAAGGAAGGAAATCCATTACAAAGTGCCTGCCATATGTTGTAGTTCTTCATTGATATCTGTATCTAAATATCTGTATCTACATCTTACTATCTCTGTCAGGTTTTAGATTATTAGGAGAAAGCAGTCAGGCTTCGAGATGATCTGTTTAGTAACTGCTTTAGTAAAGTGACATACTTACAAGGCACTGTCTATTTAGTTAACTGTAGATCTTTCAATTGACCAGTAGGATTTGGTATAGTAGATTTATAGTTTTGGAAACCTTTTATCTAAAAAAAGTAAGTTATCCTTTGAAATGATGTTAAATATACTACAAGTTTCCATTCATTTTAGAAGCATTTAAAAATTATAATTTTAATAATAGCACTATACATTGCTTAATGCTATAATTCTCAAAGGAGGAAGTTTTGGGGAAGAGATACACAATGTGCAGGATAGTTAGAATCTTCTGACAAAAACTGGCTGATGACTCATAAGTCTCTTGTACTTTATAAAGTGTGTACATAGGGAAAATAGTATCATAATATTATTTACTGAATATAATTTTTGTCTTTAAATATTTGAGATGATAGGCACAGTAAAATTTTTTCTCAGATGCTCACAATAAATCAGAACATTTTTTTTAAGTTTGTAGTTTACCTAATTTTTACAACTTTAGCTAAACTGTTTTTACTTTTTAAATAATTAGTTCCATTTCTGAGGATAAGAGAGTAGAAGTGTTTACATCAGCTGATAAACTGAAGAAATACTGTTGGGTAATCTATACCATAGTTTGTGTCCAAATGAGGAAAGAGAAAATTTGATATTAACCTAACTTGTCATAGTAGTGTTCCTTTGTCTCTAACTAAAACTACTTCAGTAATACTATATTTTATATTTTTTAATTGTTGTTTTGGTGCCAACAAAAGACAACATATATATTTTATATAAAATATAAATATATCTGTTTTGTGCACTAATCAGAAAGCTTCCATATTTGAAGCTCTGGCCTGCAAGCCTAGATGTTGCTCCAAAAAGTATACCTTTGGTATGTCTGTCCATCTGTATGTCTCTCTCCCCACTTTCCACTCTCTTTGTTCTCCCTCACCTCAGTTCTCTTTTTCTTACTTTGTCTTTCTCCTGATTAATTTTAGTTAGAAGTTTTGCCTGATTTCATGAACAATTTATTGAAGTTTAGAAGAACTTAAATGGCAGTAATTCATGATATTTTTATTTATTTTATTTTATTTTTTTATAAAGATTTTATTTATTTATTTATTTTTAGAGGGGAAGGAGAGAGGGCGAGAAACATCAATGTATGGTTGCCTTTTGTGCATCCCCTGCTGGTAGTTAGCCTGCAAGGAACCGGTTTGCAACCCAGGCATGTGCCCTGACTGGGAATTGAACCGCAATCGTCTGGTTCGCAGGCCCGCGCTCAATCCACTGAGCTACGCCAGCCAGGGTCATGATATTTTTAATAATAGTTTTAATACTCTTTTCAGATAATTTTAGTCTTAGGTTGCATGTCTGTGAATTTGCATACACAACTTAAAATAAATAGTTCCACAAATCTCTAAGACCCAAGACTTCTAAAATAATAATTTTTTTCCTAGATTCAATTAGATTGTCGTGGTATTTGAGTTGATTTCTTTTCTTGCAGAACACATAAGTTTCTTCAATGTTTGATTTTCAAAAATTACACTCTCAAATGAACCATCCTGACTCTTAAAACTGATGGAAGTGACAGAAATACTAGTTTCAGTTAGATATAATCCTTACATGTAGTGTTAAATAATTATACTTTTGATAATCTTTTATAGCTAATTTGTGTAACTCTCAACTAGTAGAGAATACAACAGGATAAGGGGAGCTTATGGTATAAAAATTGCCAATTTATGAAAAACTCTTGCAAAGTGAATTTTTTACAGGAGGTTTGAGTATACTAGGAATCTATTTAAAAGATTCACATATGATCCTCCAGCTCAGTGATTCTTTATTTTGGGAGGGGTCATGACTTTGGTGAGAAAAAAGAAATGAAACAAACCAAAAGTAAACAAACTTAATTTTGTTAATGTCTACACTTTGAATGAAATTTGACATTTTCCTAAATTATAAGTGTAAGCAATACATTTCAGTTTCATTAGAAGTACCTGTGACTTTGTCACTGATACTTTCATAGCATGTTACAGTTATTGCAGAAATCATGAAATATCATTTATCCTAATTGCTGCCTTAAAATTATAGTTAGTATTGGATCACCACTAGATTTTGTTTTTAATGTATTTTTAAAAAGCACATATATATTCTACCTCAGCTTTGAATATTATGAAAGCTATTTCAACATAATTAGTTTTATTTGAAATTATTTTATGCATTTAAAAATAATATTCTCTTTTCATGGTACACACACATACAAAAGAAAACAAGAATACCTGCTCCAGTTCTCTTTGTAGTATAATTAATATCTTTTGTAATATACTTGTGTTATAAATTTAATTGGTTTTCAAAATACAGGGAACACAGTTATTTTTAATAGCATTTTTTTCTCATATGAAATTGAAATAAGAATAAAAGACATATCCAAATTTTCATTAAAAAACTATATTAAATCATAAATTCCTAACTGTTCTCATATTTATATTTTGATGACTTATTTTTACCAAGGCATGGATATAGAGGCAGGGAGAAAATTAATTATATGGTTTTATCTGCCACAATTTGGGTAATCTTTAAACTCCATAAATAAGTAAAGGAGAAAACTGAGAAAATGTATCAAAAATCAACCTAGTGAAAATTTTGATTCAGGACTATCAGGCAGATCTTCCAAAAAGATTTAAATTGATGTGCAACATACTGTGGCCTCCAATCCCCTTCTCAGCACAGGACCCTGGTAATTTTTACTGGCTTTTCTACTTCTCATACTCTTCACTGAAATGAAAGAGGAAAGTGGTAGACATTTCTTCAGGAATATCAATAGGAGGTAATTAGAAGAATCAAAATGAATAATTATAAAATAAGTTGCTCAGGAAAAGTAATCATATTTTTAATTTTGGAGGAAAATATTGATACAAATAAATAGCAGTTATCTCCTAGAAGAATGAGAAATCCAGGTTTTGGTGGGAAATGTAAAGATAATTGAGAAAGAAAATAGCAAAATAGATTAATATATGTTTTCCAAAGACATATTAAATCTGCTTAAATTTCTGCTCTGACTTTTCCTGGTAAATCAAACTGGAGGAACTGGACCTCTATGTAATAATATGCCTATAATAATTTAAAGATGATGCTAGAAGTTGAAATTTATATTTTTATAATTATCCTCAGTGAGGGATGCAGAAATTACATTTTGCAATGACAGGAGAGTAGTTATTCTAGAAAGAACTTTTCAATATCTATGCTAGATTTCTTCTAGAAAATGCATCCTGTGGAATGACAGCACAAGTTAAAGTCAAAAGTAATCTTTGCTTCGAGCCATACAAATGACTTTCATCACGTCAATACAACAGATATTTCTTAAGGGTCTGCCATGTGTCCAGAGCAGTGTATTAGATTCTGTAGAGCATTCTCATTTTATGTTTTTTGACATACACACACACATACACAGATACTTCTAGTTAGAAATAAGTATGAACATACTGGCTCTTGAACCCTGATTACCAAATGTATGTTTTATATATGTATCTGTTCCCCCATACATTTTCTTCCCTATTCAGATTTGGATGTATTGATAAAACTTCTAACTTGCCTTAGACCTTGTCATGGCATACTGCCTTGCAGAACCAAAATTTAGATTTTCTGTCTTCTCAACTTTTGTCTATATCAAGTAGCTGCGCACTACTGAAGTAAGCTTACCTATTACTTACCTGTGTGTGGTCTTGGGTCTCAGCTGGATTCTAAGATTTCCTTACCAAATCATCGCTGTCCCTAGTTCATTCAACAAATCATTGAACTGGCTCTGTGGCAGTCACTCTTTTGGGAACTGGGCTATAGCTTTGAACTACGCAGATAGCAGACCTACCCTTTCCCATTTCCCATAATGACTATTTTATTTTGCTGCTACTCTTTAAAATGAAGCTCTCCAAAACTTTCTTTCACTCTTCATGGGGGGAAAAGGTCATCCAGCCATTCCTCAGGGTCTCTCTACCCAAGGCCCCACTTACAAACTTACCTAAATTTGAACTTGTTTTTACCCCCCATTTCAAAGGAAAAGATGTCTCCTTTCTTGTTCTAGCAGCATCCCTTTGTTGTAGATCATATTATATCCACTCTATTGAGTAGCCCTTTTCATATTATTTTAACTCTCTTCCGGAGAACAGTACACATGGACAAGTCTTTCCTATTTGACAATGTATATGTTGAGAGTGTGTGTGTTTGTACATATCTCTTCCTTGATTGTGCATCGCTTGTAGTTTTTCCTCAGGGTTCTCTTTCCCTTTTTGTATTTCTTAAAAGTATTTGGTGGGCCAAATAGTCTGTTTAGTTTATTCATTTTTGTTTTGACCAATAACTGTATTGATTTGGATATTTTGAGTATGTTGGTCATCTCCTGTGTGGTATAATGTTGACTGTTCTCAATTAATGTCTCATTTTGATTGCTGTCAACTTCAACTGGTCTACCTGACCATGGAGAATCGTCTAGCGAGAAATCTCCAGCACAAAATTTGCAAACCACTTTTCTTTTCACTTTATTACAATTGTCTCATTTTTTACCCTGTTGTTCTCCCCTGCCCTGCCCACCCCCATGCTCCCACAATCAATTTCCACACTGTTGCTCATATCCATGGATCATATATAAATGTTCCTTGACTAGACTCTTCCCCTTCTTTACCCCCTTAACCTGTCAACCCTCCTCTCTAGAGACTTATAGTCTGTTCCTTGTTTCCATGTATCTGCTTCTATTTTGCTCATTTGTTTACTTTATTCATTAGGTTACTACCATAGGTGAGATCATATGGCATTTGTCTTTCACTGCCTGGATTATTTCACTTAGCTTGATACTCTCCAGTTCCATCCAGGCTGCTGCAAAAGGCAGGACTTCTTTCTTTCTGCTGCATAGTATTCCATTGTGTAAATGTGCCACAGTTTTTGAACTACTCATTTACTGATGGGCACTTAGGCTGTTTCCAACACTTGACTATTGTAAACAATGCTACTATGAACATTGGGGTGCATAGGTTGTTTTGAATTGATGTTTCAGGATTCTTAGGGTGTAATCCCAGCAGTGGAATTGACAAGTCAAAAGGCAGTTCCATTTTTAGTTGTCTGTGGAAATTCCATGATGTTTCCCACAGTAGCTACAGTACTTCTCATTCCTACCAACAATGTACTGGGGTTCCCTTTTCTTCACAACCTCTCCAGCACTTGTTTGTTGATTGTTAATGTTGACCATTCTGACCTGAGTGAGGTGGTATCTCACTCATTGTTGTTTTAATTTGCATCTCTCTGATGGCTAGTGATGTTGAATACCTTTCACATACTTATGGGCCCTCTATATGTGTTCCTGGAAGAAGGGACTATTCAGGTAGTTTGCCCATTTTTTAATTGGATATTTTGTCTTCCTGGTGTTGAGTCACTTTAGTAGTTTATATATTTTAGAGATCAAACCCTTGTCCAAATTATCACTGGCAAATATGTTTTCCCATATGATTGGTTCCCTTTTCATTTTGCTGATTTTTTCTGGAGCCCTGCAGAAGCTGTTAATTTGATATAGTACCATTTGCTTATTCTTTCCTTTATTTCCCTTGTCTGAGAGATATATTGGTGCATGGAATATCTGAAATTTCCCTGCCTATGTTTTTCTCTAGGACTTTTATGGCGTTACACATTATATTTAAATCTTTATCCATTTTGAGTTTATTCTGGTGTTTGGTGTAAATTTGTAGTCTAGTTTTGTTTTGTTTTTTCATGTACAAGTCCTGTACTACCAACATCATTTGTTGAAGAACTGTTTTTACTTCCTTTTATACTTCTGCCTCCTTCATCAAATATTAATTGACCATAGAGACATGCGTTTATTTCTAGGCTCTCTATTCTGTACCATTGATCTGTGTTTCCGTTCTTATGCCAATACCAGACTGTTTTGATTACAGTGAACTTGTAATATTGTTTGATATTCAGGTATTGTGATCCTTCTTACTTTGTTCTTCTTTCTCAAGAAGGCTAAGGCTATTCAGAGTCTTTTTTGGTTCCATATAACTTTTTGAAATATTTATTCTAGATCTGTGAAATATGCCATTGGTATTTCAGTAGGAATTATGTTGAATCTATAGATTGCTTTTGGTAGTGTGTACATTTTAGATGTTAATTCTTTCAAACCATGAATATGGTGTATGCTTCCATTTATTTTTGTCTTCCTTAATTTCTTTCTTCAGTGTTTCCTAGGTTTCTGAGTACAGGTGTTTTACCTCCTTCATTAGGCTTATTCCTAGGTACTTTATTTTTCTTGTTGTTATAGTAAATGGGATTTTTTCTGCTAGTTTCTATTTTTGATATTTCATTGTTAGTGTACAGAAATGTCTTCAATATCTGAATATTGACTTGTATCCTCGTTGTTGTCAAATTCACTTACTAGGTTAAGTAGTTTTTTGGCAGTGGAGTCTATAGGGTTTTCTATGTACACTGTCATGTCATCTGGAAATACTGACAGTTTTACTTCTTCTTTTCCAATTTGGATGCCATTTATTTCTCTTATCTGATTGCTACAGCTAGAACTTCCAATACTATGTGAATAAAAGTGGTGAAAGCAGTCATCCTTTTGTGATTCCTGGTATTAGGGAAAGCTTTTAGTTTTGCCGCTTTTCTATAATGTTGGCTGTAGGTTTTTTATATATGTCCTTTATTATGTTAAGGTGTGATCCCTCTATTTCCACTTCGCTGTGTATTTTTTGTCATAAATGAGTGGTGTAGTTGATCAAATGCTTTTTCATTTTCTATTGATAGGATCATATGATTTTTGTCTTTCATTTTGTTTATGTGGTATATTATGTTTATTGATTTGCAAATATAACTTCCTTGCATCTCTGGTATGGATCCCACTTGATTATGGTGTATGATCTTCTTAATGTATTGCTGGATTTGGTTTGTCATATTTTGTTGAGGATTTTACCCTCAACAAACAAATCTGTTGATCGGCAATATTGGCCCATAGTTTTCTTTTTATATTGTTTTTTACCTGGTTTTGGAATTAGGATAATGCTGGCCTCATAAAAAGAGTTTGGGAGTCATCCCTCTCCTTTAATTTTTTGGAATAATTGAAAAGGTTAGGAGTTAGCTCTTCCCTAATAGTTAGGTAAAATTCACCTGTGAGGCCATACAACCCAGGGATTTTTTGTGCCAGGAATTCTTTGATTTCACTAGTTGTTATTAGTCTAATCAGGCTTTCTCCTTCTTGATTTAGTTTTTGAAGATTATGTATTTCTGGAAGTTTGTCCATTTCACCTAGGTTGTCAAATTTCTTGGTATATTGTGTCCATAGTAATTTCTTACAATCTTTTGTATTTCCTTGGTATTGGTTATAATTTCTCCACTTTCATTTTTTATTTTATTTGTTTGATTTCTCTCTTTTTCTTTATGAGTACAGTTAAAGGCTTATTGATTGTATCCTTTCAAAGAAACAGCTCCTAGATATATTGATCCTTTGAAGTGTTCTTTTAGTCTCTATGTCATTTAATTGTGCTCTGATCTTGATTTTTTTTTCTTTCTTCTACTCTCTTTGGGCTTTGTCTGTTATTGTTCCTCTAGTTCTTATAGATATAAAGTTAGATTGTTTGAGATTTTTCTATCTTCTTTAGGTAGGCCTGTGTTGTTACGAACTTCTCTCTCAGGGCCACCTTCACTGTGCCCCATAGGTTTTGGGCTGTTGTGTGTTCATTTTCATTTGTTCCCACAAACCATTTGATTTATTCCTTGATGGCATTATTAAACCATTCATTATTTAATATTATGTTATTCACCCTCCATGAATTTGAGTGTTTTTTGAGTTTTTTCCTTGAGGTTGGTTTCTAGTTTCAACTAATTGGTTTCTAGTGTCTAGCCATTGTGATCCAAGAAGATGCGTAATATGATTATAGTTTTGTTGTATTTGTTGAGGCTTGTTATGTGTCCTACTGTGTAATCTATCTTTGAAAATGTTCCATGTTCATTAAAAAATGTATATTTTGCTTCTTTAGAGTGAAAGTTTATGTATATATCAATCAAGTCCATTTGGTCTAGAGTTTGTTCAGTTCCACAATATCCTTGTTGATTATTTGCTTGGAAGATCTATCCATTTTACGGTGGGGTGTTAAATTCCCTACTATGAGTGTGATACTGTCAGTTTCTTTCTTGAAGTTCTATGAGATTTTATATATATTAGGTTATATATTTGGTGCTATGTTTGGTACACTTATGTTTACAATGGTTATATTTTTGTTATGGATTATTCCTTTAAGTATTATGTAGTGTCCTTGTCTTTTTACAGCCTTTTTAAAAAATCTATTTTGTCTGATATGAATGTTTCTACCCCAGCTTTTTGTTCATGTCATTTGCTTGGAATATTTTTATTCTCTTCACTTTCTGTCTCTGTAGATCTTTTATTCTGAGCTGGGTCTCTTGTAGAAAGCACATATGTTGGTCATGTTTTCTTATCCATTCAGCTACCCGATGTCTTTTATTGGAGCATATGATCCATTTACATTTAATGCTATTATTGATAGGTATTCATTTATTGCCACTTTTCCCTGTGTACCTATATTCCTCTCTCTATCTTTTTCTTCATCATCTTAAAGCAGTTCCTTTAGCATCTCTTGAAATGCTGGTTTGTTGGAGATGTATTCTTTAACCTCCTGTTTGCCTGGGAAGCTCCTTATTTTGCCTTCCTTTTTAAATGAGAGCCTTCCCATGTAGAGTAGTCTCAGTTGCACATCTTTGGTTTTCATTTTTTGGACTATTGCCATTCCCTTCTCTCTTATAGTGTTTCTGTTGAGTTATCAACTTATAGCCTTATCAGAGCTCTCTTATATATTACTCGCTGTTTCTTCCTTGCTGCCTTTAAGGTTTTTTCTTTTTTTTTTTAATTTTGCCATTTTCAGTATGATGTACCTTGGGGTGAGCGTCTTTGGGTTCATCTTGATTGGGACCCTCTGTGCTTCCTGGACTTGTGACTTTTTCTTTCATTAAGTTAGGGAAGTTTTCTGTCATTCCTTTTTCAAATGGGTTTTCTATCCCAGGCTCTTCTTCTTCTTCTCTTTCTGGTATCTCTAGGATATGAATATTATTATGTTTCATGTTGTCCTGCAGCTCCCTTAAACCCTCTTATTCTGCAGTGTCCTTGATCTCTTGAACTTGATGCTCTTGGGGTACCCTTAATGCTGTTTATGTGGGCTCTCAGGTTTGTAACTGGGTTTTGATTGTTGTTGGGTCGTTCTTTTTTGGGTCTTTCTCTGTGGATCGCTGACTGAGTCACTCTGCCCATCACATCTTGTATAATGTTGTACAGGTGCTGCCAGAACAATATTGAATAGGCTAGGAAACAAACCCATCCCATAAAAATAACACCCCCCTACTATCAACAGCAAATGAACCGTTATTAAAAAGTTGTAAAAAGATCAATACTATTATAAAAAAGGAAAAGCAATTATGAGATGACTGAAAGAAAAATGATTTTGAGAGGATAGAGAGAAGCAATAATAAGAGCAGGGAATAGATAGATATAAGGCAAAGAGAGAAAGTAAAGTTTACATTTCAAATAAAAAAGAGAGGGAGAAGTCAGAGTTGAGTTAGAGAAGGGACATGTGTAGTACTGGGTTTAAACAGAAAATTAATATATATATATATAATGAGAGGAAAAAAAGAAAACAAAATGGCAAAAAAGATCCACCATAACAATATCTACAACAAATGAGCAAAGGTTAATATAGGTGGGATGAGAATACTAGGGGGGAAAGAAAGAAAAGCTTAACAGATATCTAGAGAAAAGAGAAGTGAGTTTGAGAGAATAAAAGGATTAAGGCATACTAAAGTTGAGGAAATGAAAATCAGGCTAAGGCATGGAAAAATTTAAATTAAAAAAAGCAGGAAGAAGGCAAAATGGAGTAGGGGAGGGGAATGGTAAAATTTGAAATTTGAGATACAATAGTAGTGGAGATCTAGAAATAAAGTTGATGAAATGCAACAATTACAACAATATCCACAGCCAGTGAGCACATATTGGTAAAGGTGGAAAGAGAAAAAGGATGTGTTAAGAACAGGAAAATGAGTGTGAGATGACTAATGACAAGAAAAATGGTTTTGAGACACTGGAAAGGGGAGAAATGGCAAGTTATGAAATGGAAACAAGTCATAACAAGAGAAAAAATAAAGTTTAAAATGAAATTAAGAAGAGGAAAGAAGGTAAAATAGAGTAAGAGACGGGAAGAGCAAAATATGAGATTTGAAATAAAGTGTAATATAAAAACTAATGACATCGTATGCACAAACTTAAAGGACAAAATAGGTGTTAAAAAGCTATGTGGGAGAAAAAATAACACAAATCATGATGAAGATGGTGGTGGAATTTGTTTTAGTAGAATCTAGTATTTACCACTGTCTTTTCTTTTTGCATCCGCCCCTGGTGATGTCAGATGCTATCTCTTTCCGGCCCTTGGCAGCCTTTTACGACTACAAGAGTTCCACAGTCTGTGACTGTCTTTTTCAGTTGTTAATCTAATCAACCTGTCAGGCTTAAGCAACGTGTCAGTTGTAATCTAATCAGCAGTCAGGCTTAAGCACTACAGGGTGAGGCAGAGTAATTCCTTTGGGCTCAGCTATTGCTTCCCTTCAGGGTGATGCCATTCAGGGAAGTTGTTCTGCCTGTGGGCGATGATTTCTGCAGTATGGGGAATGACTCGGGACAGGGATCCCAGTGGTTGTTCCCCCAGTTGTCTCCCCAGAGCCATCAAACCCAGACTCTCCTCAAGTCTCTCTAGTCCACTCTGCCCGCCCTTTGCTGGAGCAAATTTCTGGGTCCCATCTTTTTGTTTTGTGTTTCAGTTGTGTAACTTTGTTGAAACAATAAATATATTATGCCTAGTATGCCGAAAATGTTCATTTTCTTCCACCTTCAATATTAAAATGGCTTTACAAAAATTCATCAGTTTTTATTTTTTAAAATATATTTTATTGATTATGCTATTACAATTGTCTCATTCCCCCACCTTTATTCCCCTCCACCCTGCACACACACTCCCACCCACATTCCACCCCTTTAATTCATGTCCATAAACAAAATTACGAGTTCTTTGGCTTCTACATTTCCTGTACTGTTCTTAACCTCCCCCTGTCTATTTTCTACCTACCGTTTATGCCACTTATTCTCTGTACCTTTCCCCCCTCTCTCCCCCTGCCACTCCCCCACTGATAACCCTCCATGTGATCTCTATTACTATGATCCACTTCCTGTTTTAGTTGTTTGCTTAGTTTTTTTTTTTTTTTAGGTTCAGTTGTTAATAAATGGGAGTTTGTTGTCATTTTAGTGTTCATATTTTTAATATTCTTTTTCTTAGATAAGTCCCTTTAACATTACATATAATAAGGGTTGGGTGATGATGAACTCTTTTAACTTAACATTTTCTGGGAAGCACTTTATCTGCCCTTCTTATATAAATGATAACTTTGCTGGATAGAGTAATCTTGGATGTAGGTCCTTGCATTTCATGACTTGGACTACTTCTTTCCAGCCCCTTCTTGCCTGCAAGGTTTCACTGTTGGTTCCCTGTAGATTTTTCTTTATTTCACATAACACGACCTTCATTGCTACCTGGGTCCTTTTTATGCTGTTGAAGTACCCAGTGAGTTCCAGGAGCATCCTGATAACCAGGGTTTTGAACTGTGTATCTGATAGGTTGGCCATCTCTTTGTTGCTTAGTTGTATTTTTTCTGGAGCTTTGAGCTGTTCTTTTATTTGGGCTTTTTTTTTTTTTTTTTTTGTCTCATTGTGCCTGTTACGTGTAAGGTGTGGAGCCTAAGGTATTCACCAAGGTGGGGCAACCTTGGTAGCGGCATTTGATGCTGTGTCAGAGGGCAGGGGTCCGAGAGGGACCAATGCCACTTGCTGTGCTCTCTGTTGGTTTTCAGTCACTTCCCCCACTACCCACAATCAAATTGGGCCTTTCTGGTGCTGATTCTCAGTGGGTGGGTTTGTGTACATTCTAGGACCCCGTGGGTCTCTCTCCAATGAACTCTCCTGTGAGGCTGGGAGTTTCTCCCACTGCTGCTTCGACCCCCACAGGTGTTTCCAGACAGAGGCTTTGAGGCTTCCCCCCTACCCCCACCCGCACTGGAACCCTGGGTTGTGCGGCCTATCTTGCTTCCTAGTTGTTCCTCCCAGTTTATCTGCATTTGAATGTGGGACTGCACAGTCTGTAAGCTACCACCTCACCCAGTCCACCAGCTATGGCCTTGCCTGCCTTGGTCCTCCAACCGCTGCCTTGCCACAAGCCCTCTCTACCCAGCTGCTCGTCTTCACTCCTCCTACTGGTCTGGATGAATATTTCTTTAACTCCTTGGTTGTCAGACTTCCATACAGTTTGATTTTCTGTCAATTATGGTTATTTTTTGTTTTTAAATTTGTTGTTAGCCTTGTTTTGGTTGTGCAAGGAGGCATAGCATGTCTACCTACGCTTCCATCTTGGCCAGAAGTCTCAATTTTGATTTTTTTAATTCATGGTAATATGACAGCTGTCACAATTCAATCTAACAAAATTGTTTTGAATGAAGTTGAATACAACTAAGTGCTACTAGAGCCATCTTATAGGGGAGGAAAGTGAACTTTTTTAGCCAATCCAATATATATGCCTTAGCATGCTCTACTTCCTCATTTTTTAATCACTCCCCATCTCACTGCTGTTCATTTGCCTAGCTATCACATCACTAAAATTTATATGGTTCAACAGTGTTTGACACAATTTTCCTGAACTAGTTTTGTATATTACTTCTATAGTACCTCCATTTCCTAGAGTTTCCTCTGCCTACCTTTCTTCCTTTCTTCCTTTCTTCCTTTCTTCCTTAAATGCTGTTGTCCCCTTTAATTCTCTTCTGTTTTTACTTGGCACATTGCCTCAGAGCAACTTATTAATTTTACCCTATGTAAGAGTTTCAGCTACCTCTAACTTCCTTGCTAGAATTTATGTCCCAAACTCCAGACATCTCCATTTGAGTATCCTCAGACTTATTATGCCTTAATGTTCAAAATGTTTAAATCAAACTATTTTTTTCTACATTTCTTCTGTGGTAGATAGCTTCAAAAACCAGTGCATTGCACTTGACTCTTCCCATCATTGCCTCATCCAGTGTCTTGTCAACTCCTGGTAACACTGTCTTCTTTATATTCCTTAAATCATCCTGGCTGACCCAACTGACACCGTATTATCACTAATGCTGTCCCTGCCTCCTCATTTATGTAATGGAGAATTGAGACTTGGTACATTTTTTTCCTGCCCCAACACTGAGCTACTCTTATCTCAAAAACTCCTTTTTTTCATAGCCATCCCAGTGCTTGAAACCTCCTTTGTTTTCTTTTTCCCTAATACATGCCATCTGACTATCAATTCCTGATGTTAAGCCAACTTGAAGTCATCTCTTATTCAGCATTAAGTTATACTTGTCAGAGGAAATTACTCCATAAGTAATTACTTATTACTTAGCTACTTATGGAATAGCTACTCCATAAGTAATTACTCCATAGTAATTACTTATGGAGTAAGCATGACATTAAAATTATAAGATATAAATACTCCCACCCAAATTTAATGTACAAACAATTCCAGAGCTAAGAAAATCTATGAACATGTTGTTTGCAAGTACTCTAAAATTGACAAAAGCAGATAAACAGAGTTATCTCATACAATAAAAACAATTAGCCTAACTAGATTGCTTAACTATATTACTATAGTTAACTATATTACTTATGGAGTAATTACTTAACTATATTACTATAGACAAGAAATTACTCCATAAGTAGCTGTAGATCTATATATGCCTAAAGGGGAAGATGAGTTCAGTATCTTCCTCTGTCACCACCTTCAACCTAAACTCCTCAAAGAAATATTTTAGTTACTAATATTAACCTATTCCCGAAACCCACAGAGTGGGCCAGCCAGGTCACCTGTGACATGAGCACTTTATGGCATCATGGGAGTAAACACTTTAAGAGGGAGCCGATAGTATTTGTAGGCCTGGGATCAGGCATAACAACTCTCTAGGCACTTGAACATTCCTTAGCAAAAATCTGAAAGGATGAGGCTGAACAAAGACTGTTCTGTAGGTCCCCACTGAGGCAGAGTAGCATTTCCAGCAGGAGGTACATACCTCATAAAGGCATGAGAAACTTCACCTTAAGAAGTCCCAAGAGGCACTCCCTTCCCTGACCAAACAGCCAGAACAGTCCAACATATATGCTAGGCAAGGTGAAGAAGAACAAGCCAAGTGAAATGTTATAGCAAAACGAGACACTAAAGTGCATTTCAATGCAATGAACAAAAGACAAATCCTGTTATTTATGTAATTAATTTTTGAATCAGTGTTTTCATTGTTAACTCTTTCCACATCCCTTCCTCCCCACCTATGTTATCTATGAATACCATTTGAGTTTTTTAGGTCACCTTCATAAGCCTCTGATAAACAGGACAGCATAACATTAAAATTATAAGATATAAATACTTCCACCTTAATTTAGTGTACAAACAATTCCAGAGCTAAGAAAATCTATGAACATGCTGTTTGCAAGTACTCTAAAATTGACAAAAGCAGATAAACAGAGTTTTCTCATACAATAAAAAAAAATTAGCCTAACTATATTGCTTAACTCTATTACTTTAAATTGTGGAAAAGAAAGTAAAAATAAAAACCTTCCTACCGAGCTTTTTCCCAGTCCCCTGTTCTTCATCAGGGCCATCCTCAACTGAGGTTTTCCTGAGTCACAGCTCTACCTTCTAAGACAATTCAGAAAGGCAAATGCTAGAATCCCTAAGAGAAATCCGTTACGTGCCTGTGATGGTGGCTGCTGTTTGTAGGTTTAGTTTTGGTGAGGTTTCTAGCAACAGAGAAATAACTTTCTTGGAGGCACAAAAACAAAGATGTTTCAATTCATGATCACCCTGCCATCTTCATGATTAGAACAGACACCAAGTATTATCCTGTTCCTTATGATCTAGAAAATTAAAACCTTCTTCTAGTCTTGACTCTGTCACTAGGTGGCTAATAACCTTGAACAAGTAATTTCCCTCAGTGTCCATATGCTTATAATGAAGGAGAAAATGATCCCTAAGTTCACTTCAAACACTAAGTCTCTATGATGATATAATCTGTTTTCTATAAGTCAATAAATTTTGAAGTCTATATAGGGCCTATTATTGACCTTTAAAAAGCCATTACTTGGCTTAATACAACATTCAAAGCACAATGAAAAGTCAGTTAGTGTTGTAGTAAATGTCTCCAGAAACCAGGGTGTTGTACTTGACTCTTCCCATCACTGCCTCATCCAGTGTCTTGTCAACTCCTGCTAACACTACCTTCCTTATATTCCTCAAAGTCATCCTGCCTGACCCCAGTGACACCATATTATTACTAATGCTGTCTGTCCTCCTTCATTTCTGAAATGGAGAATTGAAGGCTTTGTACCTGCCCCTAAATTTCAAGAACCCACCTAGCCACATACATAGTTATTGTGATTTTATTGACTATATTCTCCATGCTGTTTGGCCAACCCAACAAATCCCTTCCTCTGTCAGTTACCCATCTGTTTGCTCCACTCACGAGTTTGTTTATTTTGGTCTTTAAATTCTACATAAAAGTGAAACCATAAGGTATTAGTATTTCTCTGATTTATTTCACTCAGCACAATACCATCTAGGATAATCCATGCTGTCACACAGGTAAGGTTTTTTTTTTTTTTTTAATGTCCAAATAGTAGTTCATTGTATATATGGGCCACGGCTTTTTTATCCACTTGTATATTGTTAGGCACTTGGGTTGCTTCCATATCTTAGCTGTTTAAATAACTGCAATGAATATAGGGGTACATATAAATTTTGAATTAGTATTTTGATTTTTAAAATATATTCCCAGAAATGATATCACTGGGTCATAGGCAGTTTCATTCTGAATTTTTTTTAGGAACCTCCTTTCATAGTGGTTGCACAAATCTGCAATCCTAGCAACATTGCACCAGGGTTTCCTTTTCTGCACATCTTGACCAATGGTTGTTTGTTGATTTATTAACGATGGCCATCCTGACAGGTGTGAGGTAGTACCTCATTGTGGTTTTGATTTGTATTTTTTGATGATTAATGATGTTGAGCGATTTTTCATATATCTACTGGCCATCTTATGTCTTTTTTGGGAAAGTGTTTATTTAGGACTTCTGCTCACTTTTTAATTAGACTATTTAGTTTTTGGTTGTTTAGTTGTCAGAGTTCTTTATACTCTGGATATTAACTCTTTATAGGATAGATCTTTGGGGAATAATCTTCTCCCATTTAGTTGTCTTTTCATTTTGTTGATTTTCATTTCATTTCCCTTGCTGTGCAGAAACTTTTCAGTTTGACACAGTCCCATTTGTTCATTATTATTTTTTGTTTTTCTTGCACAAGAAGATAGTGAAAAAATATTGTTAAGATAAATGTCTGAGATAGTACTGCTTGTTTTCTTCTAGAGTTTTACAGTTCCACTTCTTACATTTAAACCTCTCATTCATTTTGAGTTTTTTGTTGTATGTGGTATAAGAAGGTGATTAGTTTCATTTTTTGATGTATCTATCCAAAATTTCCAATACCATTTTTTAATAGATTGTTTTTACTGAAGTGAATATTCTTGCTTTCATTGTCATGGATTAATTAACCATATAGGTATGGGTTTATTACTGGGCTCTCTATTTGTTTCTGTTCATCAGTGTATCTATTTTTTATGCACATACTATGCTATTTTGATTTCTATAGCCTTGTAGTAAAGCTTGATATCAGGTAGTGTGATATCTCCCAATTTGTTCTTTTTCAAGATTGCTGTGGCTGTGTCTCTTTTGTGGTTCCATGTAAATTTTTGGATTGTTCTAGTTCTGCGAAATGTGCCATTGGTATTTTGATAGGAATTGCATTGAATCTATAGATTGCTTTGGGTGGTACAGAAATTTTAATAATGTTCATTTTTCCCATTCATGATCATGGTGTATGTTTCTAGTGATTAGTTACTTTTGACTTATTTCATTCCCATAAAATTTTCTGAGTACAGGTCTTTTATCTCTTTGGTTAAATTTATTCCTTTGTATTTTGTTTGATGCAATGGTAAAAATGATTGTTTTCATAGTTTCCCTTTGTGATATTGGTTTGGCCAAAAAGTACATTTGCTTTTTTCCATAAGATGGCTCTAGTGGCTTAGTTGTCTTTAACTTTATTTGAAACAATTTTGTTAGATTGTATTTGACAGCTGTCATATCAGCTTGCATTAAAAAACATCAAAATTGGTGAATTTTTATAGCCATTTTAATATTAAAAAATGAAAGAAAATATGCAGCATTTTTGGTATATTATTCTTTATTATTTCAAGAAAGATGGAAACACAAAGAAAAGTTTTGTGCACTGAATGGAGAAGGTGTTGTGAGTGTTGTGAGGAACATGTCAAAAGTCATTTGCTAAGTTTCATGCTGAAGATTTTTTGCTGGACAAGGCTTCACAGATGGGTACACCAGTTGAAGTTGAAAGCAATCAAATCAAGACACTAACTGAGAACAATCAATGTTATACCATGTGAGAGATAGCCAACATACTCAAAATATCCAAATCAATGCAGTTATTAGTGAAAATGAAAAATGTGCCTTATTATTCATAAAAAAATAAATGAAACTTTGGGCCAACCCAATAGTTCATTTTTGGTGTACTTTTTAATGCATTTAATGTTTGAGTATTTATTTTGTATCCTGCTACTTTACAGAATTTATCAGTCTAGTTGCTTTTATGGTGAATCTTCAGGATTCTCTATATACAGTTCACATATCTGCAGATAATGACAGTTTTACTTCTTTCTTTCTAATTTGGATGCCTTTTATTTTTTTCTTGTTTTATTGCCGAGGCCAGTACTATATTGAATAAGAGTGGTGAAAATGTACATCCCTGTCTTATTCCTAATCTTACGGGAAATGCTTTTAGTTTTTCCACATTGAGTATGATGTTGGCTGTGGGTCTCTTATATATAGCGTTTATTATGCTTAGCTATATTCTCTCTATTTCTGCCTCACCAGAAGTTTTTATCATAAGTCATTTCTGGATTTTTTCAAATGCTTTTTCCATGCACACACACACACACACACACACACATATATATATATTTAAAATTTTTGTTAATGTGGTATATCACATTAATTGATATGCAGATATTGTACCAACCTTGCATTCCAGGAATAAATCCCACATGCTCATGTCACATTTTTTACAATATATTGCTGGATTTGATTTGAGGATATTTGCATCTATATTAATCTATCATATAGGTCTATAATTTTTCCTTTATAGTATTTTAAGCTGGGTTAGTATAAAGTAACATGATGGCCTTATAAAATAAACATGGGGTTTCCTTGCTCTTGAAATTTTTGGACTAGTTTGAGAAGGTCAACTGGTAGCTCATTGAATATTTGGTAAATTCATCTTTGAATATTCTTGGTCAGGACTTATGTTTGCTGGAAGGTTTTAATTATTTGTTCGATTTTATTAATTTTAATCAGTCTTTCAGAATTTCTGTATGTTTCAAAGAATTAATCCCTTTCTTCCAGATTGTTTAATTTGTTGGCACATCATTGTTCATGTTATTTTCTTATAATTTGTGTTTCTGTAGTTTCAGTCATTACTTCTCCCATTTCTGATTTTATTTATTTATTTTCTTTCTTTTTTTTCTTGTTGAGTCTGATTAAAGGTTTATAAATCTTGTATATCTTTTCAAAGAACCAGCTCTTGGTTTTATTGATCTTTCATGTTGTTTTTTTAGACTCTTATTTCATTTATTACAATTCTGATATTCACTATTTTCTTCCTTCCACTCACTCAGGGCTTTCTTTGTTATTGTTGCCTTAAAATTATGATTTTTAGTTACTTTATGTATAAAGTTACATTACTTATTTGAGATTTTTATTTTGCTCTTTTCAGTTAGGTCTGCATTGCTATGAATTTTTGTCTAATGACTGCTTTTGCTGTATTTCAAAAAACTAAATGAAGTATGAAGAGAGGGAAATACCTCAACATAATAAAGATCATGTATGGTAATCCTACAGTTAATATCATACCAAATGGTAAAAAGCTGAAATCTTTTTTTCCAAGACCAAGAAATAGACAGGATGCCTTCTCTTACCACTTTTATTCAATACAGTATTACAAGTTCTAACCAAAGCCATTAGGCAAGAACAAATAAAAGAAGGCATCATCTTGAAGGGAGGAAGTAAAATTGTCACTATTTGCAGATGACATATTATGTATAAAAACCCTGAGGACTCCACCAAAAAAAAATAAATTATTAGAACTGGTTAATGAATTTAATGAAGCTGCAGGATACAAAAATCAATATACAAAAACATGTTGTATTTTTATACACTAATGATCTATCAGAGTAAAAATTAAGAAAACAATCCTGTTTAAAATTGCCTTAACGGGAATTAAATACCTAGGAATAACTTTAACCAATGAGGTGAAAGAACTACACTCTGAAAACTATGAGACAGTGATGGAAAAAATTGAAGGTGACCAAAATAAATTGGAAGATATTGTGTGCTCATGGATTTGAAAAATGAATATTGTTAAAAATATCCGCATGACCCAAAAGAATCTACAGGTTCAGTTCAATACCTATTGTGGTTTTTTTTTTGGGGGGGGGATTTGATACGAAAATCAAAGGTAACAAAAGCAAAAAGAAAAATACATCAAATTTTAAAAACTTCTGTACAGCAAAGGAGAGCATCAAAATCATTTTGATTTTTTCATCAAAAAAAATGAAAAGGCAACCTGCAGAATGGGAGAAATATTTGCAAGTCATATATCTGATAAGGAGTTAATATAAAAGTCTATATAAAAAACTTTATAACTCAACAACAACCCAAACAATACAATTTTTAAAAAAATGGGCAGAAAATCCGAATAGACATTTTTCCAGAAAAGACATACAGATGAACATCAAGTACATGAAAAAGTGCTTAAAATCACTAACCACCATTGAAATGTAAGTTGAAACCACAATTAGATATCACCTCACATCTGTTAGAAGGATTATTAGCAAAACACAAGAAATAAGTGTTAGCAGAGATGTTGAATAAGAGAAAAAACTTTGGTGCTTTTGATGGGAATATAATTTAATATAGCCACTATGAAAAACATTTTGGAGGTTCTTCAGAAAATTAAAAATAGAACTACATATGATCCTAATTGCACTTCAGGGTATTTATTTGAAGGAAATGAAAAGAAAGATATGTGCACCCCCATGTTCCCTGTAGCATTATTTGCAATATCCAAGAAATGGAAGCAACCTAAGTGACTATCAGTGGATGAATGAATAAAGAAGTAATACATATATACAATAGAGAGTTTATTAAACCATAAAATGAACAAATAGAATGAGGAAATATGGTCATTTACAACAACATGCATAGACCTTGAAGTGTCATCATTCTTAGTGAAATATATGAAAAAGAAAGAGAAAGAGAAATACCATGTAATCTTAAGTATATATAGAAACCTAAATGGAGGAAGGGAGAGAGTGGAAAGGAGGGAGGCAGGAGGGAGAGAGAAGGAAGGAAGGAAGGAAGGAAGGAAGGAAGGAAGGAAGGAAGGAAGGAAGGAAGGAAGGAAGGAAGGAAGCTGAGCTCATAGATAAAAAGAACTGATAGATAGTGGCCAGAGGTGATTGTTGGGGTTGGCAAGGTGAGTGTAGTGTTAAATGATACAAATTTCCCATTATAAAATAAGTAATGGGGATATAACTTAACAGCATTGTGAGTGTAGTTAATATTGTATTACATATTTGAAAATTTTTAAGAGAATAGATCTTAAAAGTTCTCATCACTAGAAAAAGAAATTGTAACAATGCGTGGTGATGGATGTTAACTAGGCATTGTAGTGATCATTTCCCAGTATAAATAAATATGGGATCATTATTTTATGCACCTGAAACTAATATAATGTCATATGTCAATTACACCTCAATAAAAATAAATAAAAAGTGTCTAATATTGCAAGGATGTTATTTTAACATCATCATCATCACCTTTTACAGAACTACCCCAGGAGATAATGTCTTGTTTTTAAAAAGCTGATTTCTTTTTATAATAGCTTGGATAATATTTCAACAAGAACAAATAAGAGGAAAAGCTGAAATGTGATTTGTGAAATAAACATGGTTGTATAAAGATCCTGAGAAACAAAAGGTGTCCTATTATATATGTTATTTTCTTAAACTTTATAAAATATGACTTTTAGAAAGGACTACTTGAATCAGTGATCCTGTTAGGTCATAACCCAATTACTGGATCAAACTCTGTGACAGTTTGGAATATTTAAATAAATCAACTAAAGATCAAGTGGTGGGCTAATTGAATAGTGAAGCAAAAAATCTGTAGTATCCACTTACTGTAATTTAAAATATAAACATGGAGAAAAGGGAACCCTAGTGTACTGTTGGTGGACTGGTACAGCCACTATGGAAAAGAGTATGGAATTTTTTCAGAAAACTAAAAATGATCTGCCTTTTGACCCAGCAATTCCACTGCTAGGATTATATCCTAAGAACCCTGAAACACCAATCAATCCAAAAGAACCTATGCACCCAGTGTTCATAGCAGCATAATTTACAATAGCCAAGAGTTGGAAGCAACCTATGTGTCCATCAGTAAATGAATGGATCCAAAAACAATGGTACATGTACACAATAGAATTCTATGCAGCAGAAAGAAAGAAGGAGCTCCTATCCTTTGCAACAATGTGGATGGAACTGGAAAGCATTGTGCTGAGTGAAATAAGCCAGATGGTGAAAGACAAATACCATATGATCTCACCTTTAACAGGAAGCTAAACAACAAAACAAACAAGCAAGCAAAATATAACCAAAGACACTGAAATAGAGAACAGGCTGAGAGTGACCAGAGGGTAGAGGGGAGGGAATTTCAGGGGAAAAGGGGAAGCATTTTCAGGAACAAGTATAAAGGATACATGGACAATAACAAGGGGTGAGGGGTGGAAATGGGAGAGAGGTGGGGAGGGCTGAGGGGTGGGCTGGGATAGGAGTAAAAGGCAGAAAACTGTACTTGAACAACAATTAAAATTAAAAAAAAATAAAAGTCAGGCTTAATTCACTAAATGATGTAGAAATAAAAACAAACATTAAAAAGCAAAAAAATAAATAAATAAAAGCTATCCAAATATGTTTAAAAAATAAAATACAAACGTACCTTCCATAGGAGGAGAATGAATTCCAGATTTGGACAGGTGATAGGAAATTTACTGAGTTCTTTCATTAGGTATTGGAAAATGGTACTGTTTTTTCCCCAAGGTTCTTTTAAGTTTGTTGAATGAAAAATTATAGATTATTGTTGGTTCATAAGTGTGATCATCCTTGTTTTGCAGTGTAAAACATCATTCTCTTTATTTTACTCCTGACCTAACTCAGTTTCTTCAACAGGAAAATGTGTTGTGGCTAAGACCCGTGACCTCATGGGGACAGCAGTGTGCCAGGGGGTTTTTCTGTTTTGGAGGCATACTTTCAATTTATGCAGGCAGCTGGTCATTCTGTACTGTAGGCCAGATACTGTGAGTCCTCTGACTTAGAGACACAGAGCTACTTAGAGCTGAGCTACTATGCTATATTAGTAAATATTTTTTGCCCCCATGAACACTTGAGGAAGTAAACTCCCTGAAGATTTCTGTGTCTTGTCCCACACAGATGGCTTTTCACCAAAGACATACACTAACTTAGGCATTCTGGCTGGGATTCAGGACGACCAAAACCTACCTCTAGCCTGCATTTTTTGTGTTGAGAAATAACAATAAAGCAATATCTGGGAGTAGGAATGCCTCCAGCCAGTGGACCTCCTCTGCACAGTGAGCACCCCTATCAGGCAGATGTGAGCCTTAGCAACAAGTCATGGGAACAACTCATGGGTTCTCTGTAGCTTTGGTCGTAAAGCTACAGAGTCAGGTTTGTTCTCAATGCAATTTCCTAAATTACTAATTACACATAACTGACTGTTCATGCTCTCATCTGCAAGTTGTTTTTGATATATTTTATACCTGTGTTTCTCAGTATATAGTTTATGTGACTGATTAACAAAGTATTTTCAAGTATTTTAACTCATAGGAAATAATATTTGAGATTAGTCAAGATAAGATACATATAAATCTGCATTTGCTCAAAAAGAGGCTGTAGGTTATTCTCAGAAACCACGGCTCTTTAATTTCCCTGTACTCTGCTCTTTGGTGTCTTTGTTCATAGAAATTCAGAGCAAATCATACCACATCTTAAACGAAGGAAACTGAAGAAATAGAAACTTGCTTAGAATAGAGCTGAGTTTACTGTGCAGATTGTTTTCTGGTGGCTCTTTAGGGATCCTTTTACTATTAAAACTATTTTCCTTGCATTTTGCTAGTATTTTTGTCCACATATGATTTAGTAAATTGATTTGGGATAATTTTATTATTAAGCTAACATGTTCTTATAAAAATGAATCTACAGTCTCATTTTAAACACAACAAAGTCCCTTGGATCAGTCACAAATACTTTCACCAGTCATCTGAGGTGACATTTTAGTAGGTTTCAGTTGTTGTCTTCATGGTATTGGGAAGCTAGCCATTTTCCAGAGATACCAGATACATGGGTTTAACACTGATGATTTTACATAAGACACAGTTTTGATTCGATTTGTGTCTACAGTCATTCATAACCTTTTATTATTATTTTAATCAAATGCTGCGCTGAAGACTTCCTGTCATGATTTTAGCTACTTGGCTACTGGTAGTTTCCTTTGTTTTCCTAGATTTATAGTAGTCGGTCTTGTGCTGTATTCTTTTCTCAGTAATACACTGCATTGTGCAGTTCTTGCTTGGCCAAGTTGAGGATGGAAACCCTTCCAAAAACCTTAGTTGACTTGTCAAAGCTTAATACTTGGACAAAATCTGCAACTATGACTCAATAAAACCATAAAAACTAAAACCCTCATGAACAGTGTGAAAGGAATTGTTTTTGATGGTAATTGTTTTTGATGTACTTTACATAGATGAGGATTCATTTTTTTTGTTTGTCTTTTTAACTCTTACTTTGATAATTCTTATAATCCTGTCTGTGTTTCAAATAAAGCCAATACTTAATGCTTTTTATGATTCTTCTTTTAAGATTTTATTTCTTTATTTTTAGAGATGGGGAGGGAGGAAGGGAGGAAGAGGTAGAGAAACATCAATGTGTGATTACCTGTTGCACACCCCCTACTGGGGGGCCAGCCCACAACCCAGGTATGTGCCCTGGACTGGGAATTGAATCAGCGACACTTTGGTTTGTGGACTGGCACTTAATTCACTGAACCACAAAATCCAGGGTCTTCTATGATTCTTGATTCTCCTGAGGATGATGGGAATGATAGTGGTAACAATTAACAATTATTTTTTCTTGGTTTATTTTAACCTTTTTATTACCCCGAGTCACAAACTACTGTTTCTAGAACACAACCAAAAGGAAAAATGTTTCTGGCAAGAGATGAAAATCATATTATTAAATTGATTTGATAGTATTATAGATTCTTTCATTGTTTGTGTGTTTGGTTGTTATATCTAGGTATTTCTCTACTTTCTGGTAGATGTCTCTTTAAATGTACCTTGCTTAATATCGCTTTAACCTCTAAAATGCATTTTGGTTTCTGGCTTTTTCTTAAGAGACTTGGTTTTTCAGAGTAGCCCAAAGTGCTTTTCTAGTAAATTAAATTGAACCTATGTTTAGAGATATTTATTTTTGTTAATTTTTTGTTTTTTAATCTTTTTATTGTTGTTCAATTACAATTGTCCCCATTGTTTTCCCATTGCTCTCCTCTACCCTGCCCACCACCCTCTTCCATATTCAATACTCCCTCCACTGTTGTCCTTGTCCATGGGTTCTTTATTCATGTTCCTTGACTTGACCTTCTCCCTTCTTTTTTCATTCCCCACTGTGGCTCCCCTATGGTCACTGTCAATTTGTTCTTTATTTCCATGTCTCTGGTTATAGTTTGCTCACTTAATTGTTTTGTTGATTAGATTCCACTTACAGGTAAGATCAAGGGATATTTGACCTTCACACTGGTTCATTTTATGTGGCATAATACTCTCCAGTTCCATACATGCTGTTTCAAAGGATAGGCATTCCTTCTTTCTTTCTGCTATGAAAGAGGTATTAAAATACTTTCTTTTACACAATGTAGTATTCCATTGTGTGAATGTACCACAATTTTTTGCTCCACTCATTTACTGATGTATACTTAGGCTGTTTCCAGCAGTTGGCTATTGTTTATTGTGCTGTTATGAACATTAAGGTGCAAACATTCTTCTGAATTGGTGTTTCAATTGGTTCTTAGGATATAAATCCCAGCAGTGAAATTGCTGAATCAAAAGGAAGTTCCATTTTTAGTTTCCTGAGGAAATCCCATATTGTTTTCCACAGTGGCTATACTAGTCTACATTCCCACTAACAGTGTACTAGGGTTCCCTTTTCTCTACAACCTCTCCAACGGTTTGTTGATTTGTTTATGATTGCCATTCTGACCAGGGTGAGGTGGTATCTCATCATGGTTTTAATTTGCATCTCTCTGATGGCGAGTGATGCTGAGCACCCTTTCATATGAGCATGGGCCCTCTTTATGCCCTTTTTTTGAGAAATGTGTATTCAGGTCCTTTGCCCATTTTCTAATTAGATTTTTTGTCTTCCTGCTGTGGAGTCATGTGAGTTCTTTATGTATTTTAGAGATCAAACCCTTATCTGAGGTATCTTTGGCAAATATCTTTTTCCATAGAGTTGGTTCCCTTTTCATTTTGCTGATATTTTGTTTAGTCACCCAGAAGCTTTTTAATTTTATGTTTTCGCACTTGTTTATTTTTTTCTTTATACCACTTGCTCTAAGGGACCTGTAGG
This sequence comes from Sturnira hondurensis, assembly GCF_014824575.4. NCBI lineage: Eukaryota > Metazoa > Chordata > Mammalia > Chiroptera > Phyllostomidae > Sturnira > Sturnira hondurensis. Next base: position 1,495,684 of record NW_028081854.1, read on the forward strand.
TGAAAATATTGCTATGTGGAATATCTGAGATTTTCCATCCTATGTTCTCTTCTAGGACTTTTATGGTGTCACGACTTATATTTGTCTTTTATCTATCTTTTTTTTAAGATTTTATTTATTTACTTATCTTTAGAGGGGAAGGAGAGAGGGAGAGAAACATCAATGTATAGTTGCCTTTTGTGCGTCCCCCGCTGGGAGTTGGCCTGCAGGGAACTGGCCTGCAACCCAGGCATGTGCCCTGACTGGGAATTGATCCGCGATCCTCTGGTTCACAGGCCTGTGCTCAATCCACTGAGCTACGCCAGCCAGGGCTGTCTTTTATCTATCTTGAGTTTATTTTTGTATATGGTGTAAGTTGGTGGTCGAGTTTCATTTTTTTTGCATATAGTTGTCCAAATCTCCCAACACCATTTGTTGAAGAGGTTATTTTTACTCCATTTTATGCTTCTGCCCTCTTTGTTGAATATTAATTGACCATAGGGTCTTGGGTTTATTTCTGGACTTTCTATTCTGTTACATTGACCTATGTGTCTGTTTTTATATCATTATCAGACTGTTTTGATTACAATGGTCTTGTAATATTGTTTGATGTCAGGTATTGTGATCCCTTCTATTTTGTTGTTCTTTCTCAAAAAAGTTGAAACTGTTTGGGGTCATTTATGGTTCCATATAAATTCTTCAGTTAAGTTTTAATGTTTCCATAAAGAGCTTATTCTTTTGAGACTTCTGTCATTTTACCATTCTAGTTTTCCCACTAGAGTTCCTATGTAATCTCTACATTGTTCTTGTTCATATAACTGTAGACTTTAATTTTTATATTTTAAATTCACAGAGTTCTTTCTTTTGATTGAGACATCACCTTTTTATATTTCAACAATTGACTAGCAGCAGCTCATCAACTTTGCTCTTACTTGTTGAAGGTTAACAATTACTATAAACTCTTCATTAAAACTGAAATTCAAAATTATCTTTAGAATGGAAAAGAAAGTTAACTTTAGTCCAAAAACAAATCCTCAAGACAAATCAGCCTGAATTTTTGTATTTATACCTGATCTTCCTTTCAGTAAGATGAAGCAACTGTTTGCAGTGACCCATCCCTGCAGTGGTAGCACACACAGAGTGCTGTATCAAAGCATGGTCTACGTGTGGGCTCTGGCCCTGGCTCTGCTACTTGATTGCTCCTATGACTTGAGTCAATTTCCTAAGTTTTCTGTTTTTGTATTGGTAAAATGGGGATAATATCCGAACTGCTTCTAAGGAATGTTATAGGAAGTGAATGAATTAATATTTATAAAGAGTGTAAAGAGAGTTTAGTCCAAAGCAGGTTTCTTAAATAAATAGTGTTTTTAAATATGAAAGAGTGATAAAAATAACACTACCCTAAGATGGCACCTGTCCTAATTCTGACAACAGCAAATAAATACTTCTTCTTCATCAATGCTAAGCTTCCTTTTTATGTAAAACCACCACTTATATTCATTCATTATAGAAATCATGTGTTATAAAAGACAGGCTAGAAAAAGAATGTTTGATCTATTTATAGCTAAGAAATTTTTGTTTTCATTTCCTTTGTTTACTAAAAATACAAAGACATCTTAATAGACTTAAATTATCTAGATCTTGTTGGCTAACTGTATGAGTGTGGAGAATTTTTATTCTTGGCATAGGGCTTGTGATTTCCAAATGAAAAGTGCCATTATTGTCCATGATCTGGAAGAGATTTTAATTGTCAAATGAATATATCCTGAGTGGCAATGAGTTGTTTAGTTTGGAATGTCATTCTCACCCTTCTTCATGTGGGACTGACACTTTTTCACACAGAACTAATGGGCATATATGAAAGTATGATGGTTTCAAAGATTGGTGAGTGTATGAAATAATGAGCATTTTCATACTTGATTGGTGGAGTAAATTTTGGAGCAGTCATTTTAGAAATAAATGTAGAATTACCTAGTAAGGTATGCACATATGCACATCTTGTGACCCAACCATTCTACTGCTAATTGTTTAACATATGTTCTACCAGACTTAGACAAAAGTATTTCAAACAATTGCATTTGGAATACCAAAGATACTGGAAATGAACAAAACATTCATAAGTACTATGATGGATAAATAAATTATGGTGAATTAAATCAAAGGAATATAATACACCCACAAAATAGATGAACTATACTTACACGGATCAACAAGCAGAAGTCTGAAACACATAGGTTGAATAAAAAATGCTCTACAAATTGTTTACATTACTTTGTGGTCATTTATTTATATGGATGTTTATATATGTTTTGTGTTCCATTCTTTATCCATTATGTGCTCTCTTTTAAATTGAAAATTAAGATTGTTGTTTCTACTGTATCCTGCCCTGCTTTGTTCTGTGAATTCCTGATTCTCTACAATATTCACTACCCTAAACAATGAAAAGCAAGAGGAAGAATTATTCAATATTCATGACAGTGATTATATATCAGAACAGGAAGATATACTTAGGAAGGGACCAAAAGAGGCTTTGAAGATATTATAGCCCTCAGTTCAAAGGCTGGATAAGATTACCATTCTTTCCCCTTTAAAATGGACTCATCTTGTAAATATTTTTAAATGTAAACAATGCCCAATCAATCACATTTTCTAACTATCCATATCTAACCATTATTAACTGTTTGGTTTTGATCCTAACTTTAAAAAATGCATATAAATTTTAATGAAATTTGTATTATACACATGGCCAACAGACGTGAAAAGATGTTCCACATAACTGTCAGAGCAATGCTAATCAAAACCACAATGAGATGTCACCTCCCAGTTGTCAGAATGGTTATCATCAATAAATTAACAAACAAGTGTTGGCAAGATTATGGAGAAAAGGAAACCCTCATGCAGTACTGCTAGGAATAAATATTGGTGCAGCCACTATGGAAAACAGTATGGAGGTTCTTCAAGTAATGAAAAATGGAACTGCCTTATGACCCAGTGATTCCACTTCTGGGTATATATCCACAAAAACCCAGAAACCTAATTTGAAAGAATATGCGTACCATTATGTTCCTTGCAGCATTATTTACAACAGCCAAAACAGAGAAGGAAACCAAGTGTCCATCAGTAGATGACTGGATAAAAAAGAAGTGATATATTAGAAGACTTCCGGCCAAGATGGAAGCGTAGGTGGAAACACTGTGCCTCCTTGCAAAACCAAGTTTAAAGACAACAAAGTTTTAGTAACAAAAACACAACCAAAACACAGAAAATTGAACTGTATGGAAGTCCAACAACAAAGAACCATTCAGCCAGACTGGTAAGAGGGGTGGAGTCAGCGGCTGGCGGAGGAGCAGGGTTGAGTAGGAAAAAGTGGCCAGACGAATCCAGGTGCACAGGCGGCAGTTGGCAGATTCCAGGTGTGGTGTGGCAACAGGCGGACCCAGTGGGGGCACAAGGCGTCCGGCTGACGGTGGTCACACATTCACACTCAGATAAACCAGGCAAAGGAGCGAGCAGTGAGACAGACCGCAGTAGGAATTGAAGCCTAAAAGCACCAATTAGAAAAACTTTCGGGGTCGAGGTGCTGGAAGAAGCTCCTAGGCTCACAGAGAGTTCGTCTGAGAGACCCACATGGTCCTGGAGGATGCACAGGCCCACACACCCAGGAGCCGGCATCAGGGGGGCCTGATGTGCTTGTGGGAAGCAGCAGAGGGGACTGAAATCCAAGAGAGAGCGAAACAAATGCCATTGCTTCTCTCTGACCCTGCCCCCACATACAACCTCACAACCCAACAAATGGGTCACCTCACCCTGGTGAACACCTAAGGCTCCGCCCCTCATAAGTAACAAGCGCTAACAGACCAAAACATTATGGCTCAAGAAGAACAGCTCAAAGTCCCAGAGCCAATACTTTTAAGTGGCCAAGAAATAGCTAATCTATCAGATGCACAGTTCAAACCACTGGTGATCAGGATGCTCACAGAACTGGTTGATTTTAGTCATAAATTAGAGGAACGAAGGCTAAACTAATTGAAATGAAGGGAAATACACAGGGAAACAATAGTGATGGAAAGGAAACTGGGACTCAAAGCAGGGGAGTGGACCAGAAGGAAGAAAAAGTGACCAAACAGAACATGAAGAAACAAGAATTTAAGAAAATGAGGAGAGGCTTAGGAACCTCTAGGACATCTTTAAACATTCCAACATCCGAAGTATAGGGGTACCAGAAGGGGAAGAAAAAGAGCAACAAGTGGAAAACTTATTTGAACAAATAATAAAGGAGAACTTCCCCAATCTGGCAAAGGAAATAAACTTCCAGGAAATCCAGGAAGCTCAGAGAGTCCCAAAGAAGTTGGACCCAAGAAGGAGCACACCAAGGCACATCATAATTACATTAGCCAAGATTGAAAATGAAGGAGAGAATCCTAGAAGCAGCAAGAGATAAGGGGACAGTCACCTACAAAGGAGTGACCATCAGACTGTCAGCGGATTTCTCAAAAGAGACCTTACAGGCAAGAAGGGGCTGGAAAGAAGTATTCCAAGTCATGAAATCCAAAGACCTACAGCCAAGATTGCTCTATCCAGCAAAGCTTTCATTTATAATGGAAGGGCACATAAAGTGCTTCTCAGATAAAGTCAAGTTCAAGGAATTCATCATCATCAAGCCCTTATTATATGAAATGCTAAAGGGACTTATCTAAGAAAAAGAAGATAAAAAAATAGGAACAGTGGAAGGACAGAAAACTCACAGTTATTAAAACCACACCTAAAACAAAAGCAAACTAAGAGGACAGCTAGATTGGGAGCGGAACCATAGAAATGGAGATCACATGGAGGGTTAGCAACAGGAGAGTTGGAGGAGGAGAAGGGGGGAGAAGATACAGAGAATACGTAGCATAGACAGTACATAGAAAATAGACAAGGGGGAGGGCAAGAATAATACAGGAAATATAAAATCTAAACAACTTGTGACACATGGACATAAACTAAAGGTGGGGAAGGGGTGTGCAGGGTAGAGGGGAATGAAGGGATGGAAATGGGACAACTGTAAAGGCATAATCAATAAAACAGATTTTTTTAAAAGGTGATTATATATATATTCAATGGAATCGTATACAGCCACAGAAAGTGAATCTTACCACTTGGGACCTTGAGGGTATTATGCTAAGTTAATTACATCAAAGACAAATACCATATGATTTTACTTATATGTGGGAACTAAGGAACAATATAAAGAAAAAACAAAACTGAAACAGACTCATAGATACAGAGTATAAACTGTTGGTTGCCAGAGTTTGGGGCTTGGTTAAAAAGGAGAAGGGGTTAAGAAATACTTATACAAATAGTCACAAGGATGTAAAGTGCAGCATAGGAAATATGTCAATAATATTTCAATAACTATATATGTTGCCAGGTGGGTACTATATATATTGGATGGAATGCTTAGTAAAGCATATGATTGTCTAATCACAATGCTGTACACCTAAAACTAATACATAATAATATTGAGTGGAAACTGTAATTGAAAATCTTATGCCACATACAAGAATAAACTCAAAATGAATTAAAGATTAAATGTTAGATTCAAAACCATAAAAATTATAGAAGAAAACATAGGCAGTAAAGTCTCAAACATTCCTTGTAGCAACACTTTTTTCTGATATATCTCTTCATTCAAGGAAAATTTAAAAAAACAAAACAAGAAATCAGACGACATCAAACTAAAAAGTATTTACACAGCAAAAGAAACCATCAACAAAATGAAAAGACAATCCACTCAATGGGAGAACATATTTTTCAGTACATTGGAAAAGGAGTTAATGTCCAAAATTTATTAAAAACTTGAAAAATTCAAGCCCTGGCTGGTGTAGCTCAGTGGATTGAGCACAGGCCTGCGAACCAGAAGATCGCGGTTCCATTCCCAGTCAGGGCACATGCCTGGGTTGCAGGCCAGTTCCCGGCAAGGGGCCAGTTCCCAGCAGGGGATGCACAAGAAGCAACCATACATTGATATTTCTCTTCCTCTCTCCTTCCCTTCCCCTCTAAAAGTAAATAAATAAAATATTTTTTAAAAAAAAGAAAAGAAACTTGAAAAATTCAATACCGAAACCCCCCCAAATTCAATTAAAAATAGGCAAAAGACTTAAATATACATTTCTCCAAAGAGACATACAGATGGCCAATAGACATATAAAAAGTTGCTCAAGGTCACTTATCAGAGAAATGCAAATTAAAACCACAGTGAGATATCACCTAACATCTATCATGATGGCTATCATCAATAAATCAACAAACAACAAATACTGGCAAGGATGTGGAGCAAGGGGATTTGTCATGCATTGTTGGTAGGAAGGCAAATTGGTGTAGCCACCATGGAAAGCAGTATGGAGTTATCTCAAAAACTTAAAAATGGAACTGCCTTATTACCCAGATATTCCACTTACGAGAATATATCCAAAGAAACCCCCAAAATATTTCAAAATACATGTGATGTTCATTGCAAAGTTATTTACAATAGCCAAGATTTGGAAGCAGCTCAGTGTCCATCAGTAAATGAATGGATAAAATAGCTATGGTACAGTTGCACAATGGACTACTACTTAGCCATAAAAAGGAAGAAAATTTTATGCTTTGTGACAGCATGGATTGATTTGGAGAACATTATGCTAAGTGACATAAGCCAGTTAGAAAAAGACAAATATCATAAGATTTCACTCATGTGGACACTACTGAACAAACTAAACTAACAAGCAAAATAGAGGCAGACTCATAAAGAACAGGCTGACAGCTCTTGGGAGGCAGGATTTGGGAGAGGTAGACGGATCTAGCAAAAAAAAAACACCTCAAGGCATGGACAGCAGTGAGGTAATTGTGGAAGGTGAGGAAGATGGGTGGAGGTGAAAGATGTTATGGGGAAAACTGGTAATTTAAAACAATAAATTAATTAAAAAATAAATTCAGAAAGAAAGTTAAGTAAGTATTAATATAAAATTTAGATTTTAACCAAAAAACAAAATAAAATGAAATTGATCCATCCATACATATAGTTCTAAGCATTATGTATTTTATGATAAATACATAAAGAATTTACTGTATTTTGCCATTTGTAATGCACACCTACATTTTTGTCTCAGACTTGCAGGAAAAAGATATTTTCTTTTAATTTTTCAACTCAATTATTTATATTTAGAAACAAAACTGATTTTCATGTTTCAGGGTATTATTTTGCATATGGATATGGTTATTGCTTTTTAGAGTTACACTTTTAATGAAGAGCATAAAAGAAGTAAAAGCATTTACAGAATTAGTACTACACATGTATAATGCACATCCTTATTTTTCCCTCAAAACTTTGGGCAAAACAGGATGCATTGTACATGGCAAAATATCATAATGCTCAATAACTATTCTTAGGTTTTCTTATCTTTTAAAAAATAAAAAAATATTTTACTTATTTTTATTTTTAGAGAGAAGGGAAGGAAAAAGGGAGAGAAACATCAATGTGTGATTGCCTCTGGCAATCCCCCTTATGGAGACCTGGCCCACAACCCAGGCATGTGCCCTGACTGGAAATCAAACCAGTGACCGTTTGGTTCACAGGCTGGCACTCAACCCACTGAGGCATACCAGCCAGGGCCATTCTAAGGGTTTTAAAGTTACTCATATTTAAATGACATTTAAGTTATTCATTTAAGTTAACATTTAAGTTATTCATTCTCATGTGTTTCTGATCCCCCCACTCAGTCCTTTTTTTTCTTTTATTTATTTATTTATTTATTTATTTTTATCTTTAGAGGGGAAGTAGAGAGGGAGAGAGACATCAATGTATGGTTGCCTTTCATGCATCCCCTGCTGGGAGTTGGCCTGCAGGGAACTGGCCTGCAGCCCAGGCATGTGCCCTGACTGGGAATCGAACCGCGATCCTCTGGTTCACAGGCCTGTGCTCAATCCACTGAGCTATGCCAGCCAGGGCTTTTTTTTCTTTTTAAAGATTTGTAATTTGTGTACTTTTAGAGAGAGGGTAAGGAAGAGAGAAAGAGAGGGAGAGAAACATCATTGTGTGGTTGCTTCTGATGCTCCCCCAACTGGGGACCTCTCCCCCAGTCATGTGCCCTGGCTGGGAACTGAACCACCGACCCTTTGGGTCACAGGCAGGCACTCAATCCACTGAGCCACACTACCTGGGGTGCCCCCCATTCAGTCTTGAAATGATTCAACAGAGGAAAAGAAAGGTAAGGTCAACAGTGTTGTTAGAATTAGTTAATATGAGTTTGAAAGTATATTGACTAGAACTAGCTTGCTACAAGTTAAACACTCTTTTCATAATAATAATAATGATGATAATAAAGCTAGCTGTTTATAACATGTTGAATATTTCAGAAATCATGGCAATACAATTATTTAGAAGCTCAAATACCCCAAAATATGTAAGACAAGTATTAGGATAAATTTTATTAAAAATGTAGGAAGAGATAAACCACAGACACATGCTAGAAACCTGAACTTCCCAAGGTTGTGCATGTGGACTCATATGGTTGCTTTCAGCATTCTCTTGATATGATTGACAACTACTAAAACATGAGGGGAATATGGAAAGAAACCTGCAGACTCTTACAACTGTATGATATTTTTTCCAGTTGTTTCATAGATTATCGTATGTGAGAGTTAGGCTTGGCACTGAGAAGAATGAAATAGAATATTGGTGTGTTCTTTTAGCCTTTAATTCTACAAACAGGTCTGGAGTTCCCATTTTGAGTCTTTTTTCTGACCTTCCCTCCTTTTTGCCATGTGGCATTTAGAATATCACCCTGTGTTTACATATTTTCCACTTTTGCAAAGTTAGAGACTTCTATGAATTTAGAGACTACAAATAGGCATATCCAGGCAGTTCAGGAGTTTATTATAGGATGATCACACAATTTACTGAAACTCATCATAGGTACTCAGTTTTAAAGCTACTACAGAAACACAAAGGGTATATGACTGTGCAAGGGGGTGGTGATTGTTCTGTATTGTTGCTGTTGTTATAAGTGGAATTCCCCTCATTGAAACTTGCATGAGGGGAATTGAAACATCAAAAATATAAGCATTGAAGTTTACAAGCATTGAAGCTTGTAACTACCAAAACAAACAGACAGACAAACCCCAAAATAGTCCTGGTAAAATTTCACAAATATTTCTGAAATTGGACAAATGTCTTACAACATTGTTTTTAAATTATTTTATGTCATATGTTAAATTCCTCTATAAATACATTTCTTCATCTGATCCTTTTATTTGTCACAAAATTCTAAGGCAGCAATTTTCAACTGGAATGCCACAAGAATTTTTAAAACATACAATACCCAACTATTTAGTCAGTAGTACTGACCTCTTTTCCTTTAGATTGTCAAATTAAAAAAAAAAAGACAACCAACACAAAAATAGCTATCCAGTGTGCATGAATCAAAATTATACACTTTTTTGTCACATGAGCAATAAATATATTTTTGATGTGTCACAGAATTTCAGTAATTAGTTTATGTATGCCATGAGAGGAAAAGGGTGGAAAATCAGTGTTCTAAAGGAAAGAATGTTAGATTGTGATCTGTTTGATTCCTCACCTTTTTCTATCAGTTGATGAAGTTTGGTAAATATTGTTTAGAAAGGGATTATTAGAAATTTTTAGGAAATAATAGAAATGTAAAGAACTTTGCCACACAGATAATGGAAAAGCAGTCTTACTATGTCATTCACATTTATTTTAGTACAAATCCTTTTGTTAGAAATAGGTAGAGAGGGATTCCAGAAACAATGGTTGTACCCAACCAGAGTGTCTGGGTTTTTATTTAATTCTTGTGAAACCGAAAATATTTGAGACCATGTAATTGAGTCAGTTTTATTGGCAAGTAGAACATGTTGATCTCAGGTTAATAAATTCCAATTAATTTTTGATTCAGTTATTCAGTAACACACTGAATATGTCATTTTTTTCTCTCCCAATTTTGGACCAGGTTACTGGAACAGTTAAAGGAAATTTCTATTTTGAAGAACTTTAAGGTCATGGAATCATCTTAGCTTATGTTACAGAGAGCAATAGGTTATGGGGAAGATGGATTTCGAGAAAGTGGAACCTAGGACCAAGGACCATTGCACAATGTGTGAGAGTAATAACCTAATTCACATGTGCACACACATATCTACACAATTACAATCATTTTTTCAGATGGAGTATCAACTAATAAATATCCCTTATCTAGAATGTGTTTTGAGTTTCCAGCTTCCAAAAGACTATGCATCACTAAATTCTGGATTACTTATTTTGATCAACTCATTATTCAGTTTATTGATGATTTATATATTTTGTGTTTCTTCTTTTTCACTATGTGGTCTCCTCTGGATGGAAAATGAAGATTGCTGTGTGCACTGTATCCTGGCCTGCTTATTCTGTGAATTCCTGACCCTCTGCAATATTGTCCTAGGACAAGCTTCATGTGGTATCTGCACCTCAGAAGCGTGCTGCTGTTGCTGTGGAGATGAAATGGGGGATGACTGTAACTGTCCTTGTGACATGGACTGTGGCATCATGGATGCCTGTTGCGAATCATCGGACTGTTTGGAAATCTGTATGGAATGCTGCGGAATTTGTTTTCCTTCATAAATATTTATCTTTTGTTTGTGTTAAAACTGGAGAGTTTTTTTTTTAATTGTTAAGAAGAAAAGCACCTGATGAGATTCTTAAGAAGCAAGCAACCAAATATTTGCTCTGTTAATGCATTTAAAGTAATCGCTAAAAGCTTTTCTTTTTCCTCTAACCAAATCTACATGGTTTAATATGTGAAATTTTAACTACTATTAAACTTCTTAATAGAAAACAATGACCAAGAGACATTTTGACCAAAAAAAAAAGCTAAATACCTCCCCTCTTTCATACATATTTCTGTTTCTTTTCTCATTCGCAGGAATTCCTCTCTCCAAATGCATTATTTCTCAGTGGGTACTAAAACCAGACTTTTTTTTTTATGTGTATCTATTAATGGTTAACAGTAAACATTTTTACTTTAAACTTTGGGAAACAAATCCAAACAATAGTTGGGCACCTAGTGTTTATCTGCATGCTGTTTTCCACGTTCTTCGTTTGTTCAGCAGACATTGAGTGCCTACTGTGTATCTCTTGCTGAGATGCAGAGATGAATGTCATTCAGTTTTCAACCACAAGAGGATACATTTTAGCACAGGAGGGAGACCTGCAAAAAATGAACCATAAGGCATACCAAAGTGAGGATTATGAGAGAGAGACTCAAAAAGCTGTAGGAATAAACAGAAAATAACAGTTAGTATCTAAGGAATATTCAGAAGGCTTCAAGCAGAATGTGACATTTGAGGAAGCCTCTTGATTCATCTGCTGCTTGAATGATTATTTAGATTTAGAACAAAATTTTAGGTGAATAGCCTGAACTGTGTGTGCCCTTAAGGGAAAATGCAGTTGAAAGAAAAATGCCATAAGTATGTATTTTCTTTAGTTGTAGGACTGTAGCTTTAAAAAACACTATAAAATTTAACTAAAATATGCATTTTTACACATAATTTAAAAGTTATAATAAACTTTTGGATAAAAACATAAGGCCTTATAAAACAAGCTATATTTTATAAAGAATTTGAATAGTTTTGACAGATTGCATTTAAATTAGATTTTTTAATGTTACAATACCAATATTTTTATTTTATTTTATTCAAAAGTTTTCTTTTTTATTTGAGAGCTATGTGGATTGTTTTTTAAGGGGGAGGTTGTATGTTTGTTTTGTTTTGTATCTGAAGCAATGTTATGTTTTATACACAGTTAATCTTTAATACAAGCCATTACAAACAATGGGAGTCTCAAAATCCACTACTGTGACCAAATTTTAGTGTTGCAATTTTATGATAAATTGAACTAATATGATATGTTATAAAAGCTTAAGTGTACAAAAATAAGTCAATTATACTACTAACTATACAGTTATTGAGATAGAGACTTTGTGTTGCACAGATTAAAGGAAGAGGAAATTTTCACTCTATGTACTCTCCGAAGTTTGATCTTCCCAGAGTTGTAGTTTGGTTTGATTTAATGTAATGTCTTGTGGAAATGATAAAAATATACTTTAGATTAATAGTTACTTTCAGTTTTTCTGGTTGAAAATCAAATTACTTATAAAACCAAATGTATTTTTTTAGGAAGCTTTTAGCAAACCTAGCCTTTTAAGAGAGGTTTTAAATCTAAAGCGTGACAATTCCAGCTATGTTTTCTTCTTTAAGGTGAAACCTAGTTTCTACTTATATCTTTACTTAAAGGGATTAAAAACAAAATTAGCAAATTCTTGAATCCCCTGTTTACACACATACACACACAACTTTAAATGTTCTGGTTTAAATAGAATTCTAGTAAACATCTGTCTTTCGCTTCCTTGTCTAAAGAATGTGTTTCAATTGTTACATCAAATATAAGAACATCTTTGTACTATTTTTTACTAACCAGAATCTGAATATTTACCTATACCCAGCATAACCTTAGGCATAGATATTAGGAAGTAAAACTGTCATCTGTGTATTGACATATAAAGCCTTCTAATGGATCTGAAATTCTTAAACTATTTCACTTTTCTTTGATTTTTTAAAAAATTTATTTATCTTTAGAGGGGAAGGGAAGGAGAGAGGGAGAGAAATATCAATGTATGGTTGCCTCTTGTGTGTCCCCTGCTGGGAACTGTCCTGCAACTCAGGCTTGTGCCCCAACTGGGAATCGAACTGCAATACTCTGGTTCCCAGGCCCGCGCATTGAGTGGATTGACCACTGAGCTACACCAGCCAGGGCAAACTATTTCACTTTTTATCCTGAAAAAAATTTCAACTAAATGGTTTGTCTAATATTTAAGTATATTATGCTACTATTCATAATAAAAATATTAGTACTTTTAAGTAATATTTTTTGTAAGAAAGAACACTAATAGAATTCTCATTTTCATATTTGTACTTTTCCTCTTGTCTACTTTGCAGCCATTCCACAAAAAAACCTTGTATTATTTTTTAAAATTAAAGTAGGCAAATGTGAAAATAGTTACAATATGTTTTAGAATTTTTGTATGTAAAATGTTTTGTTGAATTATATGGCCATCTTGACTAAGTGCTATAGTTTACAGTTATAGATTTTGGTCTCTTTTTAAATATGGAAACTTAATCTTAAATATTTTTAAACTCAACCTGTATTATCGTGAATATATTATTTTGAAATAATAAAAATGACCTCTCAGAATATTTTCTAGATACATAACATACTATGTCACTGGTATTTTAAAAAATTCAACTATAATTTTAAAACCTGAAGCTTTTATCTTGTTACTTCTCTTTTTGAAGTTTTCCTAGGCTCCTTATATAAATCACATGACTCAATACGCATAATAAACTTGAAAGATTCAGACTAGTTTATATTGCAAATCACAGTTGACATGATTTCAAAACAAAATGTTTTTTTAAATGTTCATAATAAGTCAAAATTTAAGTTTGTACCTTTTTTCAGTAACTTGTTTTCATTTCTTTGCTTTGGAATTATCTCCCAAGTTTTAAAAATTAAGGTAATTGAGGAAAAAAACATTTTATTGATTATGCTATTACAGTTGTCCCAATGTTTCCCATTTTGTCCCCCTTCCACCCAGTATCCCCCTTCCCTCGATTAGTCCACTCTCCTGTAAGTTCATGTCCATGGGTCATGCATATAAGCTTTCAGCTTCTCTATTTCTTATATTGTTCTTAACACACTCCCTGTCTATTTTGTACCTACCAGTTATTCTTTTTATTCCCTGCACCTTTTCTCCCATTCTCCCCTGTCCCTCTCCCAGCTGAAAACCCTCCAAATGATCTCCATATCTATGATTCTGTTCCAGTTCTGGTTGTTTGCTTAGTTTTTTTTTGTTTTGTTTTTTATTTTATTTTTATTCAGTTGTTGATAGTTGTGAGTTGGTTGCCATTTTAATGTTCATAGTTTTGATCTTTCTCTTAAATACATCCCTTTAACATTTTATGTAATAACAGCTTGGTGGTGATGAGTTCCTTTAGCTGTACCTTGTCTTGGAAGCCCTTTATCTACCCTCCCATTCTAAATGATAGCTTTACTGGATAGAGTAATCTAGGTTGTGGGTCCTTGCTTTTCATCACCTTGAATAGTTTTTGCCAGTCCCTTTTTGCTTGCAAAAGAAATTGAGAAATTAGCTGACAGTCTTATGGAAACTCCTTTGTAGGTAACTCTTCTTTTCTCTTGCTGCTTTTAAGATTCTTTATCTTCAACCTTTGGCATTTTAATTATGATGTGTCTTAGTGTAGTCCTCTTTGGGTCCAAGTTGTTTGGGACTCTGCTTTCTGGACTTGTGTGTCTATTTCTTTCACCAAAACAGAGACGGTTTCTTTCATTATTTTTTTTCAAATAAACTTTCAGTTTCTTGCTATTCCTCTTCTCCTTCTGGCATTCCTATGATTCAGATGTTGGTATATTTAAAGATGTCCGAGAGGCTCTTTACACTGTCCTCATTTTTAAAATTTTTTTCTTCTTGCTCTCTGGTTGAATGCTTATTTCTTTCTTATGTTCCAGACTGTTGATTTGAATCCTTGCTTCATCCCCTCAACGGTTGGTTCCTCTATATTTTTCTTTATTTATCTTAGTGAAAACTTCATTTCTTCCTGGGTCTTTTTTATCTGTTGCCATACTCCTTGAGCATCCTGATTATCGGTGTTTTGAACTCTGGATCTGATAGGTTGGTTATCTCTATTTCAATTTAGGTCTTTTTCTGGGGGTTTGTTCTGTTCTTTCATCTGGGCTATATGTCTTTGTCTCCTCAATTTGTCATCCTCCCTGTGTTTGTTTCTGTGGTTTAGGTAGAGCTGCTTTGATGCTCTGTCTTAGTAGCATGGCCTATTGTAGAAAAAGCAGCTGTAAATTGTGTAGGGTGGAGCATTAGGTAATTACAAGGATGAGGCAAGCTGCTTCACCACTTTGTGGCTCACTGTGGGAGGTAAGGCTCAGACAGGGAACAGTGTCACTGCCTGGCTTCTGGAGGTTTGCTCAGCACTCACCCCATTTACATACACTTCACCAACTGCATGTATGAAACTGGAGCCCTTTCAGTGGTTGCCCTGGTGCTGAATCCAAGAGCGTGTGGGTTTGTGTGTGTTCTAAGACCTTGCAGTGCCCTTTAAGAGGGGCCTCCTGAAAATCTGGCAGTTCCTTTTTCTACCCCAATCCCCACTGGTTTTTACAGCCAGAAGTTATGAGGATTTATCTTCCCAGCCCTAGAACCCTGGGCTGTACAGTCTGGCCTGGGGCTAGGATCGATGGCTCCCAAGATATCCCTCCCAGGTTTTATCCACTACAGTGAATGTGGGACTGCCTATTCTGCCACTGCCATCACCTCACCATGCCACCCCGCATTCCATTGCCTCTCTGCCTGTCTCCACATCTTTTCCCCTACTCCTCTGGGTGAATCCTTTAAATCCTTGGTTGTCAGATCTCTATACAGTTCAATTTTCTGGCAGTTTCGGGCATTGTTTTAAGGTTTAATTGTAAATCTCTGTGGTTGTGTGAAGAGGTAAAGTGTGTCTACCTATGCCTTCATCTTGACCAGAAGTCCATAGTAATTTTTATGCATCATAAATTAAACATGAACAATCTATGAAATTAGATATTAGATTTAATAAATTTCACCCAAAGGCAAGTCATCATTAGTATTTTCATCTAGGCTTTTTATTTGGCACAATTTTTAAGTAGCAGGAAAGTTTTTATAGTTAGTATTTAATCTACTTTAGAAATTTTTTGATTTTTAAATATAATAATTTCATTTTTTGTTTTCTTACAGTATATTAACTATATCCAATTTTCTCACCTAAAGTAGTCAGTGTTTCTCTGAACAGTTCAAGGAGTAACCAAGGCAACATTATGTAACAACATTCCATTCTTTATCTATACAAACTATCAGTGCCCTAGATTCCAATGCTATAAATGTCAAAGTCAGTTCCTAACATAAATAAGACTCAAGTCCAGAGGCTTTGTGGCGTACCCTCCTGAAATCCAGTTCTAATGCTTTGATTTACCCAACCACCTAATGAATACGTTTATTTATTAATAAGGTTATTTTTTCAAATTATTCAAGAATGTATGCCCTTTCCAATTACTTGTGATTTGTGAGCCTGCAGTTTTGTTACATCTAATCTTACAGGCAAGATAAAATTTCATCAAATACTAAAATAGCATTTTTCTCTTTTACACTAATAAAGCATACCATTTTTTGTTTGTTTTCAAAGGTGGTTAAGATATTGATAGGTTTATTCCACACTTAATATTTTTAAGTCAAAGATTAGGTACTACAAAGAGAGTCCTTTTGACCATTGTTATGCCCCACTATAACTGGTAACTTTAGTGACGTTTCTCTAGGTACCTCAAAAGGGTCATATAACACTCAAGAAGTGTTTGGCACTTCCCATGAGAAAAATCTTAGTTTCAACAGTGACACTACTCATATTTACTTGCTTATTTAAGAATGCTTGTAGAGATTTTGGTTAAAATGGAAAGGGTTGTGGAGAAGGGGTGACATTGTTATACAGCCCTAATGTGGAGGGTGGTTTTGCAAAAACTATCACTTGATAATAAATAAATCAAAATTTATATTCACATTGCAAAATTCCTAATGAATAATAGTTACTTTCTCTGCTTTAAATGACTGGAAATTAAAATATTATATAAGTAATCAAATTTTAATTAAGTCAACACTCAATCTGGAGGTAAAAAAGAATTATAAGAAAAAGCATAGCCAAGCTCCACCTAGAAAGCAGGATCTCTAGGGAAGCAAAAATCTGTACCACCCCATTCTTCATAGAACTTGAACAATAGTGTAACATCTCCCACTGGGGCTACAACTACACCTCCCAATCTTCCAGATGTCAACATGAGTAGTTTCCTATTATCCAACTGACTTGGCTAGTTGTTCTAGTTCCATTTTTTTTTTTTACCTTTATTAATGGCCTCTATGCCTTACTTCAGTGTTCACTAAAGGATTCCTGAATTTTGTTGTGAAGTTACCATGAAGAAATAATTTTAGATAACCATCCTTTAGCACATTACCAACATGGGGTACAGATATATATGTTGAAAACAAAATATAGCTCTGCAATTAAGTGTACACTTCCAGGCAGATCTTTGTGTGAGTTTCAGTTGAGAATGTAATTTTTAGGAAAATAGTGAAAAGCAAATTCAAACAAATTCTAAGTTTAGCTTGAAAAATTGAAAAGGTTCTTAAGTTCTGTCTGATGCATAAAGGGATAGAAGCAAAGGAATTACATTCCAAAGCCAAGAAAGAGAGTGTACAAAAGCAGTTGATTCACTTGACATAGTTCATAGCCTTTCACAAAAGAATAAAAGCCTGTTGAGCAGGGAACCAAAGGATCTCATTATAGGATGAAGCAAAGCCATATTAAAGCTTGTGCACTAGTAACTATGTCTAAAAACAGCCTGCTGTTTTATATTGAACCCATACATTTCTTAACTTGGTAGGTCGCTGTGTAAAGAGGTACAGAGCCTGTCTGCTGGATGCTATGCCAATTACAGATGTGGTAGAGTAGTGTCAAACACTTACAAATAGTTAGGATTTCAAGCAATCTACAGTGAAACAAAAGTTTTAAAATGTCATCTCAAAACCTAGAAAGCACAGTTCATCCTGTGTGTCTGACTTTCAGAGTCCTGATATCACCTTTATTATATAATTTAATGTGTATGCCTCAATTAGAATGCACAGTTCTTTCAAGGAATGAATAGTGGCTGTGAGATAAGGAGAATATCTCTCAAAAGTAACAACTTAAGGTGACAAGGCATCTGTGATCAGCTCTGCAGAAATTTTATTTTATTGGCATTGAAGTGAAGGGAGAGGAAAATACACATGAATACATATTGTATTGGATTTTGTTAGATCAACAGAAAGAATAATTGGTCATATTTACACAATTACACTTTAGTAAATTATTGTGCCAAATTAACTAATACCTATTCTGGTAAGAGGTAGAGTAAATTGCAATCCAAAAGCAATTTGACTGCCAAAAATACTTTTTACCTAATTATTCCCAAATTAGTTTATAAAATTAAATTCTAATCACCAAAGAAAATGAAACAATGGTGAGAATGAGACCTACAGATTAGTTAAAGCAAAGATATGCATTTCTTTTATTCAAACTCAGTGCTTAAAAAAGAACAAATCCATCATCTTGAAATCTGACTTGTAGGTTGACATTAAAAATAATATGAGTAGAATTTTCAGTGGGGTAAGCACAAAACTAGTTCAAGTTGTGTCACTCTCAATTACTGTACTCAGGTGGTGTGCCCATTAAAATTCTCACTTGTGGGTTTTGCTCACTATGCAAATGAGGTCATTACCTGGAGAATTTAATTGGTTATGACACTGGGAGTAAGACTTTTCCTTTCAAAATAAACCTACCCACAAACATTTTCACTAGAAATTTTATTGTTATATATACGTTGGATTGTTTTGCTCTCTAAATATTTACTAAAATTAGACTCTTTGTTTACTTTTTTTCAAATAATTCAAAGTGGATCCAAATTAATTTGATATGGTTTTATTTATTAGTCTATAAGGCTAGTTGTAATGGATCTTTTATAAGTCATATTATCAAAATATTATAAGAAAACTTTTATATTTCACACCACCCATCACGTATGGATGCATTTCTTGTAAATAGCATTCTAGAGGCTTCTCTCATTTTTCTCCACTTTTGTTCCTTTAAAAAATATACAGCTGCCTTTTCAATATATAATATATATACAGTAGCACTTCTAAGGAGCTACATCTATAATACTTGCAAGATCTTTACATGTAATGATAAAGTGGGATAAGGTTATTGTCAGAATTACTTCTAGAGGCACTTCTACCAAGAGCCATGAGACAACTGAATTTAAGAACAAACATCTGGATTTATCAGGGCAATCACTTCATAGGATATATAAATGTCTAATCACTATGTTATATACCTGAATATAATATCATATGTCAACTGTAACTGAAAAATACATTTAAAAAAATAAAGAGAACATGCCCTGGCTGGTGTGTCTCAGTGGATTGAGCATGGGCCTGTGAAGCAGGGGGTCGCCAGTTCAGTTCCCAGTCAGAGCACATGCCTGGGTTGCAGGCCAGGTCCCTAGTAGGGGACACATGAGAGGCAACCACACATTCATGTTTCTCTTCCACTCTTTCTCCTTCCCTTCCCCTCTATCTAAAAATAAATAAATAAAATATTTTTAAAAATAAAGAGAACAGACAATAAATCAGTGTAAAAATTGTAGCTCTCCAGACATCTATCATTTGTTTCATTGAGTGTGGTGATTTCAACTAAAGAAAACCTGAGTTTATAGATACTGTAACAAGAATATTGATAGTGTCCTGAATATAAAATGAACAGAGATTACAGTGTGGTTTGGTGCATATAATATTAAAATGGGACTGGTGATTGCTAGGGTGGGGGGATATAAGGAAACTAAATGGTAGTGGAAAAAAAGCAATATTGATTTTTAAAAAGGTTAGAAATCACTTCTATTCCATTTCCCTGATGTGGTCATCTAATTTTGACTATCTTCATCGTCATACAGCTTACCACTTGAAGGGGTGGTATGTTTCATTATTGGGCTAATAAAAGTGTTACAATTTAAAAAATGTTAATAATAAACTAGGCAATCAGAATTTTAGGTCCCAGAAACTCACTCTCCCACCAGTTCCCAGGGTTAACTTAAGGTGGGGACAGGATCACCATAGTATTAATGATATAATCTCAGGGAAGCGCTAACAATTCTTTGAAAAAGGGAGCTATGCATTCCAAATTTGTATTATTATACCTAGTTGTATGACAAGTATATGCTTAGCTGGACCTAAAGATAATATTTTCCTTTAATGTAAAAAATTTTCTAAAAGCAAAGAAAAAATAATTCAAGGGTTATAGAAGGAGATATACTACAAATTCCTAACTATTGAACAGGATTTTTAACATCTGTAACTATGGGAAATTTCCCATAGAATATCAAATATGGATCC
Source organism: Sturnira hondurensis (assembly GCF_014824575.4). Lineage (NCBI taxonomy): Eukaryota > Metazoa > Chordata > Mammalia > Chiroptera > Phyllostomidae > Sturnira > Sturnira hondurensis. The sequence goes on from NW_028081854.1 coordinate 1,515,747, forward strand.
AAGTCTCTAGCATTCATTTTTCTATGATATTTCTAATTGTGCCCAGAGGATAAAAAGGAGTTGGCGCATCCAATAAATATAATAATTTACATGCACAAAGTTCTCTTTGAAGTTAATAGGACCTATGGAAAGGGGAGTATGCACCACAAAAATGGAGTGCAGCAGAATATAGTTCTTTCTTTTTAATATGCAATGGTATTGTGACACATTAGGATTTTCTTACTGCTTATCTCTGCTTTGTATGTGATGTTTAAGTTGGAGTTGAGCAAAATCTTCCATGTGTAGAGGAAAGATAGCCAAAAAGAGAGGATGTTATGATTGTCAAATATATACTCAGAGACCAGCTTTGTAAGATAATGTCCCAAGGTGATAGTGCCTGACATTTGTTGAGCTTGTTTAACTTTTCAAGAGGAAACCATATCCATTTTCTCATTTGATCTTCAGAATCCTATGATTTATTTAGGATATATATTTTTACTTTCACTTTACAGATGGAAAATTAGGGAAGATTTTGTAAGTTTATTTTCTTAAATAACACAGTTCCTAATAGATGTATGAAACCTGATTTTTAGTCTCAGATCTTTCCATTAAAATGGTATATTTCTTAAGTTATCTCACATATAATAATATAACAAATTTTTAATCACCACTGCTCAGCTTGAAACTAAGGTGGGGATGTGGAGATTTGAAGTCTTGCCTGCTCTGTCTCTTGTCTCCCATCTTTTCTACCCTGACTGGGTATCTTGGTGTGCCTGTAAGGGAGACTGAATTTATAGCTCCTGTGCTACTTCTCTCTTATTGCACGCATTGACATAAAATTTCTCATTGTCCTGTGACTACTTATCAATGATGATCTTTTTATTTCCAAGGCAGATGAGTGGTCAAGAGTTAGATATTCTTTCCATGACTGTTTGCTGGTCATTCTCCATTTGTCCCTGCAAATGGGTTCAGTATCTCTGTTTACTCTGTCCCAGGCTCCCTTGCTTTCTGATTCACAGTTGGCTCTGCTCGATTCCTGGCTCTGCAGGAATTCAGAAGGCAGGAGGATAAAGAGAGGGCAGAGTACTGATTTCCACTCCACTCACTGTTGTGCAGTGATTTCCCACAAGCTGTTCTCCAGACAAGGGGCTCCTGTCCAGCAACTCTCTCCCACAGCTACAGCTTCCTGCTGTTGCCCCTTCAGACTTAGAGAAGTAATGTCTCCTACACTGCTGCTTGTTCCTGGTACTTCAAATTCCCTTTTTGGTTACCTTACAACTGATCGTTCCTCTGTAAATAGTCACTTTCATCAAATGCTCTTCAATTAAGCCTTTTGAATGAGCCATCTGTTTCCTGCCAGTACTGTCTACTGAGGTGGTAAAGAAGAGTGAGTTTGTGTGTACACAAATATACACGTTGTCTGAATCCCATCTTGTTACTAGGTATTTCTAAGATCTATCAAATAAGGTAAATTCTGGTGGTCTCTTAGATGTTTGTCTCTATGACATGGACAGTTAGTCAAATCTAATCACAAGAACTACACTAGGCACTCCAGAAATTCTATGGCTAAGAATTAGCCATTCTATGGCTAAGTAAATGCTCACATATTTCCATGCTAAAATTTAACTAACAAGATGGGGGAGGGAGAGGTAAGGAAAGAGGGCATCCAAAGTTTATGACTGAGTTTACAAAGCTTTAGGATCCCTAGAGATGATGATGTTTTTCTTAGTTCTGACAACATGAAATTATTTAACCATGATTATCAACATAAGCAAAAGCATAACAGAAATTTGAGCCTAGAAATTAATCTCTCCAGAAATGTTCACTTGGTGATCCTATATGAATGTAACTAATAGTGTTAAAACAGTTTATTATGACATCTGTAGGCCTTCAGAATTAAATAGTTCTAAGCTTAGGTCTGATAAATTATCTTTAGACATCCAGTTCAACCCTGTTAGTAAACTGGCAATATTTTAATGGACATATCAAATATCCTGTCTGTTAGGATATCTTGAGGATATTTGATATGTCCATTTACTAGTCACTTTTTTGTGCCAGACTATTTGCGAGGACTAGTGATTTCAAAGTGTCCATCAACAAGTATTCAGTTGACAGAGAGAAAGAGAGAGAGAATATGAACATTGATTTTACAGAATTAAAGAGTTAAAATAAAAACAGGTATAGCCCTTGCTGTTGTAGCTCAGTAGATTTAGCACTGGACTGTGAACCAAAGGGTTGCTGGTTCAATTCCCAGTCAGGGTACATGCCTGGGTTGTAGGCCAGGTCCCCGGTAGAGGGTGCTTGAGAGACAACTACACATTGATGCTTCTCTACCTCTCTCCTTTCCTTCCCCTTTCTAAAAATAAATAAATAAATTTTAAAAAGGTATAATTGTTAGGAGAATAGAGAGGTGAGAGTGAATAAAGTTACCTAGGAGAGTCAGGAAGCTTTCCTTGTAGAAAGAGAAAATATCTATGTGTACATTCTGAAGTTGCAGTAGAGTTGGAAAACACAGAGAGTGATGGGAAGAAGCTGAACTGAGTCCAAGGAGGCAGCATGTTAAGTGCCTTGCTGATGACTTTTGAACTCTGACCTAGCAATGTGAAGCCTTCTAAGAATTATAATCAAGAAAATGGTGAAATCATATATATGTTTTGAGAAGGACATCAGTATGAGTGATGGACTAGTGGAGATCAAAAATAAATTTGGGTAGGCAGTTAAAAGATTATGCATTCATTTACACAAAAGATGGTCCTAGGAGACTTGATACGGTGAGCATGTGATACAGATGATGTGTTATAGAATTGTATTAATATATTCTATGTAATTTTATTAACCAATGTCACTGCAATAAATTCAATTTTTTATGTCAAGATTTGTTTATTATTACAACATAAACTATTAGTTATGTAGACTATGGAAAATCCATCTACTGAAAATCATTTCATCAAGGGATATTTTTAATTTCCAAAAAATAAATAATTTTCATTTTCAGACTTAAATTTGATGTATTTTGCAGGGCTTTCTCCCAGTTCTATTTTATAGACCAGTTGTTCATGTGTTTATTTTCATAAATCTCATATAGTGTTCTGCCATTTTATATATGGTAATTTACCATATATACATAATCAACAACAAAAAAATCAAATAAAATATAACCAGAGACATTGAATTAAGAACAATCTAACAATAGCCAGAGGGGAGGGGAGAAGGGGCAGTGGGGAACTGGTCAGAGGGGACAGAGGGGAGTTGGGAGTTTTAGAAACTACTATAAAGAACACATGGACAAATTCAATTTTAAAAAGTGGAGAAAAATGAATGAATTAAACTAATTTTAAGGTTTTATTTATTCATTATTTATTTATTTATTCATTTTCATTGCCATTTATATTCCTTATACCCCATTCCATTCTGCAATCACCACTCTGTTGTCTACATCCAAGTCTTTTCTCCTTTTTGCTCAATCCCTCCATTCCTATTAGAAAAACAGTGAGGTCCTAAACTAAGGCACTGACTGTGCAGAAGTAAATTAAACACATTTCTAGAAGAAAGCTAAAAAGTGACCTAAGAGATGTTAAATGTTCCTAATGTTTGTATACAAAATTAAAGGTATGAATGTTATGTAAAAGTTTTAAAGTATATTTATGTTTCAGGCCACAGATGTCATGGTTTTATTAAGTGAGATAATGAATCTGAAGAAACTTAGAAACAGTTTCACTAATATTAGGAAATTTCATCAGAATTCTATTTAGGGTTTACATGGTAGTAATGGTAGTATATATGGTGTTCAGGTGGGTGAACTAGTGAGACAAATGTAGAGTAAAATTTTCCAGTTCTCCTGTATGCTAGTGATGTACATTAATATATGTAAACCAGGGAGTGGGGGAAATAACTGAAAGGAAGACAGAAGCTAGAAGACAAAGACAAAGGATCTCCATTGTATCTGCCATATGAAAGGTTGTTCATTTACATCATCATTGAATTAATAAATGAATAAACAAATTAATTAATATATATGCATATAGATAGCATGAATAACTTAATGTGTAAAATTGGATATGTATTACTACAATACACTGGTTAATAATTATTAGCATAAGAACTGAAAGAGAAGAGAAATATCCACTGCCCTATAAACACAAAGTTCGATCAATTTTAAGAAAATTGAAAGATCACTAACCAGTTACTGAATACTAACTGATTGACTAAATGAATTATTCTCTCTGGCTAAATGAGCAAATCCAGTCTAGTCGTAAGTGTTAAGTAACGAATGACCCAAATCTTTCTGGTTGGCCTCTAGCAGCTCTAAAACAGTTGAGTAAATCTTCCAAAGTTATATTCTTGTCAGCCTTTGTCTTTTTGTGCAACCTGATTCAAATTTTCAATTGATCATGTTCTCAGTTTTGTGTTAGTGTGGGATGGTAGTTGCCAGTTCCAAGAGGTTGCCTGATTTGTTTTAAGTCTCATGCATCACACATCGTGTTTCTCTGCTTTTAGTAAAATGACTCAATCCTGCTTTAATTCTTTTATTTTGCACGAAAAGAATAACAAAAGTATCATAAAATTAAATTCTGTTTTCTTAAAATTTAATTATGCTAAAGTGTAAATATTTAAATCCACAGCGCAAGTACTGATAAAATTTCAAGAAGGTCTTTCAAATTATAGGTTCTTACTAAGTATAATAAGGGAGAAGGGGAGTCACCTGAGCAAAAGGAAGCTACATGGGTCCTTTTTGTCCCCAGTGGCTTAGGCTGGTACAGTGCAGCTGACCATACAGAAGTCTTATCTGCATCTGGTGACTGTATTATAAAATACAAGCTGAAGGCTTTTATCTGTTCATGAAACTATTCATTAATTTTTGACAGTAGGGAGGACAAGGCAAAGGAAATCCAAATCATAGTATGAAAACTTAAATTGGCCAGTTTTTTAAATGTTGTATATACTGATTCTGTGAATGTTTTTGTTTTCAGTTAAAACACTTTGTAAATGTTCTTTGACCTATAATATGATAAATTGTACTGAAGTATATAGGTGGTACAAATAATTAGGCAGAGGTTATTCCCAAACATACATCTTTTACAAATATCTCAATGTTCAATATTGTTATTTTAATCATTTCTTCTTTAAAGAAGAGTGTTCAAGAGAAGTACTATATGATTTCACTAATATGTGGAATCTAAGAAACAAACAATAAACCCTGAACAAACAAAACCAGACTGATAAATATAGAACAAACTGATGGTTGCTGGGGAAGGAAGGTGGTGTTGGAGTTGGACAAAACAGGTGAAGTAGTATCAAGAGTTACAAACTTCCAGTTACAGGATAAAGAAGTCATTACAATCTAATGCATAGGCACAGGGAATATGGACAATAGTCCTGTATTAACTTGCATGGTGACAGATGGAAAGTAGATTTATTGTGGTGATCATTTCTTAATGTATATAGAGGTTCAATCACTATTTTGTATACTTGAAGCAAATATAAAAGTGCCTTGTTAATTACACCTCAATTTAAGAAAAGAGTATTTGCCTAGGACAAATGATTCTTTGCAGAGGGAGCAAAGTTAATATTTAAGGGAAAATATTTTAAATTTATGCTTTCTTAAATTTCAAAAAATATATGATTTTGAAAGGTATCAAAATGTGCACATCTTTGTGGTGAAAAAGTTACATTCTTTTCTATTGATGTATGCACTAAAAAATTCCCATTATTTGGAATTGAGATATGGTCTTCCAAAAGTTTTTCTTAATGAAAATATATAGTAGGATAATACATTGCATAATTATATTCTGACTTTGCATTAGTAAAGTACATTTGCTTTACTTATAAATTGCATTTATAAGTTTTACAATTAAAAGAAGCACTGTAGTTGTCATGTGTTATAGAACACGCAGTTTGATTGTTACAGAGCAGAAATCTGCCAGAAACATTTTAGCTTAGCATGATGAACTTACCTTAGATCTTCGAAAAATCACATTACAATGCCAAATATTGCTTTGAATATATGTTGAAAACAGAAATAAATTTGTTGAGGTAAAGTTTCAAATCTGCTCAGAATCATGTCATTACCTGGCTAGGCACATATGAGCTCAGGATACTCCAAGGGAGTTTTGTCAATATGAATGTCACTCAGTTAATCAGAACAACTAAAGAAAAGATACTGAGTCCTGGCTGGTGTAGCTCAGTGGATTGAATGCAGGCCTGTGAACCAAAGGATCATGGTTCGATTCCCAGTCAGGGCACATGCTTAGGTTGCAGGCCAGTTCGCAGCAGGGGATACACAAGAGGCAACTATACACTGATGTTTCTTTCCCTCTCTCCTTCCCTTCCCCTCTGAAGATAAATAAATAAAAATCTCAAAAAAGAAAGAAAGAAAAGATATTGATTGTGAGTGATACAAGGAGTTTATAAGCATCACAGCAAGGATTCTAGTATACTCAATGTATGTAAAGATATAAGGATATTTGTAACATGTTTTTTTTCTAAGCCCCTTAAATATATTTCATGTGGGAAGTTATTTGCAGCCCATTTTTCTGCTTAATAGTAAACCTCCTTGAAGATTTAACTGAACTCTAACTAATGGAGGTCATATTTACCCCCAAATACCTAATTATAGACATTGTTTGTTCAAATGGTGCAGTTTATATTTTCCTAGTGTATGAAATACAAAGTTGCAGCAAGAGATGCAAACAATTGGAAAATTGTTCCATAACAGCTTAAGAACCATTGACAAATTCACTTCCAGTGCCTTCGAGAGCAGAGGTAGGCCATAGTCTTCTCTACAGCCTACCTCAAAAATGCCAGGGGAAATTTTACTTTAATTTCTTGAAAGACCTATTGATTCTGTCAAGAATTTGCTGCACACTTTGGAAAAATTTTATGGAGTACACATGGCTACATGATAGGCTTCTTATATCTGTAGCAACTTTTAGTCTAAGATGCAGAGTAACGACTAAAGACTTCTGCCTTGATAATAGCAAAGAATCACATCCACATAGGCAAGATTGTGTGCAAAGTTCACAATTTAACTAACATAAAATTCAGCTGGTGCTTTCATTTGAGAAATGTGGCAAATAAAAGCAGTTTCAATATGCACCATTGTGTTAATGTAGATGTAGCACAGATACATTAAAATTTTTCCACTGAACACCATGCTCCAAAAAAGTAGTAAAAGTAGTTTGTTTGCATGACACTGATTGACATGTAGTCTAAGAAATATATAAATGTTGTATTTTTAAAGGACTTGGCTTATGAAAATCATATTTGAGAGTGCGGAGTCAATTCACAGGGATAATTTATAATCTAGGAACTTGTCCAAGGTAATGGAAAAACTCATATATATATAAAGTTATGACATAATAAATATTAATAACCTATACTAATCTTCATCAAAGGAGAGTAATAAAAATCAAACAATCTCTTTCCAAGTTTATATCTGCAACATATCAATAGTATTCACTTAGCTTAAAACCTGTCTTGATATCATTTTACAATTTTCTTTTTATATCTTCTTCTTGCTTCCAATTCAGTTAGAAATGTACATTTCTATTATATACAGATTAGCTAAGTATACAAAAATGAGGTCAAGCATAAAAAGATCCCAGAAAACAATAAAGTTTTTGTTATTGTCAACAAAACAAGGATACATTCTTATTGCATGTAACCATCATGCAATAAGGTTCTGCAATGTCCTGGAAGAACATTAAAAATAACTTATTTGTCCCTGGCTGGTGTAGCTCAGTGGATTGAGCACAAGCCTGTGAACCAAAGGATTGAGGTTCGATTCTAGTCAGGGCACACGCCTGGGTTGCAGGCCAGTTCCCAGCAGGGAACGCATGAGAGGCAACCATACATTGATATTTCTCTCCCTTTCTCCTTCCCTTCCCCTCTAAAGATAAATAAATAAAATCTTAAAAAAAAGAATAACTGATTTAAAGAACATTTGGTGATGATTCTCTAGCAAAACTTGACTATTACATAAGGAAAAGTATCATAGTTGTGTTATTATTCTAAGACATGGGTGGCAAACACAAGGCCTCTGGGCTGAATCCAGACCTTCACTTTGTTTTATCTGACCTGGCTCCGTGTTTCTATCTGGTGGCAGCGCTGAGCTCTTACTTAATTGTTAAGGAGTACTTACATTCCTACAGTCCTAAAATTACATTTGGCCCTTTGAAGGCAGCCACAAAGCTGATGTGATCCCAGGTGAAAATAAGTTTGACACCCCTGTTCTAAGAAGAGAAACCCATAGCAAAATAGCATAGATAACCAGAATACATGGTTAGATAGAGAACAGATAAATACAATGATACTTTACTAAGAAAATATTGGCTGTGTATATTTTAAAAAAGGGTTTATAAAACATCAAATTTGGAAGCAACAAGCTATCACACCACTGCAGGGTAGTGGAAAAGAACACTGCACTCATAGGAAAAAAATCTGTATTAGAACTATGAGAAACTTTTAAAGAAAATGTGAGTTCACAAAGTTTGAATATCATAACAGGTCTGGTATCTCTCCAACATATGTTCCATATTAAAATTTTTTAAAGTTTCAAATCTTTTCTACTTCCCTGCTATGGTCTAGCTAGGAAAATTAATACTATAAATCAAATTCATCGCATCTGAAGTTATTTATATGATGAACTATGTTGAGCTTTTTAATTGTGAAAGTTTCAGAGATTTTTTTAGTGGCCTGATAGCTATGCATGGGCTCCATCTCTGGCTTTCAGATCACGTAAAACATGAGATTCTCATAATCTGATGTTCAACATTCTTTGTTAGACATAGTCTGGAGAATCAAGATTATCAAAGGGAAGTTCTAGTTGTAAAACATTTTTAAAGTTGAAATTATTGAAATTACTTAACATTATTGTGTACATGATGCCTTTATGTAGACAGTAATCTTTTAAATAACCTGAAGTGTTAAATTAATGCCTATAATGCAGCAGTTTATATAAATAACAACAATACTTTAAAAAACAGCACTAGTGGCTATATAATTTTTGGCTATAAGAACATCCCTAAACCTGAATACCTGTTTGCATCATCTGTATCTTTCTTCTTCTTTGCATTCTATCCGTGGACATTTTTCTCCTTATGACTTATGGCTTTCCTTTTATTTAGTTATATTTTCATTCATCACTCCACTTCCCCCAAATTGCATGTTTATGAATATCCTCTCCTAAGATCATCATTCTTTTTTTAAAAAGATTTTATTTATTTATTTATCTTTAGAGGGGAAGGAGAGAGGGAGAGAAACATCAACGTATGGTTGCCTTTTGTGTGTCCCCTGCTGGGAGTTGGCCTGCAGGGAACTGGCCTGCAACCCAGGCATGTGCCCTGACTGGGAATTGAACCACGATCCTCTGGTGTGCAGACCTGTGCTCAATCCACTGAGCTACGCCAGCCAGGGCCAATTTTTTTTACCGTGTTTTCTTCAATGTCTAATTCTCTCTTTACATTCTCAGTGCTTTTCAGTTAAGTTTGGTACACATTTCTAAGTGGCTCCTTTTTTTTTTCTAGGCAAAGGGAAGTCAAGATAAATTATAGTTGGCTTCTGCATTTTTGGAGCACACAGTAGACCAAGCTCTTGAAATTCATTTTCACCAGGAGCCACATCAGCCTCATGGTTGCCTTCAAAGGGCCAAATGCAATTTTGGGGCTGTGTAAACGTAACTGTTCCTTAACAATTAAGTGAGAGCTCAGTGCTGCCACCAGATACAAACAAGGTGCCGGGCCAGATGAAACAAGGTGGAGGGCCAGATTTCGCCCACGGGCCTTGTGTTTGCCACCTGTGCAGTAGACTGAAGGAAACAAATGTGAATAAATTATAAAAATGCATTGTGAGAAGACAGAGAAATGTGAAAATCGTATGGGATTACAAATGATTGAGGTTTAGCAGGAAAATGAATTATGATGAAAATATTATTTCAACCAGTTCCTGAAGGTTGATTTCAAGTTTCCCAGGTGGAGAAGAGAGAGAAGGGAAGACAGTAAAAGCAGAAGGAATAGCTTCTACAAGTACATGAAGCTGTGAAGAGCATAGCATGTACCAAGACCAGAAAACATACAACACGTCTAAAAATCAACTTATATGGGGGAAACAGGATAAGACTGAGAATATAAATTGTGCCCAAATTGTTGTTTAATGTCATGACAATTCAAGTTTTATTCTCTGTGATTGCTGGGGGCAGATGGAGAAGAGGATAAGGGGGATAAATGGTGATAGATGGAGACCTGACGTGGGGTGTTGAATGCACAATTCGGTGTACAGATGATGTGTTGTGGAATTGTGCAACTGAAACATGTATAATTTTGTTAACCAGTGTCACCACAAGAAAGTCAATAAAAAGGAAAAAAGGTGTTATTGAGATTGTAACTGTAGGCAGTAAGACTCAATTATACCAATACCAGATGAGAAAGCCCAAAATGCTTCCCAAAAGCATTTGGGAAGCACCTGAGAGAGGAGGCAGAGACATCAATCTATGAACTCTTACTTCATTGGCTCTCATTTCCCTCGAGGGCGTTAACACCCCACACTTTCAAGCTGTGCTTGCTCTGGCCAACCTCACCCCCACAGTGTCTGAGCTCAAAACCCTGGTTCAGAAAGCTAGTAAGGGGGTAGTTGATGTCAGATTTCATCAGCATGAAATAGGTAGGATCCCACATGGAACTATCTATTTGATTCACAGCTAAAAACAGAGGTGGAACTTAGAGGGTATAAGTAAGGGCACCAGATGTGTTTGTTCTAAAAGGTCACCGCAAATGAGTCCTAGGTGAAGCTAATCAACTTGATGAGATCACTAGAGCAAATATGAAATATATGCCTCCTGACATAGCCAAATTTCAGAGTAAACCCATAGAACGTATGGAATATAATTGTATTTATTTTTATATGTACTTTTCTAAGAAATAAGTCTAAAGTTTTCATCAAATTCTCAAAATGCTTCTTGATCCAGGAAACTTTAAGAAATACAAACATTGGGAGAAAAATGAAAGTGTGAGAAAATATGCAGTCATACAGTCATACTCATTGGCTTCAGAACTCATCAAAGTCTATACTCATCCCATTTTGATGAGAAAAAAATGTTTCAGAACTTAGCACTTGCTCAGGATTTGTCTCACTTTATAGAACTTGCATACGTCACAATGTTGCCCTGGAGCAGAAAATGCTTCATCATTCATCACATTTGGAACTTGTCAGTTTCAGCATTCGTCATGAATTCCTGACTGAATTAATGACAAGTATGAAGGTACCACAGTATTCTTAGAAAGTTAACATTTAAGCGTCAGAGAGGAGAAGACATTAAAAAAAGTGTTAACAGAAAACTGTACTTAATAATTATTAAATACATTTTTTAAAAAGATCACTACAAAATATCTCAGAAATAAATGACTGGTGTTAAGTGGTATCTCATTGTGGTTTTTATTTGCATCTCCCTGATAGCTAGTGATATCAAGCATCTTTTCATGTGTCTCTGGATCCTCTGTATGTCCTCCTTGGAGAAATGTCTGTTCAAGTCCTTTGCTCATTTTTTAATTGGGTTGCTTGTCTTGTCAGAATGGCTATCATAAACAAAGAAACAAACAACAAGTGCTGGAGAGGTTGTGGGGAAAAGGGGACTCTAGTTCACTGTTGGTGGGATTGCAGACTGGTGCAACCACTATGGAAAACAGTATGGAATTTTCTAAGAAAACTAAAAATGAGAGTGCCTTTTGACCCAGCAATTCCACTATTAGGAGTATATCCTAAGAACCCTGAAACACCAATCCAAAAGAACCTATGCACCCCGATGTTCATAGCAGCACAATTCACAATAGCCAAGAGTTGGAAGCAACCTAGATGCCCATCGGTAAATGACTGGATCAAAAAGCTATGGCACATTTACACAATGGAATCCTATGCTGCAGAAAGGAAGAAGGAACTACTACCCTTTGCAACATCATGGATAGAACTGGAAAGCATTATGATGAGTGAAATAAGCCAGGCAGTGAAAGACAAATACCATATAATATCACTGTTAACAGGAATCTAAACAAAACAAACAAGCAAGCAAAATATGACCAATGACACTCAAATACGGAACAGGCTGACAGGGTCCAGAGGGGCGAGGGGAGAGAATCATAGGGGAAAAGGGGAGGGACTCACATGAACAAGTATAAAGGACACATGGACAATAACTAAGGGTGGGGGGTGGGCAGGGTTGGGAATATAAGGCAGAAAGCTGTACTTGAACAAAAACTAAATTAAAAAATTATTTTAAAAAAAAGAAATAAATGAATAAATTAGGAAAAAAACAGTCCCCAAGCTTCGGTACAATGAAGGCTTGAGCTTAGTCTAGGCTCTGTTTGAATTTGAACATAGTATTGCATTCCTTAAGCCTCATTCTGCTGCTCTATAAAATAAATAATAAAGTAAACAACAGAGATTACAGAGTTATTGTGAGTATTAAATAGAAAATATGTGCAAGACACCTAGGATAAAGTAAATGCTAATTAAATGAATTATCAGAAAAAGAGAAAAATATCAGGAAGAAACTCTGTAATACAATCTGAGAAAAATATATGAAAAGAAGAAAATAATAGTTTTCATTAGGCAATTATATGACATTTAAAAGAGTTTGGATTTTCGTTGTTTGTGCCAAGAAAAATCAAAGTACAGTGATTGGGTAGAAAAGATCAGGAGAACAGTAGGTTGTGGAGTAAAGTATTAATTATCAAAGCAGACACATACAAAGCAAATATTTCACTCAATGGTAAGCTTTACAGATAATTTTAAGGATACCATCAATAAAAGCATAGGAGAAACAAAGAGGTATGAGATTTCTATACATCTTTCCAGGCTCTTCTTCCTCCTACATTAAACATGCTGCTTCTGGCCCAAAATGATATATGAGGCCTCCAAATAAGATTTTGCAGTTATCTGACACATTTAAATTATGAAATATATCTATTTTATACCCAAGAGAGTTCTATAGTTTATAGTATATCCTCCAAGGAGTCATGCCTTACAATTCCATACATTCTGGATTTATTTACTGTAGTAATATTTTATTCAAGAACATCCTGTTGAGACATTTCTTTGGATAAGATTTCTTTCTCTTAGCAAATATTATTATTCTATTTCCATGTAAGTCCAGTTGACAAGAATATTAGATCAATTCACTTGTCTGTACTTTCTTTCACCTACCATGAAAGAGACTGAATGGATCGTAAGCCAACTGCTTGAACTCTTCTACTTAGAACATTACTTGTCATCCTGACCAGCTCTAACTCTAATGTCCAATCATATTTCTTTTCCAAAAGGTAAGCAACCACTTTTTATTATTTGGTGTGTATCCTTCCAGCATTTCTTTAACTATTTACATACTAATTTGTGTATGTTGAGTTTAAATACAGGTTTATACTGTGTGTGGTGTGTTTGTATATTCATATATACACATTTTTCCTTCACAGTATGTCTTAGAGATCTTCTCATAGCGTATCATAGAAACATGCTTCAACTTTTTAACAATGTTAACAACTGAAATATTTGAGATTCCATTCTATTTGCAAGTTAAAAGCTACCCTACAACAAAATAATGGATGCTCTATAAGACATGTAATTCTGGGTTAGAGACAAAGAACTTTCTTACTAACAACAAAAGCAATATCCACAATATTAGCATTATACCAACAACCTGTGTTCCTGCTCCCACAGATAACACAAAGAAGAACAGGCAATGTCTCCAGAATGCAGAAGGTTGAATGACCTAAGCTTAGAAAACACAAATCTTTGTTAATTGGTAGTAAGAAAACCTGCTTTATTTTTAGCTCTTGGGAATATTTTACAATATGTTTAATATACTGGAAACAAACAAACATGGCCTGTGCTCCAGAGGGAGATTATCTTCTATCTTCCCAGGGTGTTCAGTAAACAAATATTTCTGCAAGTCGTGCAGAAATGTGAACAGTGCCATGGCAGATTATATTCTAATAAGCACATTTATAGAATTTCACTGTATGGACATTATTTAACCATTCTCCTATCAGTGGTCATTATCGGTTAAGGTAAAACAAATCCTTCTTTCTCAAATAATTAACTACTTTCCCAGTGTAATTTATTGAGTAAACCAAGTGTTAAAGTCATTGTCAAATTGTTTAATTATTTATGTTTTCTTCGATGTGAATGCATTTTCTAAATTTTATTTTGTTGGTTATTTTATTTTTGTTTTTAAGATTTTATTTACCTATTTATCCCCAGAGGGTAAGGAGAGAGGGAGAGAAACATCAATGTGTGGTTGCCTTTCATGCATCCCCTGCTGGAGGCTCGCCTGCAGGGAACCAGCCTGCAACCCAGGCATGTGCCCTGACTGGAAACTGAACCTCGATCCCCAGGCTCGCAGGCCCGCGCTCAATCCACTGAGCCACACCAGCCAGGGCTTGTTAGTTATTTTTTAATGAAAGTCTTTATCATGTATTATGAATGCTTATAATATAACTCTCCTTTGAATGCCCATTTTTTGTTTTTCTTTTTAAAATTTTTCTCTCAGTCCAGGTCTCACTCTATTGTCTCAAAATTGTTAAGTTGAAAAATGCTCCAAGATGGTTGCAGAGTAGCTGGAATCTCCAACCACTTGTTCCCAGGCTCAGGCCAGCCTTGCAGCTAACCTACAGAGCAATCAACTTGAAAATCCAGTGTGGAGTGTGTGTGAGTGAGTGTGTGCACAGATGAGTGTACATGCACTTGTGCAGGTGTCTGGCTGTTGGTGTGGATGTTTGCGGGAGGGGCTCTCAGTCTGGGCTCTCAGTCTGGGCTCTCCTAGCAGAGCCACAGCCACACCACTGCCCAGCCCATTGCTTCTGGCTGTGCAGGTTTGGAGCATGTGCCTTTTTGTGAAATGCACAAAATCCTCCTCAGGGGGAAGCTGTTATAGTGTCTGAACCTGGATTTCTGGCCTTGCCTCCATGTCCTCCACACTGGGCTGGACTGTGCACCACACTGTCAGGAGCCAGGGTCACCGGACTATAGTGTTTGCTGGGGAGAAAGCTGTCACCTTTCCAACTCTGGGCACCACTTGAAGCATGAGCTTGACAGAATCTGACTAAGGAGGCAGTGGATTGGCCAAGGAGCCAGGAGTGCTGGCAGCAGAGACAGGTGGTCAGAGAGGCACTGGTTGCAGAGGCTGAGGAGTGCAGTGGCAGGAGTCTAAGGCTGAGATTCATTGGAGGAAGAGTCATGGGTGCTCCACCATCATTCTGTGTTATAATGTTGCTGCTGTACTCTTACCTTCCCTTCCTCATTCTATCAGGATAATATGGCACTTGAAGGAAGATGATACATATAAGATATATTCTATTAATTTGGGAGGGAGATAGAGGAGTTGATGTGAAAAAGAAAAATTGATAAGTTGTCTCCTGTATGTGTTCCGACTAGGGATTCAATCCAAATCTGGAAACCCTCTCAAGGCAGATGTGGTAGCGATAGAGCCCCTTTGTCAGTGTCAGCCAGAGGGGAGCTCTCACTGACAAGTGGACAATAACAATCAGGATTCAAATACAACAGGGGAGTCCACATAACGCACACAAATGACATTCCTAAAGCACCCAGGTAAGGAAATCAAGGACTCTGTATTGTGGGGTCTCTCTCTGCTGCGAAGAGATGAAAACCACTGGAAACAAACCCGCCATCATTTTTTCCCTTAAAGAAGCAAAGCACAAGGCCCTGGCTGGTGTAGCTCAGTGGATTGAGCGCGGGCCTGCGAACCAGAGGATTGCGGTTTGATTCCCAGTCAGGGCACATGCCTGGGTTGCAGGCCGGTTCCCTGCAGGCTAACTCCCAGCAGGGGATGCATGAAAGGCAACCATTCATTGATGTTTCTCTCCCTCTCTCCTTCCCCTCTAAAGATAAATAAATAAATAAAATCTTTAAAAAACAACGTTAAAATAGTAGAACTAAGTGGCTGATTACTTGTAGAAGACATTTTCAAATAATCTACACCAAAAGTGAAATAAAATTTTTTAAAAAAAGAAGCAAAGCACAGGTTTTGTGTTTGTGAGTACTCACCTTGGGCTCCAGCAAAGGGAGGACGGTGCGGACTGGAGTCATTAGTGGAGAGTCTGAAGTGGGAGGCACAGGGGAGAGATTTAGGGAAGTGGCTGTGGGATCTGGGGGGCTGGGATATACCTGGGTTCCACAGCAGCCACCTTTCTTGAGAAGAGCTGGCCCCTCTCAGGGGAAAATCAATTACCTTACCCTGTAGGATACCACTCCCATACCCTCTGGAATTCCCTTCACCACATTTCTAAAATTCTGTTCTCTCTATCCTTCACCTTTTTTTTTTGTCATTTATTCAGTTTTGCTCTGTCTTGGGGTTTTGTTTTGGCGTTTTTTTCCTTTCTTTTCTCCCATCGTGCATCTTAACCCTTGCTGAGGAGACAGCAACATAAACAGACTCAGGGGTTGTCAGAGACTGGCAATAGAGTGCAGCCTATCCATACACTTTCCTGGGAAACAGACTGGTGCTTCCCCCTCATGGGGAAGCCACAGAAACATCCTCCAGATATCTGGCAGACAGAAAATTAGTGCTCTGGAGGCCTACCAGGGGCTCCACCCTGCTCAGTACAGGGAAATAATCCTGGACAGACTCAGACTAGTAGCTTGGGAGAAGGGGAACACCCCTGCCATTTTCCCTGAAGTCTGAAAGACAACTGCCATGGGTGATCCAGGAATCACAGCCCCTGTTTCAGCCAGAAGCCTTCTCAGAAATAGCTAAGATCGATGGCAGGTCAACAGGCAGAGACAGGCAGGGGTTGATCTTGTACTTGACTTGGGGTGGTTGCTGACACACCTCTGAACCCAGTGGTGATAAAGGCCAGATTTGCAGAGCAGGTTGGCCCATCCTGGGAGCACCCAAGCTGAGAGGAATCAGCCACAAACTTGGGTTGCTTATAGCTTCAAAAAGGCAGCTGAGAGCCAGATGTGGAAAGTACCTGACATTGGCTTACACCAGACTAAGACATCAAAAATGTCTCCAAAATGAAAAACCAGCAGACAAGATCTGAACTCTGCTGGGATGAATCTACTTGGTTCTTTTATTTATTTTTTTTGCCATTTTTCCTTTATTATAGCCTTTCAATTATTTTAATCTATATTTTCTTTTATTTTGATGTTCTTTTTTCATATCTCTACTCTTCAATTATTCAATTTTCTGTATTTCTCATCTTTTATTGTTTTTGTTACTTTTTGTGTTTTCATTTTCACCCATTTTCCTCTATTAATTCATTACTATTATTAGTTCTCTTTCCTTTTATCCTCTCATAATCACTTTTCTTTCTTTTGGTATTTTCATATTTTTTTGTTTTCCCCTTTCTGTATTATTTATTTCTATTTGTTCTTTTATAATTCTTTGCTTTCTTGTCATTGATATCACTGTTGTAGTTGGGATAATTTCTTGTTTTGATGTTTTGGGGTTGTTTTTGCTTTGTTCTGCCAGCATCTATACAACAAAGTACATGTGGTAGGGGTTGAGCCTCTTAGTCAACCAACCAGAGGGGAGTTCCAGCTAATGAATAGACCAGTAAAAATCAGGACCCAAACACAACAGAAGGGTCCACATAATCCACACAAAGGATATTCCTAGATCATCAAAAGATTAAGGAATCTGCAATACTAGGTCCCACAGATTCCTAACACATAGGCCTCTCTACAAAATAGAGTCAAAGCAGACCAATATAATACACAGAAATAAATACAAAGAGACAACTAAGTTTGGGAAACAAAGAAAAAAAGAAGGAATCTCCAGAAAAAGAGCTAAATAAAATTGAGGTAAGCAATTTATCCGACATAGAGTGGAAAGTAATAATGGTCTTAATGATGCACAAGGAACTTAGTAAGAATTACATTAGCATGAAAAGAGCCTAAAAATATTGAATAGGAACTGATTGGAAATGAAGAACACTCAAAGCAAACTAGATGAAGCACAGGATTAAATTACTGAGTTGAAAGAAAAATTTTAAAAAAGAGAAAAGCAACAAAAACAGGAAAAAAACTCAAAAAAATGAGGACAGTTTAAAAGAGCTTTGGAAAAACATGAACCATAATGATGTTCACATCATAGGGGTACCAGAAAGAGAAGGAAAGGATCAAGTGATAGAAAACCTGTTTGAAAAACTAATGACAGAGGATTTTCTTAATTTGGTGAGAGAAAAAGTCATGCAAGTCAAGATAGCAAGCTTAGTTCAAGGTGAATCCAAGGAGGCCCATGCCAAGATACAGTACAATCAAAAAGGCAAAATTTAAAGGAAAAAAAAAGAGAATTTTAAAGACAGTAAAGGAGAGACAGTGAGTAACATACAAGGGAACTCTAATAAGGCTATCAGCTGATTTTTCAACAAAAACACTATAAGCGAGAAGGGATTGGCATGAAGTATTCCAAGAAATAAAAACAAGGACCTGAGACCAACTACTCTATCCAGCAAGGCTCTCATTTAAAGTGGAAAATGAAATTAAGAGCTTCCCAACAAAGGAATGCTAAAAGAGTACATAGCCACCGAACCAGCATTGCAAGAGATGCTAAAGAGACTTCTTTAAGAAGATGAAGAAATACAGAGGAACACAGCTACAAGGAGGAAAATGGCAATGAATAAGTACCCATAAATAATAACCATATATGTAAATGGATTAAAGGCTCCAATTAAAATACATAGGGTAGTGGAATGGATAAAATAATATGATCTACATACATGCGTCTACAAGAGACCCAACTCAGAACAAAAGATATACACAGACTGAAAGTGAAGGGATGAAAAAAATGTTCCATGCAAATGGATGTGAGAGAAAAAGCTGAGGTAGCCATAGCAAGCAAAATAGATTCAAAACAAAGGTAATAAGAAGAGACAAAGAAAACCACTAGATAATACTTAAAGAAGTGGTACAACAAGAGAATATAACTTTTGTAAACAAATATGCCCAATAGAGGAACATCCAAATATATAAAGAAAATCTCAATGGCTTTACAAAAGAGATAGACAACAATAAAGTCATTGTAAGGGATTTTAACAATCCACTGTCAATGATGGATAGGTCTTCCAAACCAAAAAATCAACAATGATATCACAGCATTGAACACACTCTTGATCAAATGGACTTAATTGATATTTACAGAACACTTCATCACAAAGGAGTAAAATATACATTCTTCATAAACACACATGGATCATTTTCAAAGATAGACCACATTGTAGGACACAAAATAAGATCAACAAAGAAAATTGAATCATATCAAGCATCTTCTCAGATCACAATGGCTTAAAACTAGAAACCAAACCCAAGAAAAAATTCCAAAACATCCAAATACATGGAGGCTGAATAGCATGTTATTGAATAATAAGTGTGTTAACAATGAGAACAAGGAAGAAATCAAAAAGTATCAGGAAACAAATGAAAATGAACACACAACAACCCAAACCAATGGGACACAGGGAAGGCAGTCCTGAAAGGGAAGTTCCAACTGTGTATCAGTACAGATCTACCTAAAGAAGATAGAAAAATCTCAAACAAACAACATAACCATACATCTAAAAGTACTAGCTGACAAAAACAAACTAAGCACAGAGTGAGCAGAAGGAAGGAAATAATCAAGATCAGAGAAGAATTAAATGATAGGGAGACTAAAAGAACAATTCAACAGATTGATGAATTCAGAAGTTGGGTTTTGAAAATATAAACAAAACTGACAAGTCTTTAACCTAATTCATGAGAGAGAGAGAGAGAGAGAGAGAACCCAATTAAAATCAGGAGCAAAAGAAGTGAAGTTACAACCAATAACATAGAAATAAAAAGGATTGTAAGAAATTACTATGAGTAATTTCTCGTTGACAAGAAATTGTACAACGGGAGCAGAATGGATACATTTCTAGAAACATACAATCTACCAAAACTGGTCAGGTAAAAGTAGAACACTTGAATAGACTGATAACAACTAACAAAATTGAAGCAGTAATCAAAAAACTTTCAGGACACTAAATCTCTGGCCCAGATGTCCTCACAGGTTAATTTTAACAAACATTCAAAGAACTTTTACTTATTCTTCTTAAACGATTCCAAAAAATTCAAGAAGAGAGAAGACTCCCCAACTCTTTTTTATGAGGCCAGTATTATCCTTATTCCAAAACCATGTAATGCACAACAAAGAAAGAAAATGGCAGAGTATATCTCTGATGAACATAGATGCTAAAATCCTCAACTAAATACTACCAAACTGGATCCAGCAATACATCAAAAATGTCATACACAATGGCCAAGTGGAATTTATTTCATGATGCAAGGATGGTTCTATATTCACACATCAATAAATGTGAAAAATCACATAAATGAAAGACAAAAATTACGTAATCATATCAATAGATGCAGAAAAACCATTTGATAAAATTCAGCAGCTATGTATGACAGAAACACTCAGAAAAGTGAGAATAGAGTGAGCATACCTCAAGATAATAAAGGCCATATACATGAAACCTACAGCCAGCACCATGCTCAATAGGCAAAAACTAAAAGCTTTCCCTCTAAGATCAGGCAGAAGACAAAAATGTCTGCTTTCACCATTTCTTTTCAACATACTATTGGAATTTCTAGCCATGGTGATCAGAAAAGAAAAAGAAATACTAGGCATCCAAATTGAAAAGGAGGAAGAAACGCTGTCACTGTTTGCAGATGAAATGAGAGCATACATAAAAAACCTATATACTCCACCAGAAAACTAGTAAGTGAATTTGGCAAAGTAATGGACACAAATTCAACTTTTAGAAATTGATGGCATTTTTGTACACCAACAATGAAATATCAAAAATAAATGAAGACAGATTTCATTTATTATGGCAACAAAATAATAAAGCACCTAGGAATAAATTTAACCAAAAAGGTAAAAAAAATATCTGTACTCAGAAAACTAGAATACTGAAGAAAAAAATTGAGGAACATACAAATAAAAGTATGTACCTTGTTCATTGATTGGAAGGATTAACATCATTAAGAGTCAATACTGTCCAAAGTAATCTATAGATTCAATGAAGTCCTATTAAAATACTCATGGTATACTTCTCAGATATAGAACAAATATTCCAAAAATTTATATGGAACGAAAAATGACCCCAAAAGCCTCAGCCATCTTGAGAAAGAGCAAAGTTAGAGGGATCACAATACCTGACATCAAAATATACTATAAGGACACTGTAATCAAAATAGTGTAATACTAGCATAAGAATAGTTACATAGGCCCCAGCTGGTGTAATTCAGTGGATTGAGCACAGGCCTGTGAACAAAAGCATCTCCAGTTCAATTCTCAGTTAGGGCACAGGCCTGGATTGTGGGCCGGGTCCCCAGTGGTGGGTGTGTGAGAGACAAATACACATTGATGTCTCCTACCCTTCCCCTCTCTCTAAAAATAAGTAAATAAAATATTTTAAAAATAGTCACACAAATCAATGGAAGAATATAGCCCAGAAATAAATCCATGTCTTTAAATATATATATATATATTTATTTTTAGAGATAGAGGAAGGAAGGGAGAAAGAAAAAGATAAACATCAACGTGTAGTTGTCTCTCACATGGCCCCCACTGGGGACCTGGCCTGCAACCCAGGCATGTGTCCTGACCAGGAATTGAATTTGTAACCCTTTGATTCACAGTCCACACTCAGTTCACTGAGATACACCAGCCAGGGCTAAACCCACATCTTTATAGTCAATATCTGACAAAGGAGACACAAGAATACAATCTTTTTTAAAAATGGTGTTGAGACAACTGGACTGGTATATGCAAAAAAGAAAATGAAACTAGAGCACCAATTTACAGCACACATCAGAATGAAATCTGAATGGATAAAAGACTCAAATATAAGTCAGGATATCATAAGAATCATAGTGAAAAACATAGGCAGCAAAATTTCAGATATCTCACATAGCAATGTTTTTGCCAAAACATATCCTTTTGCAAGGGAAATGAAGAAAAAATAAACAAATTGGACTGCATTAAATTTTTAAAAAAGCTTCTGTATAGCTAAAGAAACCATCATCAAAATGAAAAGGGTACCAACTGTATGCAAGAACATTTACTAACAGTATATCGGATAAAAGTTTGATCTCCAAAATACGTAAAGAACTAATATGACTCAACAGCAGGAAGACAAGCAATCCAATTAAAAGATGGGCAAAGGACTGAACAAACACTTCTCCAAGGAGGACATATAGAGGGCCCATAGACATATGAAAGGATGCTCAACAACGCTAGCCAGCAGAGAGATGCAAATTAGAACTACAGTGACATAGTACCTCATATCTACCAAAATGGCTATTGATCAACATTAATAAATTGCCAAAAAAAAAACAATTGCTAGCGAGGATGTGGAGAAAAGAGAACCCTAGTACACTGTTGGTGGGAATTCAGACTGGTGTAATTACTGTGGGAAACAGTATAGGGCTTCCTCCAAAAATTAAAATTGCTTGTTGACCTAGCAATTCCACTTCTGGGAATATACTGTTAGACTCGTGAAACACCAGTTCAAGTGAACTTTGTACCTCTATGTTCATAGCAACACCATTTACAATAGCCAAATTTGGAAATAGCCTAAGTGCCCATCAATAGACAAGTAGATAAAAAAACTATGGAACATTTACAGAATGGAATATCATGCAACACGAAAATAGAAAGAATTTCTGCCTTTCACAAAAGCACCCATGAAACTGTATACTATTATGGTAAATGAAGTAAGTCAGTTGGTGAATGGCAAATATCTTATTATCTCACTTGTAAGAGGAATCTAATAAAGAAAATACACTAGTGAGTAGAATGGAACCAGAGGCATGGAATCAGGGAATGGAATGACAGCTATAAGAGGTGAGGGAGGAGATACCAAGGAATTAAAAGAAGGTGAAGAGTAGTCAGAGAACATACATGCAGGATCTAAGGACATGGATGATGGTGTGAGATATGGGAGGCAGGTCGGGTGCAGGAGGGCAAAAGGGGGAAATGGGAGATCTGTAATAGCATAGCAATAAAATATCAAAAATTAAATATCAAAAATCGACCTATCTGATCCCTTAAGGCCACCTCATCAGAATAAGTCTTACGCTGATGATTAGAGACTTCTAATTAGGCTATTTCAAATTGATTTATTGAGCAAATATACAGGTTGTGTTCTGTCTTTGCTACAAATCTGAGTTCCTTCCTTTCTGCACTTCAAGGTATGTGTCATCATTTAAACCACAGTCCTTAGTGATCCAATGAAGCTATTTTCATCCTATTTTCAAAAGACAGAAACAGGGAAAGTGATAGAAAACAATACCTTAGACCTTTGGGTTAAGAACTGAAGTTGATGTGATATTCATTACATCATAGTACATGAACTTCCTGTTATCTTGATCTAAGAATGGAACCCAGTGAATCCACAGCTCCAGATTCACTTACCACTTTTTATATCTGTTCTGTGTTCTCTTTTATTCCACAGATCTATTTAGCTTGTTTTGAGCAAAGGAGGACATCAAATGTTAAGTTTAAAATTCTATCTTGACTAGAAGTAAATATAAGTATTCATACATCGCAATAGCACCAAACAAACACACCAAACCATCAGTTTGTTCTTTATTTCCATGCCTTTGGTTCTATTTTGCTCATTTGTTTGTTTTCTTGATTATATTCCATCTATACTGACAGTGCCCAAGGGAGAGGAGTGAGGGGGATAATGGGGAAAAGAAGGGAAAGGGGCAAGTCAAGGAACGTGAATAGAGCACTCATGGCCATGGAAAATGGGTAGGATTGACTGTGGGAGTGTCAGGAGTGATGGGAAAGGGGAAAGCAATGGAGTAAAAGGCAGAAAAACTGTAACTGAACAATAATAACAAATAAAAGACTTCTGGCCAAGATGGAGGCATAGGTAGACACACTGTGCCTCCTCACACAACCCAAATGACAACAATTAAAAAGAAAAAACCAGCCAGTACTGACAGAAAATTGAACTGTATGGAAGTCAGACAATCAAGGAATTAAAGTATACACATTCATCCACACCGATAGGAGGGATGGAGTTGGGCAGCTGGGACGAAGAGGGCTCCCTACAAAGCTGCGGCTGGTGAACCCAGCAAGGTTGCAGATTGTGGAAGGGTGTGGCATACAAGGCAGCTGGCAGACCAGGCAGTTCCACATTCGCACACAGATAAACTAGGCTCATCTGGGGGGCAAGACAGCTTACACAATCCAGGGTCCCAGTGCAGGGAAATAAAGGCTCAAAACACCAATTGAAAACACCTGTGGGGGTTGAGGTGCTGGGAGAGACTTTCAGCCTCACAGGAGAGTTCACTGGAGAGACCCATGGGTCCTTGAACATACACAAACCTACCCACATAGGAATAGCACCTGAAGGGCTGAATTTGATTGTGGGAAGCAGGGGAAGTGACTGAAATCCAGCAGAGAAGGGAACAAGTTCCACTAATTCCTCTCAGACCCCTGCCGCACATACAGTGTCACAACCCAGCATCTAGGTTGCCCCGCCCGAGTGAACACCTAAGGCCCCACCCCTCACTACATAACAGGTGCATTAAGACAATAAAAATGGCCCAAATGGCAGAACAGATAAAAGCTTCAGAAAAAATAAAACTAAGCAACAAAGAGGTAGCCAACTTATCAAATGCACAGTTCAAAGCACTGCTAAACAGGATGCTCACAGAATTGGTTGAATTTGGCCTCAAATTAGATGAAAAAGTGAAGGCTATGCTAAGTGAAATAAAGGAAAATATACAGGGAACCAATAGTGTTGGGAAGGAAACTGGAACTCAAATCAATGGAGTGGAACAGAAAGAAAAAGGAAATACCCAATCAAAAGAGAATGAAGAAACAAGAATTCAAAAAAATGAGGAAAGGCTTAGAAATCTCTAGGAAATCTTTAAATATTCCAATATCTGGATTATAGGGGTACCAGAGGGAAAGAGGAAGAGCAACAAGTGGAAAAGTTACTTGTCCAAATAATAAAGGAGAACTTCCCCAGCCTGGCAAAGGAAATAGACTTCCAATAAGTTCAGAGAGTCCCAAAGAAGTTAGACCCAAGGAGAAATACACCGAGGCACATCGTAATTACATTACCAAGATTAAAGATAAACAGAGAATCTTAAAAGCGGCAAGACAAAAGGAGAGTTACCTCCAAAGGAGTGCCCATAGGACGGTCAGCTGATTTCTCAAAAGACACCTTACAAGCAAGAAGGGACTGGAAAGAAGTATTCCAAGTCATGAACGGCAAGGGCATGCATCCAAGATTACTCTATGCAGCAAACTTTTCATTTAGAATGGAAGGGTAGATAAAGCACTTCTCAGATAAGGTCAAGTTAAAGGACTTCATCATCACCAAACCCTTATTATATGCAATGTTAAAGGGACTTATCTAAGAAAAAAACTTGTACAGTAAAATGACAGCAAACTCACAATTATAAACAACCACATCTAGAGTAAAAAAAACAAAAACAAACAATAGAACAGAAACAGAACCACAGAAATGAATATCACATGGAGAGTTTTGAACAGGGAAGTGGGAGGGGGAGAGAGAGAGGAAAAGTACAGAGAATAACTAGCATATATGGTAGAGAGAAAATAGACAAAGGGAGGTTAAGAATAGTGTGTGAAATGTAGAAGCCAAAGAACTTATAAGTATGACACACGGAAATGAACTAAAGAAGTGAATGTGGGTGGGAGAGAGTATCTGACCGACCACAACCTCACTGCTATCTAGGTCCAACTCACTAGCCTTCCCACTCCAACAAGAGATTTATCTCGTGTCCATCATCTCCTAAAAATGGCAAGTTGGGTTGAAGATTATAGTTAACTACTACATATAGCATAAAGATCTTCAATTTCTTCTCTACTGGCTGTGACTGTAAATATCATAAAATACTCTCCCGCTATCATAAACCATTTACCCTCCAACTCTAACTGATCACACACAAACACACAAAAAAGTAGGTGCAAGCACAGAACACCAGGATAACCAAAAAAGACTGCACCACTGAATTTCATGGGTATTCTACCACAGAAGTTCACACCATAAACCCAGGGAGTCAGAACAGATCAACTTAAGAAGCTGAGGCTAACAAGCAGAGTCTCACAAACAATGGGAAGACAAAGAAAAAATCCCCAAATGAAAGGAAAGGAGGAAGCCTCAAAAGGAATGTTAGATGAAATAGAGGAAAATCAACTATCAGATATTGGATTCAAAGCACTGGTGATCAGGAAGTTCAAAGAGCTCACCATGAGCTACCAGAAACTACAGGGAAACTACAACAAACTCACTGCAAGGTATATCAACATGAAAAAGGAAATAGAAACTATCTGCAAGGGACAAGAGAAAATGAAGATTACAATTTCTGAATTGAAGAACACAGTAGAAGAAATCAAAACTAGAATCAATGAAGCAGAAGATAGGATCAGCGAGTTAGGATACAAAGAAAAAAAATCACAGGAAGAGCAAGAAAAGGAAAAGAGGCTCAGATGGAATGAAGAGGGATGAAGAGAAATGCAAGATAATATGAAATGTAATAATATTTGAATAACAGGGATACCAGAAGGAGAAGAAGAAAAACAAGGGATAGAAAACCTATTTAAAAAAGTAATGAGAGAAAACTTTCCTAGTCTGATGAGAAAAAAAGTCACACGAATCGAGGAATCACAGAGAGTCCCAATCAAGAGGAACCCAAAGAGGCCCACTTCAAGACACATCATCATTAAAATGGAAAAATTCCAAGATAAAGAGAGAATCTTAAAGGCAGCAAGGGAGAAAAAAAGGTGTAACATGCAAGGGAGCCCCAATAAGGTTAGCTGCTACCTTCTCAATAAAAACACTCCAAGCAAGAAGAGAATGGTAAGAAATATTCCAAGTAATGAGAACCAGTGGCCTGAAACCTAGGATATTTTACCCAGCAAGGCTCTCAATCATGACAGAAGGCCAAATAAAGATCCTCCAAGACAAAAGAAGTCTAAAAAAATACACCTCGACCAAACCACCCCTGCAAGAAATATTAGGACTGTTTTAAGGAAGGTAAACGGAGAGACAGAAAGGAACACAGGTACAAAAATGGCAATGAATAAGTACGTATCAATAATAACGTTAAACATAAATGGATTAAATGATCCAATCGAAAGATATAGAATAGCTGAATGGATAAGAAACTAGGACCCACAAATATGCTGCCTACAAGAGACCCACCTCAGGAAAAAAAGACCTACACAGACTAAAAGTGAAGGGCTGGAAACAAATTTTCCAAGCAAACAGCCAGGAAGAAAAAAGCCGGGGTAGCAATACTCATATCAGACAAAATAGACTTAAAAAAAGAGGCCATAATGAGACCCAGAAGGTCACTTCACAATACTCAAGGAAAGAATACACCAAGAAGACATTAAGATCGTAAATATATATCCACCCAACATAGGAGCACCCAAATATATAAAGAAAATCTTACAGGACTTCAAGAAAGATGTTGACAGCAACACAATTATAGTAGGGGATTTTATTACCCCAGTGTCAAAAATGGATAGATCTTCCAAACAAAATATCAACAAAGATATTGTGGGATTGAACAATATCCTAGATGAAAGGGACCTGACTAATATATATAGAGCCCTGCATCCCAAAGAAGCTAAAAACACATCCTTTTCAAATGCACATAGAAGACTTTCAAAGATAGACCACATGATAGAACACAAAATGAGCCTCAACAAATTCAAAAAAATTGAAATTATCCCAAGCATTTTATCAGATCACAATGAACTGAAACTGGAAACCAACCCCAAGAGAAAAGACCCAAAACATTCAAAATCATGGAGATTGAATGGCATGCTATTAAAAAATGAATGGGTCAAGAATGAGATTAGGGAAGAAATCAAAAAGTTTCTGGAAACAAATGAAAATGAACTCACACCAAACTAAAACTTATGGGATACAGCGAAGGCAGTCCTGAGAGGGAAGTTCATAGCAATACAGGCTTACTTAAAGAAGATAGAAACAGCCCTGGCTGGTGTAGCTCAATGGATTGAGCGCGGGCCTGCGAACCAGACAATCCAAGTTCCATTCCCAGTCAGGGCACATGCCTGGGTTGCAGACCAGTTCCCAGCAGGGGCCAGTTCCCAGCAGGGGCCAGTTCCCAGCAGGGGATGCATGAGAAGCAACCATACATTGATATTTCTCTTCCTCTCTACTTCCCTCCCCCCTAAAGATAAATAAACAAAATATTTAAAAAAGAAGATAGAAACATTTCAAACAAACAGCTTAACCCTACGCCTGCAAGAACTTGAGGAACAAGAGCAAAGACACCCCAGAGCAGGTAGAAGGAAGAAAATAACAAATATATGAGCAGAATTAAAAGACATAGAGACTACAAGCATAATTCTAAAGATCAATGATTACAGGAGTTGTTTTTTTTAAAGATAAACAAAAACAGACAAGCCTTTAAGTAGGCTCATTAAGAAAAGAAGAGAGAGGACCCAAACAAACACAAATAGAAATGAAAGAGAAGAGATTACAACTGATACCACAGAAATAGAAGGGATTGTAAGAAATTACTATGAAGAGCTGTATGCCAAGAAATTTGAAAACCTAGGTGAAATGGACACATTTCTAGAAAAATATAATATTCCAAAACTCAATAAAGAAGAAGCAGAAAACCTGAAGAGAGCAATAACAGCAGATGAAACTGAAGCAGTAATCAAAAAACTCCCATCACACAAAAGCTCCGGACCAGATGGTTTCACAGGAGAATTCTACAAAGCATTTAAGGAAGAGCTAACACCTATTCTTCACAGACTATTCCAAAAAATCCAAAATGATGGGAAACTCCCAAAATCTTTTTATGAAGGCAGCATCACCCTAATTCTAAAACCAGATAGAAACACAGCAAAGAAAGAAACCTTCAGGCCAATATCGTTGATGAACATAGAGGCTAAAATCCTCAATAAAATATTGGCAAATCGCATCCAACAACACATCAAAAAGATCATACACCATGACCAAGTGGAATTCATTCCAGGGATGCAAGGATGGTTCAATATTCGCAAATCAGTAAATGTAATGCATCACATAAACAAAAACAAAGACAAAACCACATGATCATATCACTAGACTCAGAAAAAGCTTTTGATAAGGTACAACACCCATTTATGATAAAAACACTCAGCAAAGTAGGGATACAGGGAGCATTCCTCAATATAATAAAGGCCATATATGAGAGACCTACAGCCAACATCATACTCAATGGGCAAGAACTAAATTTTTTCCACTAAGATCAGGAACAAGACAAGGTTGTCCATTTTCACCACTTCTATTCAATATAGTATTGAAAGTTTTAGCCACAGCAATAAGACAAGAAAAGGAAAGAAAGGCATCCAAATCAGAAAGGAGGAAACAAAACTATCATTGTTTGCAGATGACATGATAGTGTATATGGAAAATCCTATAGAGTCTACCCAAAAGGTACTTGACCTAATAAATGAATTTGGCAAAACAGCGGGTTACAAAGTCAATATCCAGAAACCAAAGCCATTTTTATATACTAACAATGAATCAGCAGAAACAGAAATCAAGAAAAAAGATCCCATTTGATATAGAAAAAGAAAAATAAAATATCTGGGAATAAACCTAACCAAGGAGGTAAAAGACTTGTATGCAGAAAACTACACAACACTGAAGGAAGAAATCAGGGAAGATACAAACAAATGGAAACATATATCGTGTTCCTGGATTAGAAGAATTAACATCATCAAAATGTGCATACTACTCAAAGCAATTTAGAGATTCAATGCAATACCTATTAAAGTACCAGTGACATATTTCACAGACATAGAACAAACACTTCAAAAAATTTATATGGAACCATAAAAGACCCCGAATAGCAGCTACAATTTTGAGAAAGAAGAACAAAGTAGGAGGGGTCACAATACCTTATATCAAACTGTATTACAAGGCCACTATAATCAAAGCAGCCTGGTACTGGCACAAAAACAGGCACATAGACCAATGGAACAGAACAGAGAACACAGAAATTAATCCAAGTCTCTATGGGTAATTATTATTCGATAAAGGGGGCAGCAACATAAAATGGGGTAAAGATAGCCTCTTCAACAAATGGTGTTGGGAGAACTGGACAGCTACATGCAAAAAAATGAAACTCGAGCACCAACTTACACCATACACCCAAATAAATTCAAGGTGGATAAAAGACTTAAAAATAAGCCATGACACCATTAAAGTCTTAGAGGAGAACATTGGCAGGAAAATATCAGATATTTCACACAGCAATATTTTTACTCATATGTCCCCTAAAGCAAGGAATATAAAGGAAAGGATAAACAAATGGGATCTCATTAAAATAAAAGGCTTCTGCGCAGCTAAAGAAAACAGCATTAAAATAAAAAGACAACCAACTGTATGGGAAAACATATTTGCCAGTGATACCTCAGACAAAGGTTTAATCTCCAAAATATACAAAGAACTCACATGACTTCACTCTAAGAAAAGAACTAACCCAATTAAAAATGGGGATAGGATTTGAACAGACACTTCTCCAAGGAGGACATACAGAGGATCCACTCACATCTCACATGAAGAGATGCTCAATATCGCTTGCTATCAGAGAGATGCAAATTAAAAACACAGTGAGATACCACTTCACACCGTTGAGAATGGCTATCATAAACAAAGCAATAAACATCAAATATTGGAGAGGGTGTGGGGAAAAGGGGGCTCTGGCCCACTGTTGGTGGGATTGCAGACTGGTACAACCATTATGGAAAACAGTATGGAATTTTCTCAGAAAACTAAAATTGGACCTGCCTCTTGACCCAGCAATTCTACTGCTAGGATTGTATCCTAAGAACCCTATATAAACACCAATCCCAAAGAACATATGCACCCCAATGTTCATAGCAGCACAATTTACAATAGCCAAGAGTTGGAAGCAACCTAGGTGCCCGTCAGTAAATGAATGGATCAAAAAACTGTGGTACATATACACAATGGAATTCTATGCGGCAGAAAGAAAGAAGGAGCTCCTACCTTTTGCAACAACATGGATGAAACTGCAAAGCATTATAGTGAGTGAAATAAGCCAGGTGTTGAAGGACAAATACCATATAATCTCACCTTTAATAGGAAGCTAAACAATGAAACAAACAAGCAAGCAAAATAAAAATAAAGACACTTAAATAGAGAACAGGGGAACAGTGATCAGAGGGGAGAGGGGAGAGCATTTCAGGAGAAAAAGGGGAAGCCTTTATAGGAACAAGTATAAAGGGCATATGGACAAAAGCTAAGGTGGGTTGGAAATGGAATGGAGGTGGGGAGCACTGGGTGGTTGGGCTGGGATTGGGGTAAAAAATAGAAAACTGTAGTTGAACAATAATTAAATAAATAAACCAAAGAAAATAATAAATGGAGAACTGGAAACACTTGTACACTATAGGTGGGAATGCAAATGGTTGTAACTTCTATGAAAAACAGGATGGAATTCCCTCAAAATAATAATAATAATAAAACTACCATATGATCCAGAAATTATACCTTTGAGTATTTATCTGAAGGGAATAAAAATATTCACACTAATGTATCTACAACTCCATGTTCATTGCAGCATTTTTATAATAAACAGTACAGAAGCAACCCTAGTGTTCACTGGTAAAATGAATGAAGTCAATATGACACACATATACACAATACTTCCAGAAAAATATTATTCAGCTATGAAAAGAAGGAAATTCTGCCCTTTGCAATAATATGGATATACTTCATGTCAATATGCTGAATGAAAGAAGCCAGAGAAAGACAAATCTTCTATCACACTTTTATGTGGAATAGACATAAATAGATAGATATATGCATAAATATAGATAATATAGATATAAAGATATAGATATATAGATATAAATTAGATACCTATCACCTGAAAATCAAACTTGAACTCCTAGATACAGAGAACAGATTGGTTATGGCCTGAGGCAGGAGGGTGGGCAAAATGAATGAAAATGCTAAAAAATATGATTTCTCAGCTTTTCGGCTAAGATCAAGTATGAAAATGCTTAAAAGATACAAACTTCTACTTTTTTAAAGATGGTAATTTACATAGAATTGTAGAAATTCATGCCATGTAATTTCTTCACAAAGTTACAAATTGACATCTAAAGTTATGGATTCAAGTTGAGCTATGTTACATCAATTTAGTTCTTCTACAGAAAAACACTTATTGATTGCATTTCCAACTTCAGAACTTTCTTCAGTGCCGTAATAATTTTAAGAATTTAAAACACTTACATGCTTTCCATATAAAAAATTGTGATGTCTGGTTCCTCAAGAAACAATTACTCAGAATCTAGATTCAACTTTCTGGGAGGTAGGGACATTGGAAGCAAGAAGGAAAGGAAATCACTATGCTTCGTTTTAAAATGTATTAATTTTATTAAATTAAATATTTTTAAAATTTTAATTATAACCACCCATTGATTACAAACAAAACAACTGAAAATAATAATAATTATTATTATAAATGACATTTTAGTAAAGCTCACACATCCAATGAAAGCTTTTTATTATTTAAAATTCTGAAAACATGTAAAAACAATAATTTATCTTTTAAGAAATGTGGTGACAGGATCCAAGATGGCAGCAAAGGAGGTAAATATTACATTCACCTTTTCCAAGGACTAATCTGGAATTACAAGTAAAATATAGAACAATAAACCTAAATAACTAATTGAAGACTATCTTAACAGAAGATTTATAAATATCTCAGCTTCAAAGGTCAAAAATATTAGCAGTCTTGAGAAAGAACAAAAATAGATATATCACATTACCTGATATAAAGCTACACTATAAGGCTATAGAAATTAAAACAGAATGAAATTGGGATAAAAACAGACATGCAAGGTATGTCCAGAGAGTATCTAACCATTAATATGAAAAATATAAACATTTATTGAAGAAGATGCAAGATACAAGAGACAATGACACCTCAGTCCCCTTCCAGGTTGTCACCTTGGGACCTCACACAGTTGTCTCAGCATCTCTTCCACTGTTCAAAACACTGCACAATCATTTGTTGGAATTGCCATCAGCTACCCCGTTATATTTTCCTGGATCTCACCAATGATCTGAAATCTCCTCCCTTTCAAAGATGGTATTAGTTTTGGAAAAAGGTAGAAGTCACCAGGTGTCAAATCTATGATGTAAGGGGGCTGAGTCACCTAGGTGATTAGATGTTTTGCCAAAAATGTTCCACAAGACTGGATGCATGAGTGGGTGCATTGCACTGAAGCTGCCAATCACCAGTTGCCCATAGCTTTAGCTGTTTTTGTCATATTATATCTATCACCAAGCAAAGCACAGTGAGGTAGTATTCCTTATTAGCTGTTTGGCCTGGAGGGGTGTACTCATGAAGGACAACACCTTTCCAAATCAGAAACACAGTTAATGTGGCCTTGATTTTGTCATGCCTTCCTTAGGCGTGGAGAATGAGGCTACTTCCTTTGGAATGAATGGGCCTTCATTTCAGGATCATAACCATAGACCCACAATTCATCTCCAGTTATGACCTTGAGGAAATAAGGTTTATTGGTAGTGGTTTGAATGAAGTCATTAGTAACTGCAGTGCAATGTTCCTTCTGCTTTGGTAGCAGACCTGTAAATTAATTTTGCCACGATATGTTTCATGCCAAAATCCTGCATCAAAATCTTGGACATGGTAGGTAGTTTTTGGAATCCCCAGATCAGCTTCTAGTTCTTGTGCTGTCAGTTGCCGATATTTGTTGGTCAGAGGCTGTACACATTAAACATTCTCAGGTGTTTTGCTTGCTGCAGCCCTTCCAGAATGTGGATCATTTTCAATAGATTTTTGACAATCTTTAAAGCATTTGTGCCACACTTTTATTTGCACTGCACTCATTGTATTGTCCCTGAAAGCCTTCTGAAACATCAAATAGTTTCCATGGGGGCATGTTCAAGCTTAATGCAAAATTTGATGTAGATTAATTGCTTTACTCACTCAGCCATTTTTAATGTGATGGCCACACAGTACATATACTCACTTGACAGTGTCTAGCACCCCCACTGACTAGTTGAACTTGTCATTGTACTCTAGTCCACTTTTCTTTGCTTCCAGGTTACATTGATGTCACACAAACTGTCCTTATTATATTAACAGTGTCTAGACTTTTTCCAGGCAGATCTCATGTAGATCAATTGAACAAAATAGAGAGCCCATAAATAAACTCATGCCTATAAGATCAAATAATATTTGACAAAATAGGCAAGAACATAAAATGGGGTAAAAACAGTCTACTCAATAAGTGGCATTAAAATTTGGATAGGTACATATAAAAATGAAGCCAGATAAAAATGCTTACGCTATACACAAACATAATTCAAAGTGAATTAAATACAAATGTAAGACTAAAACTATAACACTTTTAAAAGAAAATATAGGCAGTTAAATCTCTGACATTTCTCCTAGTAATATAAATTTTGATATATCTTCTCAGGCAAGGAAAATATAAGAAAAATAAACAAATAGGACTGCATAAAACTAAAAAAGTTTTTGCACAAGGAAAGCATTAAGAAAATGAAAAGACGACCAAGCGAGAACATATTCACCCATGACATATTTGTAAAGGGTTAATATCCAAAATTTATTTAAAAATTCATACAATTGAATACCTAAAACACCAATCAATCCAATTTAAAAAAATGGCAGAGGACCTGAATGGACATTTCTCCAAAAAAGACATACCAATGGACAAAAGACATATGAAAATATGCTCAATGTTACTAGTAATTGAAGAAATGCAAATTAAAACCATGATGATATGTCACCTCCCACCTATCAGAATGGTTATCATGACTAAATAAACAAACAATAAAAGTTAGTGAGGATGTGGAGAAAAGGGAACCCTACTGCACTGTGAGTGAGAATGCAGTTTGGTGTATCCACTATGGAAAACAGTATGGAGATCCTCAAAATATCAAAAATAAAACTGCTTATGACCCATCAATTAATTCTACATCTGAGTATACATCCAAAGAAACCCAAAACACCAATTTGAAAGAATATATGCACCTTTATGCTCATTGCAGCCTATTTGCAATAGCCAAGATACAGAAGCAGCCTACGTTCCCATTGGCAGATAAGTAGATAAAAACTGGTTGTCCATATATAGTGGAATATTACTCAGCCTTATAAAAGAATAAATACTTGTGACAGCATGGTGACCTTAGAGAATAATATTATGCTAAGTGAAATAAGTCAATCAAAGGAAGACAAGTACCATATGGCTTTATGTATATATGGAATCTAAAGTACAATATAAAGAAACAAACACAACAGAAGCAGACTCAGAGATACAGATAACAGACCGATTGTTGTCAGAGGAGAGGATGGGTGGGGACTGGGAGAAAAGGATGAAGAAGTTGAGAAATACAAATATGTAGTAACAAAATAGCCTCAGGGAAGTAAAGCAAAGGATATATAGCCAATAATATTGTAAAAATATATATGTCATGCCAGGTGGGTGCTGGGAGAACTCTTTGTAAAGTGTATGATTGTCAAATCACTCTGCTGTACAACTAAAACCAATACAAGATAATATTAAATATAAACTGGAGTTGAGGAAAATAATAAAAGCTTGGAGTCATGAAAAACAAAAGTGGTAACTTAAAATACAATAACAAAGCCTTTCATTTTCTATTGTTACTGAAAAATTTTTTATAGAAGCTCTCAACATTTCAATAAATTCTTAGGCACAGTTAATGAAGGATAATACAATCAGAACTTGAAAGACTTTTTTCCCAACTTTTTACTTAGATTGCCACTTATATACTGACAATGTAAATTAAAAAGAGAAATATATATATTTAAAACAGCAGGCCTACATATTTATATGGGAAAATTAGATAAATGTAAATACATTCTTTTTTAAAAAGATTTTATTTATTTATCTTTAGAGGGGAAGGGCAGGAGAGAGGGAGAGAAATATCAATGTATGGTTGCCTCTTGTGTGTCCCCTACTGGGAACTGGCCTGCAACCCAGGCATGTGCCCTGACTGGGAATGGAACTGTGATCCTTTGGTTCACAGACCTGCACTCAATCCACTTAGCTACACCAGCCAGGGCCATAAATACATTCTTTAACTAAATCTTTTTTCTTTAAAAAAAGACACCTAGAATCTATTACCAGCCTGTGTTCTGTTCCACAGATAGATAAAAATAATGCCCTTGAAGAAGATAAGATTCATTTAAAGTTTTTTTTAATCTGATTTTTAAACTAGGTTTTATTGATTATGCTATTACAATTGTCACATTTTTTCTCTGCTTTATTCCCCTCAACCCTGCACTCCCCTCCCACCAGCATTCCTCCCCTTAGTTCATGTCCATGGGTCATACATATAAATTCCTTTGCTTCTCCATTTCCTATACTATTCTTAACCTACCCCTGTCAATTTTGTACCTAAAATTTATGCTTCTTGTTCCCAGTACATTTTCCCCCATTCTCCTCCAGCCCCCTCCTTCATGATAACCAACCATATGATGTCCATTTTTGTGATTCTGTTCCTGTTCTAGTTGTTTGCTTAGTTTGTTTTTGTTTTTGTATTAGGTTCAGTTGTTGATAGTTGTTTGTTGTCATTTTACTGTTCATAGTTTTAATCTTTTTCTTCAGTAAGCCACTTTAACACCTCATGTAATATAGGCTTGGTGAGAATGAACTCCTTTAACTTGACCTTATCTGGCAAGCATCTGCCCTTCCATTCCAAGTGAGAGCTTTGCTGGAAAGAGTCATCTTGCATGTAGGTCCTTGCCTTTCCTGACTTTGAATATTTCTTTCCAGCTCCTTCTTGCCTGTTAGGTTTCTTTTGAGAAATCAATTGATAGCCTTATGGGTACTCCTTTGTAGGTAACTCTCTCCTTTTCTCTTGCTGCTTTTAAGATTCAATTGATGTCTTTAATCTTGGGTAATGTAACTTTGATGTGCCTTGGTGTGTGCTTCTTTGGGTCCAAACTTTTTTGGACTCTCTGAGATTCCTGGAGTTCCTGGAGGTCTATTTCTATTGCCAAATTGAGAAATTTTTTCTTTATTATTTGTTCAAATAAGTTTTCAATTTCTTGCTCTTCCTTTTCTCCTTCTGACATCCCTATGATTCAGGTGTTGGAATGTTTAGGTTGTCCCAGATGTTCTTAAGCCTCTCTTAGTTTTGTTTTTTTTTTTTTTTGAATTCTTGTTTCTTTATTCTGTTCTAGATGACTGTTTATTTCTTCCTTCTGCTCTAAATCATTGATTTGAGTCCCAGTTTCTTTCCCTTCACTGTTGGTTCCCTGTACATTTTTCTTTATTTCACTTTTAACAGCCTTTACTTTTCCTCTATTTTTCCACCTTACTTAACCATTTCTATGAGCATCCTGATTACCATTGTTTGGAACTGTGCAGCTGACACATTGGATATCTCTTCATTGTATAGTTCTATTTTTGGAGCTTTGATCTGTTCTTTCATTTGGGCCATATTTCTTTGTATCCACAAACTTGTTGAGTTGTAAAGGGTGGATCCTTAGGTATTCTCCTGGGTGGGGCACCCCACATTACTGCTTTGTGAAGATGACTGTGGGGAAGGGGTCCAAGAGGAAACGGTGCCAATGCCTTAGCTCTCTGTCTGCTTTCAGACACTTCCCTCACTACCCATTAGTAAATTGAGCCCTTCTGGTGCTGATTCCCAGGTGGGAGGATTTGTCTATGTTCTAGGACCCTGTCCTGGATTGAAGCTGGGAGTTTCTCCCAATGCTGCAACCTCCACAAAATTTTACAACCAGAGTTTTTGAGGCTTTCTTTTCCCACACAGGAAACCTGGCTTACAGGATCTCTCTCCAACCGCACTTGTTCATCCTGGTTTATCTGCATGCAAATTTGGGACCGCCAGCCTCTGTCTTGCCCATCCAGTCCTCCAGCTGCTGCCTTGTCTTGCATCCTTTCCACTCTAGCTGCCTGTCTATGCCCCTTCCACCAGTTTCAATGAAAGTTTCTTCTTTAACTGCTTGGTTGTCAGACTTACATACAATGCAATTTTCTGGCAGTTCTGGTTGTTTTTTGTATTTAAATTAGCTTTTGTCCTTCTTTTGGTTGTTCAAGGAGGCTAAGTATATGTACCTATGCCTCCATCTTTGCTGGAAGTATTTTACCTGATTCCTGAGAAAAGCTTCCAGAGTAGCAAAATATAGAACTTGTGTTGCTACTTCACACCAGCTATATAAATTAATCTTTTATATCTATTTGAAATGTAGTTCCAGACCTATATTTAGCAGTATTTTTCTTTTCCTGAAGCTCTTTAGAACTTTGTAATACACAGAAGTTAAAATCAAACATTTGGATTTCTTAGACCAGTGAAATTTCCAGCAACAACTTGGAGTACTTGTTTTGCTAGGGAAAGACATTTAAAAAAATACTTCTAGTTAATATTATCAAAATATTTCAACATACAAATTAATCAAAGATATAATGTCAGAATAAGTTACAGGTTTTCTCAAGAAATAATGGTTACCAGGTTTATGGCGAAACATAAATATATATTACTTACATTTCTTATTTCAAAGTGAATCTTCCAAAATAAGATAAAGTGAACACTGTATTATTGACTTCTTACTCAAAACATATTTTAGATAAATTTATTCATTTAAAATAACAAGTGCCTGTGTAATAAGGTCTGTTCTAACTGCTGAGGGATAGCAGTGAACAAAACCAAGGTCCTACTTCCAAAAAGACTCCATTACTTGAGTAGAAAATAATAGCCAAATTGACAAGTAAGCATATGCAGCTGGTGATGTTATAGAAGATGAAAAAAATAGAGTAAGTGGAATAAAGAATGTCAGAATGGGATACATGCTTATTATTTTATATTGGAGGATCAAAGAAGACCTTTGTAGCAGTATGAAATTTGTGCAGAGAAATAAAGGAACTCAGGGAATAAACTACACTGCTACCTGGAAAGGGGATGTTTCTGAGAGAGGAAAAAACAAGTGCAAATATCCTGTGGCACACACACACTATTAATGTTTAATATGTTATTAATACATTAAGAGCATGTATTGTTGAAGCAAAGTGAGCTAGGGAGAGATTATGTACAAAAATATTAGAAGGTTAATGGGTTACCAGATTATGTAGAAATTATTAAGTATTTTGGCTTTAATTTTGAGTGATAAGAGTAGCAAAATGGAGAATTTTGAGCAGAGAAATAAAATGATTGTCTTTACATTTTTATCCCTAATAAACTTTCTATTTTAAATAATTTTCAATCCACTGAACTACTTTAGATATAACAGTGAGAGTTCACATATGTGTCTCACTTGCTTTTTCCAATTGTAAATATATATTTATATGGCATATTTTTCAAAAGTAAATAACCAACACTAATTTGATATATTAAGCACATTTCAGACTTGTTTGTATTTCATCAGTTTCTCCATTTGATATTTTTTAATAGTGTGTTTCATGGCCCAGTCCAGTGTACTGCATTGCTTTGAATTGGTATAGCTCTAACATGTGTCCTTGGGTTAATGAAAATTACTCTGATTTTCCTTACTTTTCATAATCATAACAGTCAGCCATTCCAGGTTTGTCTGATGTTTTGCTCATGATGAGACTGAAGCTAGAAGTTTTTGGAAATAATATCATAAAGTGAGGTGCTCATCCTGTATATCAGGGCATATATGATATCTATATGTGAACTCATTGGTAATGTTATAGTAGTATCTGCCACATTTCCTCAATTAAAGTTCCTATTTTCCCTTTCCATACTGTATGCTTTGGAAATATTACTTACATTTATTTTTTCTCTTTTCTTTCTTTTTACTTTTTTCCATGTTATTGTTGTTCAGGTACTGTTATCCTCGTTTTTCTGCCAGCACTTTCACCCACCCTACTCACCCCCACCTCCCACCCTCAATCCTTACCCACTTTGGCTTTGTCAATGGGTCCTTTATATATGTTACTTTATGACATATCCCATTCCTTCCATTATCCCCCTCCCCACTCCTCTCTGGTTACTGTCAGTTTGTTCTTTATGTCCATGTATCTGGTTATATTTTGCTTGCTTCTTTGTTCTGTTGATTAACTTCCACTTATAGGTGAGATCATATGATCTAAGTCTTTCACCGCCTGGCTTACTCCACTTAGCATAATGCTCTCCAATTCCATCCATGCTGTCATAAAGGGTGAGAGCTTCTTTCTTTCCTTCCTTCCTTCCTTCCTTCCTTCCTTCCTTCCTTCCTTCCTTCCTTCCTTCCTTCCTCCTTCCTTCCTCCCTTTCTCTCTCTCTCTCTCTCTCTCTTTCTTTCTGCTGTGTAGTATTCCATTATGTAAATATACCATCATTTTAGATCCACTCATTCTCTGGTGGGCGCTTAGGTTGCTTCCAGCACTTGGCTATTGTAAATAACACTGCTATGAACATTGTGGTGCATAGATTGTTTTGAATCGATGTTTCAGGATTCTTTGGGTATAATCTCAGCAGTGGAATTGCCTAATCGAAGGGCAGTTCCATTTTTAGTTTTTTGATAAAATTCCAATACTGTTTTTCACAGTGGCTGCACCAGTCTACATTCCCACCAACATTATACTAGGGTTCCCTTTTCTCCACAACTTTGCCAGCGCTTGTTATTTATTGATTTGTTTATGACAGCCATTCTGACTGGTATGAAGTGGTATTTCATTGAGGTTTTAATGTACATCTCTGTGATGGCTATTGATGCTGTGAATCTTTTCATGTGCCTATGAGCCCTCTGTATGTCTTCCTTGGAGAATTATTTGTTCAAATTCTTTGCCCAGATTTTAATTGGATTGTTTGTCTTCCTGGGGTGGAATTGTATGAGTTCTTTATATATTTTATAGATCAAACATTTGTCCAAGGTATCATTGGCAAGTATAATTTCCCATATAGTTGAATCCCTTTTTATTTTGCCAATGTTTTCTTTAGCTGTGCAGAAGTTTTAGTTTGATGAAGTCCCATTTGTTTATTCTTTCCTTTATATTCCTTGCTGTAAGGAACATAACTGTGAAAATGTTCATGCATGAAATATCTGAGATTTTCCTGCCTATGTTCTTTTCTAGTATTTTTATGGTGTCATGACTTATATTTAAGTCTTTTATACACCTTGAGTTGATGTATGGTGTAAGCTGATGGTTGAAATGCATTTTTTTCACATGTAGCTGTCCAGATCCCCCAACACCACTCATTGAAGAGGCTATTTTTACTTCATTTTATGCTTTTGTTATCTTTGTTGAATATTAATTGACCATAGAAACATGGGTTTATTTCTGGGCTTATTTTGTTCCATTGATCTATGTCTGTTCTTATGCCAGTACCAGTTTGTTTTTATTACAGCAGCCTTGTAATATAGTTTGATATCAGATATGGTGATCTCATCTACTTTATTCCTCTTTCTCAAAATTTAGTCATTCGTGGTTCCATATAAATTTTTGAAATATTTGTTCTGTATTTTTGAAATGTCACTAGTATATTATTAGGGAATGCGTGGAATATATAAATTGCTTTTGGTAGTATGAACATTTGGATGATGTCAATTTTTCCAATGACATATGCTTCCATTTATTTGTATCTTCCTTAATTTGTTTCTTTAGTGTTGTATAGTTTTCTGAGTACAGGACTTTTACTTCCTTGGTTAGTTTTGTTCTTAAGCACTTTTTTTTTTTTTTTGCTATAGCAAATGGGATGTTTTTTCCTGATTTCTCTTTCTGATATTTCACTGTTGGTACACACAAAAAATACCTTTAATTTCTGAATATTGATTATATATCCTACCATTTTGCCAAATTTACTTAGGCTTAGTAATTTTGTGGTGGAGGTTATAGGGATCTCTATGTATGTTATTATGTCATCTGCAAACAAAGACAGTTTACTTCTTCCTTTCCAATTTTGAGTACATTTATTTCATTATCTTGTCTGATCACTGTGGCTAGGGCTTTCAATACTATGTGGAATAGAAGTGGTGATCGTGGACATCCTTGTCTTGTTCCTGATCTTAATAGGAAAGCTTTTAGATTTTGCCAGTTGAGTATGATGTTAACTAGATTTCCCATGTGTGGTCTTTATCATGTCGATGTATGTGGGTATGCTCCCTCTACTCCCACTTTACTGAGTGTTTTTATTATAAATGGGTGATGTACACTGTCAAATGTTTTTTCTGCATGTATTGATAAGATCATGCAATTTTTGTCTTTCCTTTGTTTTTGAGATGTATTATGTTTATTGATTTGTGAATATTGTACTATTTTTGCATCCCTGGGATGAATCCCACTTCCTCATGGTGTATGACCTTTTTAATGTATTGCTGTATCCATCTTTCAAATGTTTGTTGAGGGTTTTAACATGTATCTTCATCAGTGATATTGGCCAGTAGTGTTCTTTATTTGTTTTGTGTTTATGTCGATTTGGAGTTAAGATAATACTGGCCTCATACAAAGAGTTTGGGAGTTTTCCTTTTTCTTGGATTTTTTTTTTTGAATAGTCTGACAAGAATAGAGTTTACCTTCTCTTGAAATGTTTTGTGAAACTCTCTTGCGAAACAATCTGGTGCAGGGCATTTGTGAGCCACAAGTTTTCTATTACTGCTTCAATTCTAGTAGCTGTTATCAGTACATTCAGGCTTAGTACTTCTTCATCATTCAGTTTTGGAAGATTACATGTCTCTAGAAATTTGTTGATTTCACCCAAGTTTTTTAATGTCTTATAATATAGTTCACAGTAATTTCTTACAATCCTTTATATTTTTGTGGTATCAGTTGTAATCTCCCCCCTTATTCATTTATGACTTTATTTATTTGGGCCCTGTCTATTTTTTCTTGACTAATCTGCTTAAAGGTTTGCGGATTTTGGTTTTTGGGGTTTTTTTTAAAGAACCAGCTTCTAGATTTAGTGTTACTTTGAACTATTCTTTTAGTCTCTATGTCATTTAATTCTGCTCTGATCTTGGTTATTTCATCCTTTTCATTGCTCTGGGCTTTCTTTGTTTTTATTCCTCCAGTTCTAATAGATGTAGGGTTAGGTTGTTTATTGGATAGGTTTCCATCTTTTATAGATTGCCCTGTATTACTATAAACTTCCTTGTCAGGACTATCTCTGATTTGTGCCATAGGTTTTTCACTGTTCTGTGATCATTTTCATTTATTTTTAGAGACTTCAGATTTATGCTTTAATCTCATTGTTAACTTATTCATTGTTTAATAACATGCTATTTGATCTCCACAAATTTGAATATTTTAATTTTTTTCCTTGTTTCTACTTTCAGGCTCTTGTAGTGTGAGAAAAAGCTTGATATGATTTCAATTTTCTCTGATATGGTGAGGCTTGTTTTGTGTTTTTCTTTAAAATTTATTTCATTATTTTTCAAGTACAGTTTTCTGTCTATTACTCCCATCCTATCCCATCCCCCATGCTCCCCCCTCCCTCCCATTTCCACCCTTCTTAGTTGTCCATGTATCTTTTATATTTGTTCCTTTAAATACCTCCCCTGTTTCCCCTGGAATTCCCTCCCTTCTCCCCTCTGGTCGCTGTCCCCCTGTTCTCTATTTCACTGGGTTTGGTTATATTTTGCTTGCTTGTTTATTTTGTTGTTTGGCTTGCTGTTAAAGGTGAGATCATATGGTATTTGTCCCTCATCATCTGGCTTATTTCACTCACTTATCCATTCATTTCCAGTTCCATCCATGCTGTTGGAAAAGGTAGGAGCTCCTTCTTTCTCTCTGCTGCATAGAATTCCATTATGTATATGCACTGAAGTTTTTTGATCCATTCATTTACTGATGTGCACCTGGTTGCTTCCAACACTTGGCTATTGTAAATTGTGCTGCTATGAACATTGGGGTGCATATATTTTTGGGAATTCGTGTTTTAGGGTTCTTAGGATACAATCCCAGCAGTGGAATTGCTGGGTCAAAAGGCAGGTCCAATTTTAGTTTTCTGAGAAAAATCCCATACTGTTTTCCATAATGGTTGTACCACTCTGCAATCCCACCAAGAGTGGACTAGACTCCCCTTTTCTCCACACCCTCTCCAACATTAGTTGTTTATTGCTTTGTTTATGATAGCCATTCTCAATGGTGTAAAGTGGTATCTCATTGTGATTTTAATATGTATCTCTCTGATAGCAAGCGATATTGAGCATCTTTTCATGTTTCTCTGTATCCTCTGTATGTCCTCCTTGGAGAAGTGTCTGTTCAAGTCATTTCCCCATTTTTCATTTGGGTTAGTTTTCTTCTTAGATGAAGTCGTTGTGAGTTCTTTGTATATTTTGGAGATTAAACCTTTGTCTGAGGTATCATTGACAAATATGTTTTCCCATACAGTTGGTTGTCTTTTTATTTTAAT
This sequence comes from Sturnira hondurensis, assembly GCF_014824575.4. Taxonomy (NCBI): domain Eukaryota; kingdom Metazoa; phylum Chordata; class Mammalia; order Chiroptera; family Phyllostomidae; genus Sturnira; species Sturnira hondurensis. The sequence goes on from NW_028081854.1 coordinate 1,560,143, forward strand.
GCTGTTTTCTTTAGCCATGCAGAAGCTTTTTATTTCAATGAGATCCCATTTGTTTATTCTTTCCTTTATGTCCCTTGTTCTAGGGGATGTAACACTAAAAGTATTGCTGTGTGGAATATCTGATATTTTCCTGCCAATGTTCTCCTCTGGGACTTTAATGGTGTCACTGCTTATATTTAAGGCTTTTATCCACCTTAAATTTATTTTGGTATATAGTGTAAGTTGGTGCTCAAGTTTCATTTTTTTTCCATGTAGCTGTCCAGTTCTCCCAACACCATTTGTTGAAGAGGCTATCTTTACCCCATTTTATGTTACTGCCCCCTTTGTCAAATATTAACTGACTGTAGAGATTTGAGTTTATTTATGGGCTCTCTGTTCTATTCCATTGGTCTGTGTGCCTGTTTTTATGCCAGTACCAGGCTGTTTTGGTTACAGTGGCGTTGTAATACAGTTTGACATCAGGTATTGTGATCCCTCCTACTTTGTTCTTCTATCTCAAAATTGTAGCTGCTATTCGGGGTCTTTTATGGTTCCATATAAATTTTTGAAGTGTTTGTTCTAGGCCTGTGAAATATGCCATTGGTACTTTAATAGGTATTGCATTGAATCTGTAAATTGCTTTGGGCAGTATGGACATTTTGATGATGTTAATTCTTCCAATCGATGAGCATGGTATATGTTTCCATTTGTTTGTGTCTTCCTTGATTTCTTTCTTCAATGTTCTGTAGTTCTCTGCATACAGATCTTTTACCTCCTTAATTATATTTGTTCCCAGATATTTTATTTTTGTTTTTGCTATATCAAATGGGATTTTTTTTCTTGATTTCTGCCTCTGCTGATTCATTGTTAGTATACAAAAAATGCTTTTGCTTTCTGGATATTGACTTTGTATCCCGCTGTTTTGCCAAGTTCATTTATTAGTTTGAGCGGTTTTTTTGGTAGAGCGTATAGGATTTTCCATGTACACTAATATGTCATTGGCAAACAGTGACAGTTCTATTTCCCCTTTTCTGATTTGAATGCCTTTTATTTCCTTTTCTTTACTGATCCTTGTGGCTAAAACTTCCAATACTATATTGAATAGATGTGGTGAAAGTGGACAACCTTGTCTTGTTCCTGATCTTAATGGAAAAGCTTTTAGTTTTTGCCCATTGAGTATGATGTTGGCTGTAGGTCTTTCATATATGGCCTTTATTATATTGAGGAATGCTCCCTCTATTCCCACTTTGCTGAGTGCCTTTTTCATAAATGGGTGTTGTACCTTATCAAAAGCTTTTTCTCAGTCTAGTGATATGATCATGTGGTTTTTTGTCTTTGCTTTTGTTTATGTAATGTGTTATATTTACTGATTTATGAACATTGAACCATCCTTGCATCCCTGCGATGAATCCCACTTGGTCATGTTTTATGATGTTTTTGATGTATTGTTGGATGAGATTTGCCAATATTTTATTGAGGATTTTAGCATCTATGCTCATCAGCGATATTGGGCTGAAGTTTCTTTCTTTGTTGTGTTTCTTTCTGGTTTTGGAATTAGGATGATGCTGGCTTCATAAAAAGAGTTTGAGAGTTTCCCATCATTTTGGATTTTTTGGAATAGTCTGTGAAGAATAGGTGTTAGCTCTTCCTTATGTTTTGGAGAATTCACCTGTGAAACTACCTGGTCCAGAGCTTTTGTGTGACAGGAGGTTTTTGATTACTGCTTTAATTTTATCTGCTGTTATTAGTCTGTTCAGGCTTTCTACTTATTCTTCATTGACTTTTGGAATATTATATTGTTCTAGAAATTTGTCCATTTTACCTAGGTTTTCAAATTTCTTGGCATACAGTTTCTCACAGTAATTTCTTACAATCCCTTCGCTTCTGTGGTATCAGTTGTAATTTCTCTTCTTTCATTTCTTATTGTGTTTATTTGTGTTCTCTCTCTTCTTAATGAGCCTACTTAAAGGCTTTTCTATTTTGCTTATCTGTTTGAAAAAAACAACTCATGAATTCATTGATCCTTAAAACTGTGCTTTTAGTCTATGTCATTTAATTCTGTTTTGTTCTTGGTTATTTCCTTCCTTCTACTTACTTTGGGATGTCTTTGTTGTTGTTCTTCGAGTTCTTGCAGGTGTAGGATTAGGTTGATTGTTTGAAATGTTTCTGTCTTTTTTAGATAAGCCTGTATTGCTATGAACTTCCCTCTCAGGACTGCTTTCACTGTGTCTCATAAGTTTTGGGTTGTTGTGAGTTCATTTTCATTTGTTTCCAGAAACTTTTTGATTTCTTCCCTAATTTCATTTTTGACCCATTCATTGTTTAATAGCTTACCATTCACTCTTGCTGATTTTGGGTCTATTGGGTTTTTTTCCTGTGGGGTTGGTTTCTAATTTCAGTTCCTTGTGGTCAGAGAAAATGCTTTGTATGATTTCTATTTTCTTGAATTTTTTGAGACTCATTTTGTGTTCTATCATGTGGTCTGTCTTTGAAAATGTTGATTGTGCATTTGAAAAGAATTTGTATTTAGCTTGTTTGGGATGAAGGGCTCTATATATTATCAGTCAAGTCCATTTCATCTAGGGTGTTGTTTAAGATGCTATATCTTTGTTGATATTTTGTTTGGAAGATCTGTCCATTTTTGACAGTGGGATGTTAAAATCCCCTATAATTGTGTTGTTTTCAATATCTTTCTTGAAGTCATCTAAGATTTCCTTATATATTTGGGTGCTCCTATGTTGGGTGCATATATATTTACGATATTAATGTGTTCTTGGTAGATTCTTCACTTGAGTAATATGAAGTGACCTTCTGGGTATCTCTTCATGGTCCTTTTTTTGAAATATATTTTGTCTATTATTAGAATTGCTACCCCAGCTTTTTTTTCTTGTTCGTTTGCTCAGAAAATTTGTTTCTAGCCTTTCACTTTTAGTCTGTGATGGTCTTTTGTCCTGAGGTTGGTCTCCTGTAGGCAGCATATGTGTGGGTCATGCTTTCTTATCCTTTCAGCTATTCTATGTCTTTTGATTAGAGCATTTAATCCATTTACATTTAAGATTATTATTGATAGGTACTTATTCATTGCCATTTTTGTACCTGAGTTCCTCTCTGTCTCTCTCTTTTCCTTCCTTTCCTTAAAGCAAACCTTTTAGTAGTTCTTGTAGAGCCGGTTTGGTGGAGGCATATTCTTTTAGACTTCTTTTGTCTTGGAAGCTCTTTATTTGGCCTTCTATCTTGATTGAGATCTTTGCTGGGTAAAATAGGCTTGGTTGCAGGCCTCTGTTTCTCATTACTTGTAATATTTCTTTCCATTGTCTTCTTGCTTGGAATGTTTCCATGAGAAGTCAGTTGCCAACCTTATTGGGGCTCCCTTGTATGTTACTTCCTTTTTCTCCTTTGTTGCCTTTAAGATTCTCTCTTTGTCTTGGAATTTTGCCATTTTAATGATGCTGTGTCTTGAAGTGGGCCTCTTTGGTTTCCTCTTGATTGGGACTCTCTGTGATTCCTGGGTTCATGTGATGTTTTCTCTCATCAAATTAGGAAATTTTTCCATCATTACTCTTTCAAATAGATTTTCTGTTTCTTGTTCTTCTTCTTCTCCATCTGGTATTCCTATTATTCGGATATTATTACGTTACGTATTATCTTGCATTTCTCTTCATTCTTCTGAGCCTCTTTTCCTTTTCTTGTTCTTTCTGGGACATTCTTTCTACTGTGTCCTCCAACTTGCTGGTCCGATTTTCTGCCTCATTGATCCTGCTTTTCATTCCTTCTACTGTGTTTTTCAGTTCAGAAATTGTATTCTTCATTTTCTCTTGGCCTTTGCTGACGGCTTCTATTTCCTTTCATGTTGGTATAGTTTGTGGAGAGTTAACTGTACCTCCCTTCTAGTTTCTGGTAGCTCCCCCTAGTTTCTGGTAGCTCATTGTGAGCTCTTTGAGTTTCATGATAACCAGTGCTTTGAATTCAATATCTGATAGTTGACTTGACTCTCTTTCATCTAAAATTCTTTCTGAGACTTCTACCTTGTCTTTTATTTGCTCATTGTTTCTTTGTCTTCTCCTTGTTTGTGAGAATCTTCTTGTTTGTCTCAGCTTCTAAAATTGATCAGTTCTGACTCCCTGGGTTTATGGTGTGAAGTTCTGTGGTAGAATACCTGTGAGATTCAATGGTGCAGTCTCCTGCAGGTATCTTGATGTTCTCTGCTTCCACCTACTCCTTTCTTTGTGTGTGTGTGATCATTTGGAGGAGGAGGCAAAATGGTTCATAACAGCAGGAAAGTACTTTATGATATTTACAGTCACAGCCAGTAGAGAAGTGATAGAAGGTCTTTAGGCTATATATAGTGTTAACCGTAATCTTCAACCCAACTTGCCACTTTTAAGAAAGGATGGACCAAAGATAAGTGTCTTGTTGGGGAGGGAAGGCTTGTGAGTTGGATCTAGAAAGCAGCGAGGTTGCGGGCGGTCAGATTTTGAGGTAAGTTGAGAGTAAAGAATAGTAAATAGGTGTAGCATGTGAGCAAGTAGAGTTAATCACTACAGTAATAGCATTCAGGAACCTGTAAAGTGGGTTAAGACTCGAGAGATGTGTTGTGAAGTATTTATTGTTGTATAGAAAGCAACAAACAAACAAACAAACATTTAAAAAAGGGCAGGAGAAGTGAGGAAAAAATGATAAGTTTGGGTTGAAATGAAGAAGGACTAAAGCAGGAAAAAAGAACGGAGAGGAACAAAGTATTGAAAGATAAAGCAATAATATAATTTAAAAAAATATACAATTACTGAGAAATGTTTAAAAAGTTAAAAAAAAATAACCCCCAAACACCCTAATTTGTTGGTTTCAAACTGTCCGATCCAGTTTGTGTGGTTTCAGTAGGACCCCTTTGCAGGCGCCTGCCCACCTTACAGGCTGCCTGGGTCCTACGGGATCTGGTACTGGACCTTCCCAGTCCTGTGGCTGGGTGAGAAGAAAGTCAAGCTGCCTTCACAAGAGAACACCTCAGTCCACTTTCCAATAAAAACTTCTCCAGAAAGCCTGCCTCTCAGCCCAGCCCAATCCCCAACCTGACTAATTAGGACAATGCTCCTCTCAAATTTCCTGGGCTGGTGGGCTGGCGACCACGGAGATCACAACTGACCATGGCCCCCTGTCCTTGCCACCCTCCCTGCACAGCTAGGCAGACAGGGCTCTGCCACCGAGCCCTGCCTATATGGGGAGGCAGGGAGCCAGCTCTCTTCCAAGAACCCCGCAAGTTGCCCAAGGCTCTGCTGGGTGCTGGGCTCCTGATGAGTCCTCCGTAGCAGATGCCCCTGGCGCTGGCTGCAGATGGAAGCCTCTACACCCTTACCAGGGTGGCAGCAGAGGCTCCGAGGCCATTAGGCACTGGTGAGGGCCACTGGCCCTCCCGCTGCCGCTTTTGTCTTTACTCACAGGTGCCAGGCTCCTGATGAGTCCTCTGTGGCAGACGCCCCTGTTGCTGGCCGCAGACAGAAGCCTCTGGGCCCTGACCACTGTGGCAGCACCGGCTCTGAGGTCACTAGGCGCTGGTGAGGGCTGCTGGTCCCGCTGCCACCGCCGTTGACTTTACTCAGGGGTCCCGGGCTACCATTGAGTCCTCTGTGGCAGACCAAAGCCTCTGGGCCCCAACTTCTGTGGCAGCAGTGGTGGCTTAGGGGCCATTACGAGCCAGCCAAGGGCTGCTGGCCCCTCCACCTCCATCCTTACTACTCACGTCCCTGAGACCCCACCCAACTGTAGCTGTTTGGTCTGTCACTATCTCTGGTCTCTTATTTTCATAAATGCTAGGGAATTGTTGGTGGGGAATTCATTTCATTGTTCCTCAGTAGATCTGCCGGGATTTTCTCCCAGGGGTACAAGAACTGGAGTCACTCCGTCCTACTCTGCCGCCATTTTCTTCCCTCTGTTTTGTGTTTTTTCATGTGGTCTATCTTAGAAAATGTTCCATGTACCTTTAAAAAGAATGTGTAAACTGTTTTTATGGATGAAAGGTTCTATATATATGTATTAGTTAAGTCTATTTTATCTATGGCATTGATCAATGCTGCAATATCTTAGTTGATATTTTGTTTAGAAGATTTATCTATTGCTGACGGGGGGGGGGGGGTGGTTAAGATCCCCTGGTATAATTGTGTTGCTGTCCAACTCTTTCTTGAAGTCCTCCACAGTTTTCCTTAGATATTTGATGCTCTTAAGATGGGTGCATATATGTTTGCAAAATTTATGCCTTCTTGATGGATTTTTCCCTTGAATATTGTGAAGTGTACTTTTGTGTCTCTTTATATGGCCTTTGTTTTGAAACCTATTGTGTCTTATATGAGTATTGACCCTCCAGCCTCCCCCCACCCCCGTTCATTTGCTTGGAATATTTTTTCCAACCCATCATTCTCAGTGTGTAGGTCTTTTTACTGAGGTGAGTCTTTTGTAGGCAGCATATGTGTGGGTCATGTTTTCTTATCCATCCAGCTTATGTTTTTTGATTGGAGCACATAATCCATTTACATTTAAGGTTATTATTGATAGGTACTTATTCATCCTTTGTACCTGTGTTCCTCTGTCTCTTACTCTTTTTCTTTATTTTCTTAAAACAGTCCCTTTAGCATCTCTTGCAGTGCTGATTTGGTGGAGGTATATTCTTTGAGCCTTGTCTCTAGGGTTATGTGAGCTTTCTTGTTATGCTTGAGCTTTACCTGTTGGTGACTCCTTTGTTGGTGGGTTCTCCCCTCTAGCTGGTATACTGGTATTCTCACCTCCCAGGTGGTCTTGTATGCTGTTGTACAGGTATTGGTTAACAAAGCAATATTGCCAGATAGCCAAACCTACACTAGCAAAAAGAATTCCCCTGCCACATCAGCAGTCTAAACCACAATTGAATTAAGATTAATGAAGGTGAAGAGAGATTGTGGATGTTATAAGGTATGGAAAAGGTAATACAAAGTGACTAAAAGAGGAGAAAATGTTGTCTGGTAAGAGGAAGGGGAATTGGTAAGATTTGGAGTAGAACTGAAGCGAAGAATGGGAGGCAGCAATATTTACAATGTAGTTAAAACACAAAAGGGTCATGGGAACAATAGAGTAAGAAGAAGGAAGAGTATACTCTGAGGTTAGAAGTAAAATCGAAAATGTACTGGACTAAAGAGAGCAAAATTGCAGAAAAAACATAGTAGGGTTGATAGCAGTGATGACTGAATAAAGTGTAAAACTTTAAACTTTAAGAATAAGAATATTGTAGAAAAGCAAAAAATGAATAGGAGGTACATATAGTAAAGATATATTATTTTGAGAAGATGGGGGAAGCAAACAAATAAGAGTAATGAGTAAAGTGCAGGTTGAGAAAGGGGTAATAAAAAAAAAGAAAGAAAAAATAAACCAGGAGAGGGAAAACAATGAAATTAAATTTCTTACTCAATTGATCATGGGTACGGTGAAGGCTAAATGGAGTAAGACAGCAAAACAGTATTCTATGGGATTTAAAGTACAAACAAGTAGTGAAGAAATGGAAGTTCCTTTGGAGAACTACAGAAATAACCATGATATTTCACCCAACTAGACACTTTTCATAGAAGGTTAAAAAGAAAAAAGGAGAACTACAGAAATAACCATGATATTTCACCCAACTAGACACTTTTTATAGAAGGTTAAAAAGAAAAAAAAGGCTCTTATTAGAAGGGAAAATATGAGCTGATTTAAGAAAGAAGAAGATGGCTTATGTGAAGTTAAATGGAGAAATTGTGAGAGTAATGGATAGAAACTTGGTATAGTGTGAGAGAAAATAAAGTTAATCACACTAGTAAAAAAACTCAGGAAGATGGTCAAATGGATTAAGACCAGGGAAGGGTGCTATGTGGGATTTGACTTAACAATAGTATGACAAGAAATATATAATCTGAATAAAAAGTATAAAAAGTAAAATACCAGGTATAAAAACTAAAATTCCAAGTGTGTTATTTGGAATATGAGTGAAGTCTGAATGATAGCAAAGTGAAATTTGTCTAAGTTGTTGGTGTTCGCCCTCTGACTTTTTTCTGGATCTGCCTCTAGTTTTCTTACAGCTCCAGATCTTACTGCCTTACTCTTGGGGTGGGGAGGGGGAAAGCCTCCTGCTGATTTTGCACCTGCCAAAGCAGTTTTTCAGGTCTTCCTGATTCCTGCAGGTAGAAGGGGCGGGGCTTCTTTAGTTCCTTTCCTATGGTTCTTCAAGGATGGGGGCTCAGTCTGGGGTACAGTAATCATAGGTGCCCATTTTCTAGCCCATGCCCTTAGAGAACTGTGAAGCCTAAACTGTCCACTCTGCATATCTGTGCCAGGCCAGCATGGATAATCCATCTCATTTTGTGACCCTTTGATCAGTCCATAAGATGACTGAATGGAGGAAGCAAACCACACCCCGTCCCCCTCCCTATTGGCCTGGGCCCTGTGTGCACAGGGGGTCCTTGCATGATGGGTCATTTCTGCTATTGGAAGAAATCTTTCTGGGAGACTGCCTCTCTGAGGCCCTGCTGCTTTCATTTGATCAATCTGGGAGGCACCTTGAGTGGGAGCAAATTGCACCCCCACTCCTACCTCTTTGCTGGTCTGGCCTCTTCACACCTGAGGTCCCTGCCTAGCTGCTCAGTTCTTTCTTTGAAAAATAGTCCCCTTGGGTTCCACCTGCTGTTCCTAACAAATGCTGGGCTTTCCATACAGTCCAGCTCTCTGACCAGCCCAGAGTCTATCTGGGTCATGGTCAGTCTAGGCCCATGTGTTCTCCCAGATCCAGGTTTCACCGGTTTTTCTGGTACTATCCCAGCCAGTGGCTGTGGTCCCAGTCAGTGTGTCCCTCCAGCAGTGCGTCACCTACCTCCTTTTTTGCCCCCAGCAACTTTACCCATCCAAGTATGGGTTTGAGACTTCCCCACTCCGGGAAGGGAGGGAGCCACTGCTCTCACTGGCCCAGCTCTCTTCCAGTGCTCCTGTGGCAGCCACAGTGTAAAGTGCAAGACCCGGGGACCTTCCTGTCCACTGGCAAAATCTCCTTACCACCCATTTCTAAGTGTCCTCTGCACTCTTTGACTTTCAAGATTCTGTTGGCTTTCCACTGCGTTCGTTGAAAAATTGGCCAGGTGTACCCATTCAGAGCATGCGCAAGTGGGCTTAGCTCCCACCTACATCACTGCCATCTTTCTTCCTCTATGGGAACATTTTTGATTAATTTAAAATTTTATCTTCTTATTTACATGTTAGCATTTTATTTTTTTTTCTTTTTTAAGAATTTTCATTTATTTATTGTTAGAGAGAGGGGGAGGCAGGGTGCAAGAGAGGCAGAGAAACATCAGTGTGGTTGCCCCTCATGTGGCCCCCAATAGGCACCTGGTCCACAACCCAGGCATGTGCCCTGAATGAGAATAAAACCAGTAACTGTTTGGTTCACAGCCCATGCTCAATCCACCGAGCTATACCAGCCCGGGCTAAATTTTCATATTTTGAACAATTAAAGTTTTGAAAGAAAAATTAGAAATAAAAAAAGGACATTTCATTTTATGTCTTTTTTGCAGTAAAGTCAGATTGCAGCAACTTTGCTCTGCAAACCATCTATCTAATCTGCCATTGGAGTAGTAGTAATCTATGTAGTAGCTTGAAAATGTTGGTTCATGGACAGTTTTAATTTATTTTATTACTTTTAGGATAAAAATAACTAACCAAATTCAACCAAATTTAACAAAATTCAACCTCTCTCTCCCCCTAACATTTTGTGTTTTAGAGAATGTGTTTTCGGAGAACTTGAAGGGAATGACTTGGCACTACCTCTGATATTTTAAAATACTCTGGTGTTGTTTAAGAAATTAAATGATGACTTTATTAATAATACCCTTAATTCCAAGTTTCTCTCACTTGCTCCAAAGTTTGAGGAATAAATATGCTCCTATTTATTGTGCCTGTGAAATCTCCTTATGAGAGTCATCTTTAGAAATTGTGTGTTATATTCCACACCCAACAAAGTAATTATTTAGGTGATTAATTATAATAATATAATGACTTTTCCTTGTGTTACTCAATAATCAGAGCTTCCCTACTTTAGCTTTTTACTAGCAGCAAGAAGTTCCACTTTTATTGTAGCTTTCTATATCTATAAGCCAGAAAAATACTTATCCATTAGAACTTCTCTTCACGTGGAAAATCCAGCTTTAGTTCCTTTACTTTATTTCCCATTGTTCTTCCATATCTCACTTATTTTTTTGTTTTGTTCACTTTTGCATATTCATCTTTTCATCTATGAGGCTTGCTCAAAATAAATTGCCATTAGTTCAAAGGAACAAGTTTCCTTTAACTTACATTTGCTTTACAGCTTTCTTAGCTAAGCCAAATGCACATATGTTCATATGTCTTTTGGGGCAAGTTAGGCAACACCGTAGAAAAAATTATTTAGGGGTAGTTCAACCCTGATAGTTATTTTTCTGAAAGTAAAAGTCTTGAGGTGGTTGAAGTTGTTTTTCTCCTTTTATCTTACTGTCTGGTTTCATCAATTTCCCTACTGTCACAGAGGTTTTGAAGAGGTATCATTTTCATGTTTGTTTGTCCTAAATGGAATAAAACTTTCTGAATGTCTTCATTCAACTTTGCTCCTACATAAATTTTTATTTTAATCAAAAGCTAACTTAGAGAGAGTGAAGACCTCCTATGGAGCTAGTTTAAAAGCTTTGTTTATCACTAAGAGTGATAGTCTATCACAGAGGATTCATTTTAGTTCAAGGACATATTGTCTTGATGGGGTTTATACATCAAAGAGAAGAACTAAAGGGCTGTGATGAAAACTTTCCACCTGACACACAGGTAGCTGAAGGTATGTGCTATCCTTTCGTCCGTCCTTTTGTCATCTTCCTTAACTTTCTTGTTTTGAAACAGGATAATAGTAGTTCTTGAGTTTTCTGGGGATTTTTGTGCTATATTGCATGCTGTGAAAAGATTTTTCTAGGTTCTGCTTCTGGGCTCCCTCTGATCTTGTGATTTTAAACACACTGCTCTCTTCCCTTAGCATTACTCTCATCATTTTCTTGTTCCACTTCTGTCCTCTGTATGTGGGAGGGGGTGTATAGAAGGTGTGAGAGGAAATTTAATAGAATGGCAGAGTAGGGGTATGTCAGGAAATCATACTGCTAAAAAAAAAAGCCTCCACAATTTCTTAAAGAAAAAAAGGACAGGCTGCATTTTTTTTGCATTTTTTCCAACATAACCACCAATGTTAACTTTTTTTCTAATGAAACATTTGCAAAAAATATGTCACTAATATTTGAATTTTGATATCATCTACTTCCTATATTTGTGTCTCAAATTCATGGTTTATTATCTAAACAGTAGAGAATGATCTATGTGATACAAATTCCATATTTTCTAGTAAGACTAGTACAATTTGACCTTGAAGAACTGTGCTAATAATAATAAAAATAAATACTTCAATGAAGGATGACATCATATCTTGATTCAATCTGCACTGTGTGTGTTTAATGAAATACTAGAACTTCCTTCTGATAGTTTTAATACCTTGGGAAATGTGTTGACTTTTCTTTCTGTCTTGCCCCAGAGTCATACTGGGAAATTCCACTCAGTATTAGAACCAGATTTAGTCAGTCAACAACATGGAAAAACAATGTTGAAATATTTTTGGACTAGATAATACTTTTAAAATATTTTCCTTATGCCAGTCATGTAAATGAAAAATATATACACTTATGAAAGAAAGGGGAACCAAAATGTTGACAAACATCTTGATAAATAATTTAATATGGATCAAATTTTTGGAAATAAGATTTTTCTAGTATCACTTTCTGTTATTTGAGCCAGAGTTTAAAGTTTCTTTGAGAATATTTCCTGGAATGATTGGTTGAGATTATAAAATTAGAATAACTTGCATGTGTTAGCATAAAGGTGAGTGTTCTAGACAATACAACTAAATTTAATACTAACCATAATAAGCTTGGTAAAAAATTCAGGCTTTGTGAGTAAGTTCATGCTTCATTATCATCAAAACTATTTTACATTCATTAAAAAATTTGCATAGTTTTGGGCACATAGTAAGGGACAGTTGTAGATATAATTTTGTTGAATATAATACATGAAAGAATATTTCAAGCAAAGTAAGTACATTTCAGAAATTTTAATTCTTTAAAAACAGTGCTTAAAAATACAATTGTATAGAATAACTAAGAAAAAATGGAAAATAAACAATGAATAAACCATAAAGCAAGAAAACTAACTGCTCTCTCAGCTCCCAGTGAAACATTCATGCATTTGCTAAAATCTCAACTTTTGGCAGGTGGTGCTTTTGTTCAGTAATGTACACAGTGTGGTAGATTAGTATTTTAAAACTCTGGAGGGCAATTCATAGTTGCTTTTATTAACGTGTCCCAATCCTAGCACTTTCCATATAAAGGAAATCTTTTGTTATAGCTAACACTATTTCATTCTCTCTCTCTCTCCCTCCCTCTTCAATTTTTCTATCTCTATCTCTCTTACTCTGCTTCTAACCCTGAAATATTGTAATGGGCTCAAATAAGATCCTTCTTTAATTTCATTGGCTCATAAACTCATTGTTTCTTTTACCCACATCTACCACTCCCATATAAACCACCCAATCGTCTTAATATATGTATACATATATATATATATATGTGTGTGTGTGTGTGTGTGTGTGTGTGTTGTGTATACATATATTTGCTTAAATGTGTATTATTGAAGTATTTTTCCATACATATATTTTTTATTTTTCACAAATAATATTGTACATTGGATTTTTCCTACCCAAATCAAGTTTTTATCCATCATGATGATTTATAAATCTCTTATTCATTTCTCCTGCATATATGTCCAGCTTTCATACCACTTATTGGTTATATAATAATGGATGCATTACTTAAACTAAGAAAATGTCTTCATCTATAAAATCCTGGATGATAGATCACTTCATAAAATTGTGCAAAAATTAAATTAACAACTCTGGTCAGGTGGCTCAGTTGGTTGGAACACTGTCCCATACACTAAAAGTCTGCAGGATTGATTCCTAGTCAAGGAACATACCCAGGTTGTGGGTATAATTCCTGGTTGGTGTGCATGTGGGTGGGGACTGATTGATGTTTCTATTACACATTAATGTCTCTCTATCTCTGTCTCTCTGTCTGTCTCCCTTTCTCTCTCAATCTCTCTCTCTCAAATCAATAAATATATCTTCAGGTGAGGATTAAAAAAATAAGTTACCAATAGCATGACAGGTATTTAACACATGAGAGATTCTCAATAAATAGGAACTTTTACTATATATCAAGCAGTTTACTATGGCTTGACAAAATAGTGTGAAAGAGGGTGAAAGAATGTGGTTATTATATAAAATGAAATTGGAGAGATGGAAGAATCAGATTACAAAAGATTTTTCTAAAATATAGCAGAGAATTTGCATTTGTAATTATAAGCCACTGTTTCTGCTAGAATCCCCTGCGATAAAAAGATATATATTTATGGGTCCTATCCACAGAGGTTTGGTATACTCATGTGATTTAAATAAAATTTTCTAATGCAATGGAGTTGATTGGATGTTTCTATGATGTGTCATGTTGACTTCTGCACCTGATATTTGAGATAGGAGAGGGATAGCACTCCTAGATCTGAGCTTCAGAAGTATTAAAACTTAGAACAGGGAAGCACTTAAAGCACTTTGTTTAAAACCAGGTAAATAAGCCTTTGGATATGGGGGTGGTGGAAGTTAGGTCAGCACTGTATCAACCATTTTTCTGATCCTAGGCCAAAGCTATTACTCTCCTTTCTTAGCTCTGTCCATCTCTAAAGAAGAAAAAAATATGATAATCTCATCTAGCTTCATCACCTTCAGTCTTTGGGGAAAAGACTGGTCTAGTAGGCAGGCCCTCAACCTTTTTCTTCTATAAGCAAATAAACAAGCAAATAGGCAAAATAAAACATCAACATCTACTTTTCCAATAAGCTACTCAGAAAGCAATGTTTACTCAGGCATGTTGAAATTTGAGAATTTTTGGCAATGGCAAACTGTCAAAAGGCACATACATTTTAGAACCATGATATCCAACACTATAGTCACCAGCCACATGCAGCTATTTAAATTTAACATGATTAAAATTAAATAAAAATAAATATTTATTTTGTTGCACTAGACACATTTTACCTGCCCAACAGTCATATTTGTTTAGTGATTACTTTATTGGGCAGTTGAGACATAGGACTCTCATCAAATACTTTAATTGCAGGGTATCATTGATAACAATGTTTTAGAAAGCTCTTTCTAGTGTCAAATATAGAAGATGCATCAGAACAGGGGGAAAACAGTTCAAAGAATATGTTACAAATTTTGACAAAAGACTCTTCTATGGAATGGAAACAGTAAAGATGGAGAAGATTGGATAAAAATGAAAGACATGTTTTATTTTTACTAATTCTTTAAAAACATACTTATAAACACATTATTTCCTGAATTCTTCTTCCTTAAGAAAATGGAGATTCAATGACATTAGAGGAATGGCAGAGTGAGAGATTTCCTTGGAATCTCCCTCTGAAATTTCAACTTGTACAGTGATAACTCAATGAAGGTTTCCCTAGTTAACATAGAGGCATGCTTGAGAGAGTTGCATGTTGAAGCATTTAAAATGGGAAAGGGGAAACAAACAGAAAGGTGAGGAGGGAAGAAGGTGCAGACTGGGCATGGACATAGCCCTGTAACTGGGAGCTCACAGTGGAATCAGACCAGAAAGGGGAGGAAATCGGCTGTGGGCAGCACTTCCTTCAGCCAGGAGGAGTGCAGAGAGTCAGTGGGCACTCCTGCAGGAATGAGTACTGCAAACTGTGGCTGAGTCAAGAGACCTGAGCAAAGACACAGCACAGGGGTTCACCCAAGGCTGTTGGATGATTGGCATTCCAGACAAAGAAAGAAAGGTGTAGAGCTCTGTTGCCTTATAGACTCTCAAAACTTGCCTCCTATTGCCCTTGGTGTTAGCTTGTAGAGAATGCTATCTGAAAACTGAAGGACTATTACTAGCAAATCAAATCTTGACTGAGCAAAGGGAATTCTTTTAAGAGATCTCTGGTTGGGGTATGTGTGTAGGTCCCTATGGAGGTCCACATTTGCCATTAGTGAGAGGGCAAAACAAAGACGATAGTGGATTCCAACAGACAACCTACCCCAAAGCATGGCAGCTATACTGATGGCAGCTGTAAAAGTCAGTTTTGAAATTTCACAGAGCTACAAAAAACTTGTATTCAGTACCAACTACTGGAAAATAATAAAAAGACTTCTTCATAGTAATCTGCTGGAAGGAACACATTAAATGAAATGAATAATCAAGGTGGCAAAGCAGTTCAGAAAGAAAAAAATATTCAGAATGCAAACTGGAACACATGGAAATATGTGATGTAAATGAAACCTTAAAAAAAGAGAACCAAACAGAAATACTGGAGATGGAGAATTCAGTGAAATGGATGAAGAATGAACTAGTGAGCATAGGTAATGGAGTAAAACAAATTGAGGAAAGGATCAGTGGTATTGAAGATAGAAATCTAGAAATGATGCAGAAGGAAGAAAAGAGAAACCTGAACATTAAAAAAATGAAAGAGCTATATGAGAACTACCTGATTCCATCAGAAAAGGCAATATAAGAAGAATAGGTGAATAATAATAATAATAATAATAATAATAATAATAATAATAATAATAGAAATGGAGAAGGAAGGAAGGAAGAGAGGAAAGAAGGAAGGGAGGTGGGAAGGAAGGAAGGAAGGAAGGATCTTTTCAAATAAATAGTGAATGAGAAGTTTCCATTCTTATGAAAAAAACTATATCCTTCAGTCTGAGGGCAAACAGAACACCTAGTTAACTTAATCCAAAGAAGCCTTCTCTAAGGCACATCCTATTAAAACTGTCAAAAACTAGTGACAAAGAAAGG